>NC_044303.2:190405286-190715161 GCF_007474595.2 Lynx canadensis | reverse complement strand
GAGCTACTAAAGATTTCAACATGATTCAAATGATTGGGAATGAAATGATTCCCAATGAAAGTTGTGGAGGAGACTCAGGCCAGCCTGGTACACTGACTCCTTGGCTACAACAAACATGATATCACATGGAAGGAGCTAAGCTTAAGTACCTGTAGTCTCACAAGAAGTTATGAACCCAGAATCCAAGCATTATACACTTCACAAAAGATCCAGGGAAAGAATCCCAAACAGGCTAATCTGGTCTGGCAGCCCTTCACCCATGTGGATGCACATTGATGTGTGGGCAGCTGCCCCAAGAAGAAGGGATGCCTGGGGTGAGGGTGAAGGGTGGTTGCATCTGCCTTCCTGGACTCCTGATTCTATAGGAGGCATTTTCACTGGTCACTGGCTTAGGTCACAGTAAAGCAAAGTAAGAGCAACCTCACTAGAGTGAGATATATTTTCACTTACCCTTAAATCCAACCAGCTTTATGCTCTGGTCTAGCTCAGAGTTACCAAAAGAGTCTCTTAGAAAGTTTAACTCCTTGGAACCTTTTCAAAGGTTATATATTTTGAGCTCTGTCTCTGAATTTTTTATAGGAATCTATTCTAAAGAAAGGAATTTGTTTTGACTATAAGGCTGTTGTCCCAGGGCTGATAATCACAATACATGTAAGAAACCATTTAAATTCCAATAGTAAGTGATTGGTTAAAACAATTATAGTATATCTATACAAGTAAACTATTAAAAATTCTATTCTGGATTAATACCTCCTGAAGTAAATATTACATACCACTTAGGAAATATTCTGATCAAATCTCTAGGTCCAACTACTTATTTATAGAAAATTTAGGGGACAAAGGGACATGTTAAATGACACGAAGGGGATGCAATCAGCAACATTCAGAATGTAAGCACTGCACAAACCTAGTTTCTTCTTTAATAAAAAACAAAACAAAACAGACCATTAGGAATACATAAAGAAAAAGAGACTTAGAATATGTTTAAAACAAAGTCAGTAAGTAGACCTTGCTTAAATCCTGATAAAAATATGTAATTATATTTTTTAAAAAGTCATTTATGAGACAATTGGGAAAGTTGAACACTGGATATTAGATAATACTAATGAATGACTACAATTTGTTTAAAAACAGTCCTAATCCCTTAGAGATATATACTGAAATATTTATGGATAAAATAATATTTGCAATTTGCTTTTTAAAAATCCACTGAGTAAAGGGAGTAGGAGTATACAATCGGTAATTGTCGAATGTGGATGGGAGGTACAGGAAGTGTATTATAATGTTTATACTATTTTCATATAGTTTGAAATTATCATAATAACAAGTTTTTTAAAAATCTAGTGTCGTAGAAAAGTGTTTATGACATATTACATAAAAATAAAGAGAGAGTGCATAAGGGGGTTGTATGTTGAGTTCCGTGATGATCTAATTTTTGTACCCATGTGGGTATATGTATGAAAAAGTCTGCAAAAATATATGAACCAAAGTGATTAATGAATATGAATGACTGGGTTACATTTATACTCTTTTATGGTGTTTACTAGTATGAATTTTTTCCAATATACATTGTTACTCTTATAAGCAGAAAATAACAAGTCTATCTATAATTAGAAAAAAATATATGTATAACTATATTTGCACAGGAAAAGTTATGGAAGGATAGTGGTTCTGAAAGACAGAATTTGAGGCTTTTCTATATTTTCCTAATTCACGCAGAGTAGTTTGTTATAAGAAGAAATTTAGAATGAAGAAACTTCAGCGCTATATGAAGACATTTTAAGAAAATGTGTGAATAGTTCACACAACACTATGAAGACATTTTAAGAAAATGTGTGAATACTTATGTATTCTGTGTCTATACAAAGTTGAACTTCTCCCCAACACACCTGAGTTCTGCTCTTCCAACAATGAGCTGTTTGATGGGAGACAAGTCAATGGTTGTTTTGTGGGTCTCTGTTTCTTCACCTTGTGTTTTTCATGAAACTCAAAGGAGAAAGCAAAGTGTTCTGAAAGGCTTTATACAAATGTCAGGAGGTGATAGTGGCTAGTACCTTCTGGACAACTGTACCATTATATCTTAAGGAAAGAGAGAAGCCAAAATACTGGGGCAGGTGGACACCTGAGTAGGACAAATTTCTTTCCCTCCCAATCATTTTCTCAGGTTTGGCCTTGTCCTAGCAACTGGGAGGTGTCCCAAAGACTTTATGAAAGAGTGGGGGAGGAGATGCTGTGTGTTGCTTAAAACATAAGAGGGAAACACCAGGACACCACTACTGCTCCACATATGCCCCAACATTGCGTATTATCATTAATCCTCCAAAACAATCCTATGAGGTATGTATTATTATTATTACTACTACTATTATTATTATTATTCAGAAAATAAAACAGGTTCAGAGAGGTGAAGTTACTTGCCCAATGTCACATGGTTCCAGAGTGATGGAGCAGGCGTCTTTCCCAGTCATGTCTGATCCAAAACTTGATAGAAATCCTTAAACACTATTCTATACAGCATCACTAGATGTGAAAAATGTACATTGTGAAGAGTATTCACTGAATTTCAAGATGTTGACTGGCTCCTTGCACCACACGAAGGGGATTTTTATATGTTTCTGTGTTTGCCCAGATTAATATGCAAGAAATAAAAACCCACCACCACAGGGGGAAAGAATGCTTGAACAAGCTAACTGGCTCAAGGACCAGTGACAGTGCGAAGCTAAGCTTTGTGGTGAATGGAAGCAAAGGCTCAATGTCTGGATTCTCTCTGTGTCTTCCTGCCTCTGTTTCTGTGTTGGTATCATCATTTGCTCCTACCAAAGGTAGACCTTACCTACACAGAGGAAACATGGCCATGGGAAGCTCCAAAGTCACTTCTTAGAGAATCATTTTCTATGATGGCAAAGTTGTCCCACCATGTCCACTTAGAAACCTCCTTATGAAGGCTCTGACTGGCCTGCTGAATAGCTCAACCAACCCTGGACCCAACAGTGAATTCAATGCACTGTTGGGATTGTCTGTACCACAGCCACATGGCTGCAAAGGATCCAGAAAAGAATATGTGAGGAGTGGTGGTCCCAAGAGGGAAAATGTACGAGGCACCCAGGGCACTCTGGAAGGTAGTGACAAAATTAGGGATGAGTTGATGATCCCTTTAATCCTGCAGCTTCCTTTCATGTTTTCTTTTATCCTATGGTAGCTCAGACTTCCATATCTGGTGGAAGAAAAGTTCCACCAATCTGTGAGTTCCAGTTGAATTAGATTTTCTCCAGAATTGTTTGTCAGCAAGGGTAACATGGGGAAACACAAAGAATGCTGAGTTTGGATGCAGAGACTCAAGTTCAACTGTCAACTCTTCTGTTCACTTGCTGGGTTGCCTTGGATAAGTCACTTCACTTTTTAAAATCTCCAGATTTTTCACTGGCTAAATAAAGATGATAACACCTATTTACAAGCTTGTCATGAGGATTAAGTGAGATAATCACACTTAAGTGTGATATTAGATACAGTGGCACATAGCAGGTGCTCAAAAAAGTATAGCTTATATCTCTATTAAATAATTCAACAAATACTTACTGAGCATGTACTACATTGCAAGGCAGAGGGCTGGGTATCTGGGATCGTTAATCAAGAACAAAAGACAATGCTTCTATTCTCTTGCAGCTTCTCACAGCTGGGGTTGGAGAATATAAACAAGGAAACAAGATAGTTACAGATGACGAAACTGCTTTGAAAAAAAATGAAATTGTTTCCATGCTGATATTTATTATTGGTATAACAACCATCCTGTGCAGTCTCTCTCCACCGCTTTATGTGTTGAAAGCCATTCTCAAAGACATTTCAGCATTTACATTAAGCTGGAGCTTGGAAAGGCATTGCATGAAGAGGAAAGGAAAACAGAATGTTGATGGTAGGAAAATTCTGATACTATCCTCTAGTATATCCAAATGCCATTTCGTCAACCGTTGCCCAGTGGGATTCAGAATCACCTGGTGGGGGGGGGGGATCCTTTAAAAGATACAGACTCCCAGTTCCCCTCCTCAAATATTCAAATTCTGGAGGTCTAGGGTGTTTTTTTTTTTTAAGTTCCCTGGTAATTCTTATGGGCAATCAGACATGAGAAACACTGCTTCCCAGTCAGTCTATGAAATCCATTAGTCCCTGAGGTTGAGAATACAGAACTGTGTCTGTAATTCTGTGGCCTACCATGTGTTTATTTTTCTAGTTTCTAGGATATTTGCCCCCAGTGGCCCTCAAGGAATTTAGAATTTAGCAGGATATATGAACAAAGATGCTGTGGAAATATAAAGCAGGAACAACTAACATGGTCTTTGAGGGTTAGAGAAAACTTTGCAGAAAGGAAGAATTCTGGATAAGTTAAAATTTGGTTCAGTTGCATATGACAGAAAACACAAAATTATAGTGGATTAAACTAGAAAGAAATTATTTTTCTGTTACATAAAGGTCTTGAGGAAAGTAATCCTGTGCTGGCATGGTGCTGTACACTCATTTCTTGTTTTGCTGTCATCCTCAGCATGAGGCCTGTAGGTTCCAAGGTGATTGCTCAGATTCCAGCCCTCACTTCTGTATTCTAACCAGCAAGAAGGACAACAGAGCAAAGAAGGGCATAACCTCTCCCTTTATGCGTACCTTCTGAAAGTTGCATATGAAACTTCCTTTGACATCTTATAGTCCAGAACTTAAGTACTTGACCATGCCTGGCTTCAAGAAACGAAGTATAGCTAAAAATATAGAGTTCTACTACCAAAAAAGAAAAGCATTGAGAGGCAATGGGCAGATCTCTAAGCTGAGCTATGAAGAACAAGTAGGCCATTAGGCCAGGTAAGTCATGAAGTAGACTCAAGAAACAGGGACTAGTGTGTCCTCTTCAACACAATGGGACACTAGGCCACATTTTTCTTTCCAAGTGCTCTGCTCATCATCCTTCATATTGTGACCCAAAGTCGGACTAGAATGAGCCTGCCTACCTCAACCATTCAGTGCTCTGTTTTTTTTTTTTAATTTTTTTTTTCAACGTTTATTTATTTTTGGGACAGAGAGAGACAGAGCATGAACGGGGGAGGGGCAGAGAGAGAGGGAGACACAGAATCGAAACAGGCTCCAGGCTCTGAGCCATCAGCCCAGAGCCTGACGCGGGGCTCGAACTCACGGACCGCGAGATCGTGACCTGGCTGAAGTCGGACGCTTAACCGACTGCGCCACCCAGGCGCCCCTCAGTGCTCTGTTTTAAAATGACCTCTAAAATGATATCAAAATCCCTCGTGTCACTGAAATAATGGCTACTCGGAGGGACCCCCACTCCTTCTGGTCTGTAAGAGAACTCACTTTGAAATCACATCATTGAAACTGCTAGGACAAATTACTGAAACCAACTTGGAAAAAACTACAATCCTAACTCTTTCATGTGGTTAATTATGGCACATCAGCCTGAAGCAATATTGTGCAAACATGAAAGGTAATCAATTATAAAACCATAGAGCATGAAAAACAGCTCACAATAAAATATTGAGGAAGTACACAATAGTGTATATGCAAAAGTGCACTTGTGTTGTGAATATAATTATGTGGAAAATGTGTATATGGACAAATATTAGAAAGAACATCATAAAATAAAAACAATTATTGGGTAGATGTAAGTTTTGTTTTGTTTTGTTTTGTTTCTTCTGAAAACCATTGTGGTTATATTGTTTTCATAACAGATATAATTTGAAATAAGCCTCACAAAACTACTTGCTGTTAAAGGTAGGTGTGCTTAAAGATTACCTGAGGAACTTAGTAAAAGTGCAGATTTCTGGATTCTAGCCAGAGAGACTGTGATTCCATAGGTCTGGGAAATGACTACATTTTTAACAAGCATCCCATATCACTCTGTGGGAAGTGGTACACTGACCACATTTGAAAACCACTATCATGGCTAGTGTTTCAGAGATACCTAAATAAGTATAGAATTGGCACATTATCTGTGCCAAAGTAGCCCTGGCTTACATTGGGCTAAAGACTATGACCAATATTCCTCTACCTTTGCTGGGGAAAACAGCAAAAAGTTTAAAACAAAGACTCCATATTAACAAAGATTATTACCCACCCTGGATTATAAAATGAGATATCACTGGGGCCCCTGGGTGGCTCAGTTGGTTAAGTGCCTGACTCTTGATTTCGGCTCAGATCATGATCTCACGGTGGGTTCGAGCCCCACATTGGGCCCCATGCTGACAGTGTGGAGCCTGCTTGGGATTCTCTCTCTCTCTCTCTCTCTCTCTCTCTGCCCCTCCCCTGCTCACTCTCTATCTCTCTCTCAAAATAAATAAATACATAAAAACATTAAATAAATAAAAATAAATATCACTAAAAGGTACGGTTTTATTTTTCTTTTAGTCTTCCAAGTAAAGGTGAACTGTCTGATTAAATCACCACAGGTATTAATAATTAGCTATCCTCAGTTCTCTTATAGTTCCTACATGTCCTGTAACTTATCCCCACCCCTGCCCACACACACACACCTTTCTATTAAACCTGCACAAGTTCAGCTATACTCTGCTTTTGTGAGAGAAGCATCATGATTTCAAACTCTAAATTTGGCTAGTACAGTCTTCATAAGCCAACCCTCTAGATGATTCTATATTCATTTTATTTATTAGGATAGCCAGCTTGTCTCGTTTGCCCAGGACTTTTCTGGTTTTAGCATTGAAAGTCCCTTGTTCTGGGACTCCTTACCCCACAGTACTGGGAAAATGTTGGTCACCCTACACCTTTCCATTGTCTATGACTTATGTAATTAGATACAGCTTAAAAGAAAAGACATTCTCCAGGATGGGTGTGTTAGCTTGCACAGTATCTCAGGGAACACAGGCAAATCTTAGCTCTTTGAAGATATTCCTTTGAAAAAGAATACATGTAAGATGCTGTTCATTATTTTTAGAAATAAAACATTTCTCAGGGTGTTTGATTCAGTCAGTTAAGTGTCAGATTCTTGATTTCAGCTCAGACATGATCTCACGGTTTGTAGGATCAAGCCCAGGGTCTGGCTCTGCACTGACAGCATGGAGCCTGCATGGGATCCTCTCTCCCCCTCTCTCTGCCCCTCCTCCACTTTCGCTCTCAAAATTAACATTAAAACAAAACAAAACAAGATTTTCCTAAAATAATTTCAGAGAAGGAGCCAGAGACTAAAGGGTTTAGCAAACAGAAACTACCCCCCCCCACACACACACAATTTTCCTCTTTTCCTACAAGCATTCATCACTGAGTGAAAAGTTTACTGAATTTGTGTATATTACACTCATCAGAAAGGAGACAGGTAGGTTGGGTCAAGTAGTTAGAACGCAGAATGTAGAGATAAAGAGTACATCTGTCTAGAGGATGTGAACGTTTTCATCAAGTAGAGTTAGATAGAATGTAACTACTTATATGTTTGTTTTTAAGAAAACTGATTTCATTATGAAGCCTTTGGAATTTCTCTAAAATCGAATAAGTTTAAATGAGTCAGAAAGCTAAAAAAATGATGTGCCTCAGCAGTCTGTCCCAAAATATAGGCCAGAGATTTTTCAGAATTACCCTGCCCACATCAAAATTATACTACTTTAAAATATTGCAAGTAATTCATAGAATCCCCAGAATTTCATTTCAACATCAGTTCCAAACTACAATTTTCAAAAGTAGCTTATACTTTTGGCTCAGGAATAATCCTACTGACAGCTGGTTTACACTGTGGAAAATATACTTGCATGGGAATTTAGCACATTTGCCCACTTGAATTCCTGGATGTAATATCTATCAACTTTCATTAAAAAACCAGTTTAGGGGCGCCTGGGTGGCGCAGTCGGTTAAGCGTCCGACTTCAGCCAGGTCACGATGTTGCGGTCCGTGAGTTCGAGCCCCGCGTCGGGCTCTGGGCTGATGGCTCAGAGCCTGGAGCCTGCTTCCGATTCTGTGTCTCCCTCTCTCTCTGCCCCTCCCCCGTTCATGCTCTGTCTCTCTCTGTCCCAAAAATAAATAAACGTTGAAAAAAAATTAAAAAAAAAAAAAAACCAGTTTAGTAGAGAAAGGCAACTTACAACTATAAGTTTCAGTTCTTGACTCTTCTAAGACCATCAGATACTTAGTACAAAAAAGTTTATTTAGCCACTGCCTTCTTTCAATAAAGGATTTAAGGTGATCAATGCAGGAAACCACATGTGAAGTCAGCAGTTGAAAACCAAAGCCACCGGCTGTAATTGTATTAGCATTTTCCAAAGTGGATTCTGTGAGATGTTAGCAGACATGTTAAAACAAAAAAAGGGGGTCTCAAACCAGATAAGTTTGGGGAGCACTGAAATAAACTGTGAAACATGATTTTTCACTGCGAGACTTTTAACAACCGTCCCCAAGGCAGAGGAGTAGGATGTGTTTCCCAAACTTAAATATTGTCAGAATATCTAAATGGCTTGGGTTCCAACTAACACATTTGGAAAAGCACTGCTCCTGCCCTTCTAAATTTGATAATTAGGCTACTTGAAAATTGGGATTAAATTTATTTTCATTTTATTTTCAGTGAAAACAGTTTCCTTAATTTGCAATTAGCCAGAGCAGCTTTGTCAAAAGCACAGAAAAGTTTGATGCTTTGAACATGCTGATATTTCAGCACACTTTTAAAGAAGGCTATTCTTATTACAAGTATTACCTCTAATTCATAAGAACAAACAAGGCAATGAGACCTATTAGAAAGTGCTTGTGGCTCCAAGCTTAGAAAATTTCACTCTGATGACTTGAAGAGGCAGATGAATTAGTGCCAATGGGGCAGGGCTTTGTTTAGTCTGTAGATCTCTAGTCAGAGCCAACAGTGATTTAAAGAGCTATAAATGAGCAGATATGGGCATTTGTAGCGAGGCATGCTTATCTGCAGTTGGGTTACTTTTCTCCATAAGAGCTACCCATATTTTCCAGCCCAAATTATCTTGTGGATCTGTATATAATCTAAACTCTTGACATGTGATCCCAGCACTGTTGCCCATCCTCAACAGCCATTAAGTACAAGAAGGAAGGAATTGGTGGTACAGGGCTAGCCTGAAGGTAGACAGGGAAAACACTAAACTATGCTCTGTAACATTCAGCTGCCTTACAAAGGGATTTACCCCAACCAATTTGTCTATAAGAATAAGATCTGTAATCAAAACCCCATTTCATCACTAAGGTATTATTAAAATGAGATGGGATAGAGGCACCTGGGTGGCTCAGTCAGTTTAGTGACTTCAGCTCAGGTCATGATCTCATGGTTCATGAGTTCGAGCCCCACTTTGGGCTCTGTGCTGACAGCTCAGAGACTGGAGCCTGCTTCACATTCCGTGTCTCCCCCCCCCCCACCCCGCCCCGACTCTTGCTGCCCCTCCCCCACTCGGTCTCTCTCTCTCTTTCTCTCTCTCTCTCTCTCTCAAAAATAAATAAACTGGGGCGCCTGGGTGGCTCAGTCAGTTAAGCGTCCAACTTCGGCTCAGGTCATGATCTCGCAGTCCGTGAGTTCGAGCCCCGCGTCGGGCTCTGTGCTGACTGCTCAGAGCCTGGAGCCTGTTTCAGATTCTGTGTCTCCCTTTCTCTCTGACCCTCCCCCATTCATGCTGTGTCTCTCTCTGTCTCAAAAATAAATAAACGTTAAAATAAATAAATAAATAAACAAACAAACAGTAAAAAAAATTAGATGGGATAAAATGGGTCAAGCTGACACACACATTTTCCCTTAGTTATAAACATCAATTGTGAAGACAACCAAATGTCACTTTAGTTCCAATGTGGGGTTACATGTTTGCCCTATCAATAAATTCAAATTTTGCTCTTTAACCACATTGAAATGACATTGCACAGAGTAATAAAAAATATAAAATATGAAAATAAAATTTTATTGGGAAGAGGAAATATTACATACAATTAAGTATAGGGTTGATGAAATATATTACATTAACAACCTTTCCTTAAGGAACAAATACAGACTTAGTAAAGGAAGATGTTGGAAGCTTAGAACAGGTTTCCATATATAATTTCCAAGCAGTTTTAAGTAACAAGATCTCAATTTGCATAAATTATACAGATCACTGAGGGAAAAGTGTATTGGTTTGTGGATATTTCTGATCCTTGGTTCAGGTGCCTTGTAGATCTCTTCTACCATGATCCCAACTCTGGTGGTCCTGATCCTGTTCTAAATAGGTTCTCTTGATCCACAGTGGCCACTTACCATGAGGACACATCACAAGAAGGATTTTTATTGCTCACTGTGAATTAAAAAAATTCCATGTGCTCTTCCATGAACTCCATGGTTTTAGAGACAGCTGTTTGAACCAAACCTGGAAGAGTTTTTCCATTTGGGGTAGTGCTTAAGTCACATGTACACACGTGAAAAGAGTTTGAAAACGGCATCAGAATATGTGCACAACATCTTTATTGATACAGTTTTAAGTCTCGTGTAAGCTAATAGAATCTGTGCAATTCTGGAGACTATTAAATAAAAATAAATATCTAATAAGAATCTGCACGTGGTATGGAAACCATCCGCACCTGAACAGTATTCATTTTGCTTATTTCTATCCCCCAAACAGAAAACATCCAACAAGAACAATTTTATCTATGTTTATTTAATTATAACAAAAGTAGAACAATGCATACCAAATGGAAAAATAAATCCAAAAAAGATGATGAAAATGTTTAGGAACAGAAATGACTAATTTAGCTGAAGGACTTAACCCAGTGCCATGAAAACATATTTGCAACTTATAATTGGTTATTCACATAAATTAAATTTAGCAATTGAGTCCAAATTCACTACTAAAAGTTATCAAAATACTTTCAAAATGTTACATAAAAACTGACAATATCCATAAATGTTACATAAACACCAAACAAAAAATTATATAAGAAAAATAAATAAATGTATGTTGAGATAAAATACAAATCACACTTATCATGCCAGCTATACACTCCCTATCCCTTCAAATATAATTGTGAGGATTCAGTATTTTTCACATTCCAAGATAAAGTAATGATAATATATATTGATTCAAATTTCAGCCACAAATATAAACTACTTTATATCTTAAATATTCCTACGATGAAACATCAGGACTCCAGTTTCACTAATCAAATCTTTATGAAGGCATATATCACGTTTGATTTTGACCCCTCATATCATGGCTGAAAACCCTCAGCAAAGCTTTCTAGGCTTTTTTTCTCACACCAACTGACCCAGAGTATATTTTAAGAAATGTTTATTTTCTGCGCATATTTGTTTTAAAATTATAAATTCCTGAGCACTTTTTCTTCATCCTCCTCATCACTGTCAGTGACATTGACTTGCTGGATGCTAGAGGGAGTTGACGTTGGGGCTGTGAAGACGTTCTCCAAGGCTCCAATGTCCAGCTGAGGCATAGGATTTAAGTATTCTTCCCCACTGTGGCTATGACTGTTATAGTAAGAGGTCCCATCCACGCTCTCACAACTCCGAGAATCTTCGCTGTGTGTACGTTCATCTGGGTAGTCTCTAAAAGGATAGTCTCTATTTAAAGCTGAAAACATAGCCTCGTGTTTTTGGTACCTGTCTTCATAATAACCAAGGCATTCTGGCATTGAACTTGGAAAATTTCCATAGCCAAAGGGAGGCCGACTATAAGGGCACGTGCTGCAGCAGAAAGACAAAAAAGGAATTAGATCATACCTTGCCCACGTGTTTCCTTGCACACAGACTAATTGAGCACATTTAACTGCTCCTCTTTGGGGCCTGGAAAGTTCCCAAGATAACTCCTCAACCACTTCATGTATCCATCTGTTCTTTTACTACTACCAAGTCCCAACAGAAACTAAATGGCAAAGTAAGTTTGTGACTCACTAGAACTATTATCTATTATCAGCCTCAGGCTTCTTACCTTTGACAGCCTTGATAAAGAAAAATTGCTTATCTGGGCTTTTTTCTCATGATGCCTACTACCATGTAAGGTTTTGGAAATGCAGACATGTGTTATATTGTGCTAAAAATTGATACTTGGTAAGCAGTGCAACAATTGTTCTTATTAGTATTTGAAACAAATCTTATGGGGGGGTGATGTATAATTGTGTTGCAATCAAGAACTACTCATCGACTACATTTTTCACAAAACTAGAACAAGTAATCCTAAAATTTGTATGGAACCATGAAAGACCCCGAATAGCTAAAGCAATCTTGGGCGGGGTGGTGGGGGGAAGCTGGAGATATCACCATTCCATATTTCAAGATATTCAAAGCTATAGCAATCAAAACATACAGCACTGGCACAAAAATAGACACATAGATCAACAGAACTGAACAGAACTCAAAAATAGAACTCAAAAATAAATCTATGATTACTTGATCAATTAATTTATGACAAAAGAGGCAAGAATATACAATGGTGAAAATCCTGTCTTCAATATGGTGCTGGGAAAACTGAATAGCTACATGTAAAAAGAATGAAACTGGGCCACCTTTGAATACGATACACAAAAATGAACCCAAAATGGATTAAAGACCTTACTGTGAGACCATAAAAATCCTAGAAAAGAGCACAGGCAGTAATTTCACTGACATTGCTCATAACAGTTTTCTAGATATGTCTCCTAAGACAAAGGAAACAAAAGCAAAAATAAACTACTGGGACTACCTCAGAGTGTTTACATAGCAAAGGAAACTATCAACAAAACAAAAAGGTAACCTTACTGAATGGGAGAAGATAAGATATTTACAAACAGTATACCTGATAAGGGGTTAATATCCAAAACATATAAAGAATTTATATAACTCGACATCAAAAAACAATCTGATTAAAAAATGGGCAGAGGACCTGAATAGACATCTTTCTAATTTTTTTTAAATGTTTTTATTTATTTTTGAAGGAGAGAGAGACAGAGCATGAGCGGGGGAGGAGCAGAGAGAGAGGGAAACACAGAATCAGAAGCAGGCTCCAGGCTCTAAGCTGTCAGCCCAGAGCCCGATGTGGGGTTCAAACCCACAAACTGTGAGATCATGATCTGAGCCAAAGCCGTACGCTCAACCGACTAAGCCACCTAGGCGCCCCTGAATAGACATCTTTCTAAAGAAGATATACAGATGGTCAACAGACATATGAAACGATGCTCAACATCACTCGTCATCAAGCAAATACAAATCAAAACCATGATGGAATATCATCTTACACCTGATAGAAGGGCTAAAGTCAAAAAGACAAAAAATAACAAGTGTTGGTGAGGATTTGGAGAAAAGGGACCTCAATGCTGTTGGTAAATTGGTACCAGTCACTATGGAAAACAATACGGAGGTTCCTCAGAAAGTTAAAAATAGAATTACCATATGATCCAATAATTCCACTATGGGGTATTTACCCAAAGAATATGAAGACATCAATTCAAAAAGATATATACACCCCTATGTTTATTGCAGTTTTATTTACAATAGCTAAGAAATGGAAGCAACCTAAGTGTCCATTAGTAGATGAATGGATAAAACAGATGTGTTATATATACACACAATGGAGTATTATGCAGCCATAAAAAAGTATGAGATGCTGGGACATTTGGGTGGCTCAGTCAGTTAAACATCCAACACTTGATTTCGGCTCAGGTCATGATCTCATGGTTCGTGGGATTGAGCCCCACATCCAGCTCTGTGCTTGGGATTCTCTCTCTCTCTCTCTTTGCCCCTTCCCCCTTCTTTCTCTCAAAATAAATAAACTTAAAAAAAAAAGTGAGATCTTGTCATTTGCAACAATATAAATGGACCTAGAGGGTATCATGCTAAGTGAAATAAGTCAGATTGAGAAGGACAAATACCATATGATTTCACTTATAAGTGGAATAAAAAAAACAAACAATGAACAAAAAGCAGAATCATACCGTAAGCATAATAAGCAGAATACAACAGTATTACAGTATTACAGCAGTAAGCAGAATACAGAGAACAAACTGATGGTTGCCAGAGGAGAGAGGGGTGGGATGTTGGGCAAAATGAGTGAAGGGGAGTGGGAGATACAGGCTTCCAGTTAACAAGTGAATAAGTCACAGGAACAAAAGGCACAGTATAAGGAATACAGTTAATAATATTGTAAGAGAATGTACAGGGGACAGATGGTAGCTACACTTGTGATGAACATAGCACAATGTATACACTTATCAAATCACTATGCTGTACATCTGAAATGAATATAACATTGTGTGTCAACTATACAAAAAAAAAAGCTCCTGGGCAGCGTGGGGAGGGGTGGGACTGCACCACTGGAACAGAGGATGACAACTTAACTTTAATTGACAATAATTAAATTGAAAACACTCACTATCAGATTTAGAATGGATATTAAACTGTGGTTTTAAAGATCATTTCCAAATAAAATTTTTGCAACAGAACAATTGAAAAGATTATTTTTACTGTTTTACAAACTGCCTTTTTAAGGCAAATCTAAAAATTCTGCCATTCAAACCCAATTTTTTTAGGTATTGTAAAGGCATAGAACAGGAATCATAGGAAGGGATATACAAAAGTCCAAGCAAGAGTTCCCTGGGCTCATGGACTCCATCTAGTGACAGATAACATAAACGTAAAAACCATACTCATGAGCAAAACCCATGACAAGTTGGGGGTTTCATTTCATGCTCCCACTTTTTTTTAAAAAAAGGTCAACTTTGTTTCCTTCTATTAAAAAATAGAAGTATAATCAACATACTAGACATCATCTCAAACTCTGAAAATATGGGGTATCTTCAGCGGATTGATATCTCACCCCCAAATCTCCAAGTGCTACAAACCTTGCCCATGTTAACTATCACAAGTATGAGGCTAAGTTTCCAAAATGTTTCAGATTTCCTTTCCTATTGCCACATCTTCATTCAAGCATTTTTAATATAATACATACGTCCTGAACGTGTTATACTTCTAGCTAGTATGATTTTGCTCCTGTAGCTCTTTCACCTGAGCGTCTCCCCATTCACTGAATTACACAGACACTTCCTCTTTCACAAAACCTTCACATCAGGTGGAAACAATCACCCACTATTTTTTTTCAGAACTCAACGTAGGCAAGATATTATGCAAGGCTTGGTGGATAATTTAATTTAAGAATGATCTAGGGGCACCTGGGTAGCTCAGTTAAGCATCTGACCCTTGATTCTGGCTCAAGTCATGAACTCACGGTTCATCTCTCTCCCTCTCACTCTGCCCCTCCCCTGCTCACATACATGTGCTCACTCTTTCTCTTGCTCTCTCTCTTTCTCTCAAATAAATAAACATTAAAAATAAATACAAAATAAAAATGATCTAGAATCTAGGTATATAGTAGACATGTGCTCAAGTCTGTAAGGCAAACTGCAAACACCAGATGGCTATACCAGTGTGGTAAAAACACATCAGACCCACAAAATAGATCAGTTAAGACAGGAGTAATCCTAGAAGTTTGCATGGATGAAAATGAATAACTTTGGAAGCACTGAGGTATAGTGGGAAAAGCATCAATTAGAATTTTCAGAATGATAATATTAGTCAACATTTAATAAGCAATTACTACGTTTTCTAGGCATCTGCTAAGGTTTATGTGTTATCTCAATTACTCATTAGAATAACTATATGAGACAGATACTCTATCTCCACTTAACAGATGAGGAAAAAGATAACCTGGAAGAGACTGAGTAAAGTGCTCAAAGTCAGTAATTAGTAAGTAGTGAAACAGAATCAGGCAAGCTAACTCTAGAACTTGTTCTCCTAACTACCATGCCACAGTACATGGGTACTAGTTCTAGCTGTGCCACTTATAAACCTGGTAACCTTAAAGAAACCTACATTTTTCTGAGCATTGGGTTCCTTATATAAAAGAGATAATATTGCCTGTTCTGACAACTTAAAAGGTCTGTCATGAGGAACTTGCCAGAGGATGTCTATATGAGTACTTTGGAAACTAGAAACACTTATAATGTGTTACTACTTAGTCTTAAAAAAAGTTATTTGTAGCAATGTATTCATAAATATACACACATATGTTTTGCTTTTATTTTCAAAAAGAAAGAATGCAAAGGTAGAGCAAAATCTAATTGAAGTAGTGGTATGTAGGGGCGTCTGAGTGCCTCAGTCGGTTAAGCACCTGACTTCGGCTCTGGTCATGATCTTACTGTTCATGGGTTCGAGCCCCATCAGGCTCTGTGCTGACAGCTTGGAGCCTGGAGCCTGCTTCAGATTCTGTCTCCCTGTCTCTATGCCCCTCCCCCACTTGCACTCTCTCTCTTTCTCAAAAATAAACAAACATTAAAAAATAAAAGAAATGGTGGCATGTAGGAGGCAAGATGGAAGGGGGGAAGAGACAGGCAGAGAAGCCAGGCTTCTCAGAATGTACTTTGTATTATGATTTTGGCTTTGAAACCATGTAACAACTTTGCATAATTTTAAAACAATTTACTATTTTAAAAAGTAATGCCCTAAAAATTAAAAGCAAATGAAAACAAATGAACCCAAGTTCATATCAAGTTGCAGTTTCCTTGACTACACAGAGAAAAATTATTTCAAGATAATTTAAATCTGATGTCTTTATTGTGTCTTCCTGGTAAGATACACCCTAAAGAGAAAAGAATGACAAATACTAAACTACATTTGGTAATTTTATTGTTTGTGATACTGCTGCTTTGAAACTCTTGCTATAATTGTTTTGAGGGTATTCTCTCTCTCTCCCCCCACCCCCCACAAACATATTAGGAAAAGAAAACATATTTCGTAGGACAAAGCAAATATATTATTATCACTAGAAAACAAGATTTCTCCTAGGGAGAAAAGATGTTAGCACATAAAATCAAAGAACTTCATTTGAAACTACAATATTTAATTTATTTTATAAATATCAGTATATACTCATGAATTATTTCTCATACAAAAAATACATATTATTCTCATACGTATTCTCATATTTTACACTGAAAAGCCCTAGACACTTTGTTAATTCAGAAGTGATAAGCATCCTTATTGCCCAAATTGTGATTTCAGTAAAAGAAACTTGGATTTCTGGATAAAATGGCTGATTCCAGGTCTGGGAAGTACAAAACGTACAAGAAAAACCTAGGGCATACTTTGCCATAGAACAAAAAAGCTATCAAAGATTAAGGACACAGAACCCAACTTATAGCCAATTGGACAAATAAAAGAATAATTTGAGCATCAGAAGATATAATAATGATTGCAATGTATCAAAAAATACCAAATATATAAAAATATACTTGTTCATGATGGTATTCCTAAAACAAAACAAGACTCAGTAATATCAGGCGAGGGTGTGGGGAGTGGGGGGGGGGTGGGAATCAAGAATTTATCCTGCTCTTCCTGTATTTCAGAGTAACCAAGTAGTTGATGGCAAGTTTTTCTTCAAAAAAGCATTCTAGTTAATGAAGAAATGCTGATAGAGAAAATCACCATTTTACAATCCCATTGGTCTAGGCAACAATCACCATAGCTACTAAAATCATTACAATGGTAATTCTCAACCTTAGCTGACCGTTACAATCACCTGGAAAAACTTTTTTATTTAATGTTTAATATTTATGAGAGAGAGAGATGGGGTGGGGGGGTGGAGGGAGGGGCAGAGAGAGGGGAGGACAGAGGATTTGAAGCAGTGACAGCAGAGAGCCCGATGTGGGGCTCTCTGAACCCTGTGAGATCATGACCTGAACTGAAGTCAGATACTTAACCAACTGAGCCATCCAGGCACCCCAACCTAGAGAAACTTTTAAAGAATACTGCTGCTCAGGTCCTACCCTGACAAAGATTCTAATTTGTTTGGTCTAAACTCTTCAAGTGATGCTACTGTACAGCCAAGAATTGAGAAGTACTATTAAAGTGATAATACCTGAACCCACAGATCATTCTTAACATCACTATTAGAGAAAAACAGACTTTGTGTACCTCTTGATGTGATACAATACAAAGTACACAGCACCCAGGGGGTATCATTGTCAAAGAGAGAGAGAGAGAGAGAGAGAGAGAGAGAGAGAGAGAGAGAGAAATAGGGAAAAGAAAAATAAAGGGGGAAAAAAGTAAAAGAAAAAAATTTGAACCTGAATTTAATCAAGTTGCAAGATCTATCATTTTACAGAAAAAAAAATAGGTGAAAGGGAAACATATAAACAATATCCAAGGATGTAATAAGCAAAATGTAAGATGAGTATAATTTCTTGTTTCTTCAATAAATACATGGAATTAAAAAAATAAAAGAGGTTAGAGCATGATTTTAGCAAAGAAGAGGCTTAAGAAACATAATCACGTCCAATGTGCACGTCTTGCTTGGATCCTGTTTTATGCAAACTAATTGTGAATGGAGGAAAATTCAACAGGTCAGTTGTTGGATAATAATAAGGAAATATTAATGCTTCAGGTATAAAAATGGTTCAACATTTTTTTCAAGTCCTTAGCTAATAAATATACATACTGATGTATATGCAGATGAAATTACATAACATCTGTGATTTACTTTAACATACTTAAAGCACTTCCCACTAAAAAGTAGAAGAAATAAATAAACTAACAAGAGCTAAACTGTTGATAATTGTTGAGTGATGGGTACATGGAGATTCATTATGCTATTCTGCTTTACATATAAAAATTTCTGTAACTAGACGGTAACTAAGACAAAAATATAATGCTATTCATTGCTTCTTTCACTCATTCATATGCATGTAAGATTCCCCCATGTGTTTTCAGGGCTTCATTTCTTTTTAACACTGAATAATATTCCACTGTTTATGTATATCACAGTTTATCTAGTCACCTACTGAAGGACATCTTGATTGTTTCTGTTTTGGCAATTATGAATAAAATGGCTATAAACATCTGTGTGCAGGTTTTTGTGTGAACACAAGTTTTCAATATTTTTGGTAAATACCAAGGAGTATGATTGCTGGATCATATGGTAAGAGTTTTTGTAGTTTTATAAGGAATTTCCAAACTGTCTTCCAAAATAATTATACCATTATGCATTTCCACTAGCAATGAATTAAAATGTCCTTTGCTCTACATCCTCCGCAGTATTTGGTGTTGTCTGTATTTTGGATTTGGTAAGTTCAGATAGGTTTATAGTGGTTTCTCATTTAAATTTGTAAGTCCCTATTATTCAGTAATCAAAAAGAATGAAATCTTGCCATTTGCAACAACATGGATGGAACTAGAGTGTATTATGCTAAGTGAGATAAGCCAATCAGAGAAAGACAAATATCATATGATTTCACTCATATGTGAAATTTAAGAAACAAATCAGATGAACATAGGGGAAGGGAGGAAAAATAAGAAAAACAGAGAGGGAAACAAACCATAAGAGACTCTTAAATACAGAGAATAAACTGAGGGTTGCTGGTGGGGTGCTGGGTGGGAGATGGGCTAAATGGGCAAGAGTCATTAAGGAGAAGACTTGTTGGGATGAGCACTGGGTGTTATATGTAAGTGATGAACCACTAAATTCTATTCCTGAAATCAATTTTACAATATATGTTGACTAATTTGGATTTAAATAAAA
This sequence comes from Lynx canadensis, assembly GCF_007474595.2. Lineage (NCBI taxonomy): Eukaryota > Metazoa > Chordata > Mammalia > Carnivora > Felidae > Lynx > Lynx canadensis. The sequence continues at coordinate 190,695,644 of NC_044303.2, read as the reverse complement.
ATTTAAAAAGAAAGAAAAAAGGAGGAAGAACCAAAACTTTCAAATAAAACATAATGGAGCTGGGAAGAGCCAAGATGGCAGAACAGCATGGAAGTTTTTTTTTCTTGCACCTCACATCCATGAAATACAGCCAGATCAACACTAAACCATCCTGCACACCTAGAAAATTGATTTGAGGATTAACACAATAATCTTCACAACCTGAACCACAGAACTCATCAGAAAGAGAAAAAAATATTTTTATTTTCAATTTTTATTAAAAATATTTTTCTTTAATTTTTTCCTACTATATTTTTTACTATTTTGTAAATTTTTCAAATTCTATTTTACTTCCATCATTTCATTTTATTATTTTCCATTGTATTCACTTTTTCAAATTTTCAAATGTTTTTCTTTTTTTTTTCTTCTTTTTTTCCCCCCTTTTTCTCTTTTTTCTCTAATCTATGAAGCTCCTTTCAACAACCAGAACAAAATATACCTAGGATCTAGCATAATTTCTTTGATTTTGTGTGTGTGTGTGTTGTTTTTAATATTTTAATTTTAATTTTTTTTACCTTATTAATTCCTTTTCTTCCTTCAAAATTATGAAATGAAGGAATTCACCCCAAAAGAAAAAAGACATGACAGCCAGGGACCTAATCAACACAGATACGAGCAAGATGTCTGAACCAGAATTTAGAATCACGATAATAAAAATACTAGCTGGGGGGGCGCCTGGGTGGCTCAGTCGGTTAAGTGTCCGACTTCGGCTCAGGTCACGATCTTGCGGTCCGTGAGTTCGAGCCCCGTGTCGGGCTCTGTGCTGACCGCTCAGAGCCTGGAGCCTGTTTCAGATTCTGCGTCTCCCTCTCTCTCTGACCCTCCCCCGTTCATGCTCTGTCTCTCTCTGTCTCAAAAATAAATAAACATTAAAAAAAATTAAAAAAAAATACTAGCTGGGGTTAGAAAATAGATTAGAATCCCTTCCTGCAGTGATAAAAGAAGTAAAAGCCAGTCAGGATGAAATAAAAAATGCTATAACTGAGCTGCAATCTCGAATGGCGGCCATGGCAGCAAGGATGGATGAGGCAGAGCAGTGAATCAGTGATATAGAGGACAAACTTATGGAGAATAATGAAGCAGACAAAAAGAGGAAGACTAAGGCAAAAGAGAATGATTTAAGAATTAGAGAAATCAGTGCCTTATTAAAAAGGAACAACATGAGAATCATAGGGGTCCCAGAAGATGAAGACAGAGAAAAAGAGGTAGAAGGGTTATGTGAGCAAATCATACCGGAAAATTTTCCTAACCTGGGGAAAGACACAGACATCAAAATCCAGGAAGCACAGAGGACTCCCATTAGATTCAACAAAAACTGACCATCAGCAAGGCATATCATAGTCAAATTCACAAAATACTCAGGCAAAGAAAGAATCATGAAACCAGTAAGGGAAAAACAGTCCTTAACTTACAAGAGAAGACAGATCAGGCTTGCAACAGACCTATCCACAGAAACTTGGCAGGTCAGAAGGGAGTGGCAGGATACATTCAATGTGCTGAATTGGAAAAATATGCAGCCAGTAATTCTTTATCCAGCAAGGCTGTCATTCAAAATAGAAAAAGAGATTAAAAGTTTCCCAGACAAAATGAAAATTAAAGGAGTTGGTGACCACTAAACCAGACCTGCAAGAAACTTCAAGGGGGACTCTGGGGAGAGAAAAGACGGAGGAAAAAAAAAAAGACTAAAAGCAACAAAGACTAGAAAGGGCCAGAGAACACCACCAGAAACTCCAACCCTACAAGCAACATAATGGCAATAAATTCATATCTTTCAGGGGCGCCTGGGTGGCTCAGTCGGTTGAGCATCCGACTTTGGCTCAGGTCATGATCTTGTGGTCTGTGAGTTCGAGCCCGGTGTCAGGCTCTGTGCTGACAGTTCAGAGCCTGGAGCCTGCTTCGGATTCTATGCCTCCCTCTCTCTCTGCCCCTCCCTCACTCATGCTCTGTCTCTCTGTCTGTCAAAAATAAATAATTTTAAAAAAATTAAACAAAAAATTCATATCTTTCAGTACTCACTCTAAACGTCAATGGACTAAATGCTCCAATCAAAAGACATAGGGTAACAGAATAGATAAGAAACAAAATTCATCTATATGCTGTTTACAAGAGGCCCACTTTAGACCTAAAGACACCTTCAGACTGAAAGTAAAGGGATGGAGAACCATCTATCATGCTAATGGTCAACAAAACAAAGCTGGAGTAGCCTACTTATATCAGACAATCTAGACTTCAAAATAAAGACTGTAATAAGAGATGAAGAAGGGCATTATATCATAATTAAGGGGTATATCTACCAAGAAGACCTAACAATTGTAAACATTTATGCTCCAAATGTGAAAGCACCCAAATATATAAATCAATTAACCACAAACATAAAGAAACTCACTGATAATAATACCATAATAGTAGGGGACTTCAACACCCCACTTACAACAATGGACAGATCATCTAAACAGAAAATCAAGAAGGAAACAATGGCTTTGAATGAGACACTGGACCAGATGGATTTAACAGATATATTCAAACATTTCACCCTAAAGCAGCAGAATATACATTCTTCTCCAGTGCACATGGAACGTTCTCCAGAATAGATCACATACTGGGACACAAATCAGCCCTCAACAAGTACAAAAAGATCGAGATCATACCGTGCATATTTTCAGACCACAACGCTGTGAAACTCGAAATCAACCACAAGAAAAAATTTGGAAAGATAACAAATACTTGCAGACTAAAGAACATCCTACTTAAGAATGAATGGGTTAACCAAGCAGTTAAAGAGGAAATTAAAAAGTATATGGAAGCCAATGAAAATGATAACACCATAGCCCAAAACCTCTGGGACACAGCCAAGGCAGTCATAAGAGGGAAGTATATAGCAAACCAATCTTTTCCATAAGAGGAAGAAAGGTCTCAGATACACAACCTAACCTTACACCTTAAACAGTTGGAAAAAGAACAGCAAACAAAACCAAAACCAGCAGAAGACAGGAAATAATAAAGATGAGAGCAGAAATCAATGCTATCATAAACAAAACAGAACAAAACAAAACAAAACAAAACAAACAAACAAACAAAAAAACAGAACAGATCAACGAAACCAGAAGCTGGTTCTTTGAAAGAATTAACAAAATTGATAAACCACTAACCAGTTGGATCAAAAAGAAAAAGGAAAGGACCCAAATAAATAAAATAAGAATGAAAGAGGAGAGATCACAACCAATACAGGAGAAACAAGAACAATATTAAGAGAATATTATGAGCAATTATATGCCAATAAAATAGGCAATCTGGAAGAAATGAACAAATTCCTACAAACATATAAACTACCAAAACTGAACATGAAGAAATAGAAAATTTGAACAGACTTGTAACCAGCAAAGAAGTCGAATTAGTAATCAATAATCTCCCAAAAAACAAGAGTGCAGAGCTAGATGGCTTTCCAGGGGAATTCTACCAAACATTTAAGGAAGAGTTAACACCTATTCTCGTGAAGCTGTTCCAAAAAATAGAAATGGAAGGAAAACTTCCAAACTCCTTCTATGAAGCCAGCATAGAAGACCAAAACCAAAGACCCCACTAAAAAGGAGAACTATAGACCAATTTCCCTGATGAATATGGATGCAAAAATCCTCAAGTTATTAGCCAACTGGATCCAACAATACATTAAAAAAATTATTCACCACGACCAAGTGGGATTTATACCTAGGATGCAGGGCTGGTTAAATATCCGCAAAATAATCAATGTGATTTGTCACATCATAAGAGAAAGGACAAGAACCACATGATCCTCTCAATAGATGCAGAGAAAGCATTTGACAAAATACAGCATCCTTTCTTGATAAAAACCCTCCAGAAAGTAGGGACAGAGGACCATACCTTGAGATCATAAAAGCCATGTATGAAAGACCCAACGCTAATACCATCCGCAATGGGGAAAAAACTGAGAGCTTTCCCCCTAAGGTCAGGAACAAGACAGGGATGTACACTCTCACCACTGTTGTTCAACATAGTATTGGAAGTCTTAGCCTCCACAATCAGACAACACAAAGAAATAAAAGGAATCCAAACTGGCCAGGAGGAGGTCAAACTTTCACTCTTCACAGATAACATGATACTATAGATGGAAAACCCAAAAGATTCCACCAAAAAACTGCTAGAACTGATCCATGAATTCAGCAAAGTTGCAGGATATAAAATCAATGCACAGAAATTGGTTGCATTCCTATACACCAATAATGAAGCAACAGAAAGAGAAATCAAGGAATAGATCCCATTTACAATTGTAACAAAAACCATAAAATACCTAGGAATAAATTTAACCAAAGAGGTGAAAAATCTATACACTGGACACTATAGAAAGCTTATGAAAGAAATTGAAGAAGACACAAAGAAATGGAAAAATATTCCATGCTTCTGGATAGGAAGAACAAATATTGTTAAAATGTCAATACTACCCAAAGCAATATACATACTCAATGCAATCCCTAACAAAATAACACTAGCATTCTTCACAGAGCTAGAACAAACAATCTTAAAATTTGTATGGAACCAGAAAAGACCCCGAATAGCCAAAGCAATCTTGAAAAAGAAAACCAGGGGCGCCTGGGTGGCGCAGTCGGTTAAGCATCCGACTTCAGCCAGGTCACGATCTCGCGGTCCGTGAGTTCGAGCCCCGCGTCAGGCTCCGGGCTGATGGCTCGGAGCCTGGAGCCTGTTTCCGATTCTGTGTCTCCCTCTCTCTCTGCCCCTCCCCCGTTCATGCTCTGTCTCTCTCTGTCCCAAAAATAAATAAACATTGAAAAAAAAAAAAAAAAGAAAAAGAAAACCAAAGCAGGAGGCATCACAATACCGGACTTCAAGCTGTACTACAAAGCTGTAATCATCAAGACACCATGGTACTGGCACAGAAACAGACGCTCAGATCAATGGAACAATAGAGAACCCAGAAATGGACCCACAAATGTATGGCCAACTAATCTTTGACAAAGCAGGAAAGAATATCCAATGGAATAAAGATAGTCTCTCCAGCAAGTGGTACTGGGAAAACTGGACAGCAACATGCAGAAAAATGAACCTGGACCACTTTCTTACACCATACATAAAAATAAACCCAAAATGGATGAAAGACCTAAATATAAGAAAGGAAGGATCAAAAGCCTTGAGGAGAAAGCAGGCAAAAACAACTTATTACTCAACACATCTCTAGAGGCAAGGGAAACAAAAGCAAAAATGAACTATTAGGACCTCATCAAAATAAAAAGCTTCTGCACAGTGAAGGAAACAATCAGCAAAACTAAAAGGCAACTGACAGAATGGGAGAAGATATTTCCAAATAACATATCAGATAAAGGGTTAGTATCCAAAATCTATAAAGAATTTATCAAACTCAACACCCAAAACACAAATAATCCAGTGAAGAAACGGGCAAAAAACATGAATAGACACTTCTCCAAAGAAGACATCCAGATGGCCAACCGACACATGAAAAAAAATGCTCAACATCATTCATCATCAGGGAAATACAAATCAAAACCACAATGAGATACCACCTCATACCTATCATAACGGCTAACATTAACAACTCAGGCAACAACAGATGTTGGCGAGGATGCGGAGAAAGAGGATCTCTTTTGCACTGCTGGTGGGAATGCAAACTGGTACAGCCACTCTGGAAAACAGTATGGAGGTTCCTCAAAAAATTAAAAATAGAACTACCCTATGACCCAGCAATTGCACTACTAGGTATTTATCCAAGGGATACAGGTATGCTGTTTCAAAGGGACACAGTGTTGGGCGCCTGGGTGGCGCAGTCGGTTAAGCGTCCGACTTCAGCCAGGTCACGATCTCGCGGTCCGTGAGTTCGAGCCCCGCGTCAGGCTCTGGGCTGATGGCTCAGAGCCTGGAGCCTGTTTCTGATTCTGTGTCTCCCTCTCTCTCTGCCCCTCCCCCGTTCATGCTCTGTCTCTCTCTGTCCCAAAAATAAATAAACGTTGAAAAAAAATTAAAAAAAAAAAAAAAAAAAAAAAACAAAGGGACACAGTGTTTATAGCAGCACTATCAATAATAGCCAAAGTATGGAAAGAGCCCAAATGTCCATCGATGGATGAATGGATAAGGAAGATGTAGTATATATACATATATACATATATATACACACACACACACACATATGTGTGTGTATATATGTACATATATATATGTATATATATGTACATATATATATATGTATATACAGTGGAGTATTACTCAGCAATCTAGAAGAATGAAATCTTGCCATTTGCAACTATGTGGATGGAACTAGAGGGTATCATGCTAAGCGAAATTAGTGAATCGGAGAAAGACAAATATCATATGACTTCACTCATATGAGGTCTTTAAGATACAAAATAGATGAACATAAGGGAAGGGAAGCAAAAATAATATAAAAACAGGGAGGGAGACAAAACATAAGAGACTCTTAAATATGGAAAACAAACAGAGGGTTACTGGAGGGGTTGTGGGGGGGGGGGATGGGCTAAAGGGGTAAGGGGCATTAAGGAATCTACTCCTGAAATCATTGTTGCACTGTATGCTAACTTGGATATAAATTTTTTAAAAATTAATTAAATTAAAAAAATCATAATGGGGCTGATCTTAAAAAATGAATAAATAGATAAAAATAAATTTCTAATTCCCTAAAGATACATAATGTGAAGCATCTTTTCATGTGCTTAACTGCCATCTGTATATGTTCTTTGGTGAGGCGTCTGTTCACAGGTCTTTTGTCCATTTTTAATCAGGTTATTTACTTGTTGAGTTTTAAGAATTCAATATTTTGTATATTTTGTACACCAATCCTGTATCAGATACATCATTCGCAAATATTTTCTCCCACACAGTGACATGTCTTTTCATTTTCTTGATACCACACTGTTTGATACAGTAGCTTTGTAGTAAGTTTGAAGTCACTCCTCTAACTTTGTTCTCCTTTCTCAAGATTGTTTTAAAACTATTCTGGGTCACTTACAATTCCATATAAATTTTAGGATCAGCTTTTCCATTTCTTCAAAAAAAGGCCATTGGGATTTTGACAGGGATTGTATTGATTCTATAAATCACTTTGGGAAGTACTGTCATCTTAACAATATTAAGTCTTCCAATGCATGTACATAAATACCTTTGCATTTATTTAGGTATTTAATTTCATTCAATAATGATTTGTAGTTTTCAGTTGATAGTCTTGCACATCCGTGGTTAGATTTATTCCTAGGTATTTCACTTTTTGATGCTATTGTAAGTGGAACTGTTTTCTTAATTTCCTTTTTGGATTGCTCATTAGTGTACAGAAAATTCAGGTGATTTTTGTATATTGATATTCTATCCTGCAACTTTGCTGAATTATTCACTGGCTCCAACAAATTTTTGTGGATTCTTTGGGATATTCTAAATACAGGATTTTCCATTTATAGGATGATGTGTAAAAAGAAGTAATTTTATTTCTTTTATTTTGGATGTCTTCCCCCCACACACACACACTTAATTTCTCTGGCTAGAACTTCTAGTACAATGTTGAACAGTAATTGTGAAAGCAGATATCCCTTTCTGGTTCCAAATCTTAGGAGGAAAGCTGTTGGTCCTTCATCAGTGATGATAATATTAACTGTAGGTTTTGAACAAAAATGCCCTTTATCACACTGAGGAAGTTCTATTCCTAGTTTTCCCATTAAGTTTTGAAATCAGGAATTGTTGGATTTTATCAAATGCTTTTTCTACATTATTTGAGATGATAGGGTGATTTTGTTCCTTTATTGTATTTGTGAGGTGTATTACACTGATTGATTTTCAGATGTTGAACCGTACTTACATTCCTGGGGTAAATCCCACTTGGTCTTGCTTGATATGTAATCCTTTTCATATCCTGCTGGATTCTGTTTGCTAGTATTTTACTGAACATATTTTACATCTATATGCTTAAGATATATTGGTCTGTAATTTTCCTTCTCATGACATCTTTGTCTGGCTTTGGTAGCAGAGTGATACTGGCCCTAGAAGTGTTCCCTCACATTTTTTTAGAAGAGTTTGAGGATTGGTGTTAATTCCTCTTTAAACATTTGGTAGAATTCACCAATGAAATTATCTAGCCTAGGGCTTTTCTTTGCTGGGAAGTTTTTGATTACTGATTCAATCTCTTAATATAGGTCTGTTCAGATTTGCTATTTCTTCTTGAGTCAGTTTTGATAATTCATGTATTTGTCCATTTTATCTAGGTTATCTGACAGGTAGAAACACAATTATTCAGTGTATTCTCGTATAGTCATTTTTATTTCTGCAAAGTTGGTAGCAATGTACTGAATTTCACATCTGATTTTAGTAATTTATGTCTTATCTCTTTTTTTATTAGTCAGTCTAGCTAAAGTTTCAGCAATTTTATTGATCTTTTCAAAAAGCTAACTTTTATTGATTTTGCTTTTCTCTACTTCATTAAGGTCTCTTTTGTTTTTCTATTCTTTATTTACCTCTAATCTTTATTACTTATTTCCTTTTGTGAGCTTAGGTTTTGTTTGCTCTTCTTTTTCTGGATCCTTAAGGTTTAAAGTTACGCTGTTTGCTTGAAAGCTTACTTTTTTTTTTTAATATTTTTTTTCAACGTTTATTTTTATTTTTGGGACAGAGAGAGACAGAGCATGAACGGGGGAGGGGCAGAGAGAGAGGGAGACACAGAATCGGAAACAGGCTCCAGGCTCTGAGCCATCAGCCCAGAGCCTGACGCGGGGCTCGAACTCACGGACCGCGAGATTGTGACCTGGCTGAAGTCGGACGCTTAACCGACTGCGCCACCCAGGCGCCCTGAAAGCTTACTTTTTAAATGTAGGTCATTGAAGCTACAATTTCTGTCAGTACTGCTTTCACGAAGTTTTGAGATGCTGTGTTTTCATTTTCACTCATCTCAAATATTTTATAATTTCCCTTGTGATGTCTTATTTGACCCATTGGTTGTTTAAGAGTTAAATTTCCATATATTTTTAAATTTTCTGGTTTTCTTTCTGTTATTACCAGTTTCATTTTATCATGGTTGGAGAAGAAACTTTGTAAAATTTTAAAACTTTAAAAAAATTTTGAGACTTGTTTTGTGACCCAACATATGATTTATCCTACATATCATACCATGTGCAATTGTGAAGCATCTATATTCTGTTGTTGGGTGAAGCATTATATATGCCTATTATGTCTAGTTGGTTTACAGTATTATACAGTCTTCTATCTCCTTGTAATCTTCATTCATTTTGGAGGAATTGCCTTTTTTAAAGTTTATATTTATTTATTTATTTATTTTTTGAGAGAGAGAGAGAGAGAGAGAGCGAGCGCGCTAGTTGGGGAGGGGCAGAGAGAGGAAGACAGAGAACCTGCAGCAGGCTCTGTGCTGACAGACAGGCTGATGCAGGGCTCGAATTCACAAACCATGAGATCATGACTTGAGCCAATGGCAGATGCTTAACTGACTGAGCCACCAAGGCGCCCCAGAGAATGCTCTTCTATTCATTATTTCAAGTATACACAGCTAACATCATACTCAATGCTGAAAAGCTGAAAGGTTTTCTCTAAGATCAAGAATAAGACAAAGATGCTAATACTTGCCTTTTTTATTCAACATAGTATTGGAAGTCCAAGTCAAAAAAAGACATCCAGGCAAGAAAAAGAAATAAAAGGCATCCAAACCGCAAAGGAAGAAGTAAAACTGTCTCTGTTTGCAGTTACATGATACTATACATGGAAAACCCTAATGATTCCAACAAAAAATGTTAGAACTAATTGACAAATTAGGTAAAGTGCCACGATACAAAATCTATACACAAAAATCATTTGCATTTCTATATTTTAGCAATAAACTATTATAAAAAGGAATTGAGAAAACAATCCCTTTTACAACTGCTTCAAAAAGAATAAAATGCCTAAAGATAAAGTTAACCAAAAAGATAGTAGCTTGTACACTGAAAAATATAAGACATTGATGAAAGAAATTGAAGAAAACACAAATAAATGGAAAGATATGCTGTGCTCATGGATCAAAAGAAATAATATTGTTAAAATGTCTATACTACCCAAAGCAATCTACAGATTCAATGCAATCCCTATCAAAATTCCAATGGCATTTTTTATAGAACAATCCTAAAATTTGATGGAACCACAAAAGACCCCAAATAGTCAAAGCAATCTTGAGAAAGAACAAAATTAGGGGCATTACACTCCCTGATTTCAAACTATATTACAAAACTATAATAATCAAAAAAATATGGCATTACACAAAAGCAGACACATAGATCAATGGAAAACTATACAGAGACCAGAAATAAACCCACACATATATGGCCAATTAATTTACAAAAGAGTCAAGAATATACAATGGAGAAAGAAAAGAATTTCTTCAACAACTGGTGTTAAGAAAACTGAACAGCTACATGGAAAGAATGAAACCCCTATCTTAAACCACACATAAAAATCAACCCAAAATAAATTAAAGACTTGAACATAAGACCCCAAATCATAAAATTCCTAGAAGAACACATAGACAGTAAGCTCCTTGACATCAGTATTACTGATGATTTTTTGGGCCTGACACCAAAAGCAAAGCAATAAAAGCAAAAATAAACAAGTGGGACCACATCAAAATAAAAAGCTTCTGCACAAGAAAGGAAACCATCAACAAAATGTAACAGTTATCTACCAAATGGGAGAAAATATTTGCAACTCATACATCTGATAAGGAATTAATATGCAAAATATATAAAGAACTCATACAAGTCAACAGCAACAACAACAATTCAATTAAAAATGGGCACAAGGGGTGCCTGGGTGGCTTAGTTGATTATGCATCCAATTCTTGATTTTGGCTCAGGTCATGATTGCATGGTTCATGAGATCAAGCCCCCACTGTCAGTGTGGAGCATGCTTAGGATTCTCTCTCTCCTCTTTCTCTACCCCTCCTCCTGCTCTCTCTCTTTCAGTAAGTAAATAAACCTAAAAAAAAGGAAAAAAATGGGCAGAAGATCTGAATAGACATTTTTCCCAAGAAGACGTACAGATGGCCAAGAGGTACATGATAAGGTGCTAACATCACTAATTATCAGGGAAATGCACATAAAAATCACAATGAGACCCCACCTCACACATGTTAAAATGGTTCTATCAAAAAGACAAAAAATAACAAATGTTGGTGTGGATGTAGGGAAAAGGGAGCTCTTGTGTACTGTTGGTGGGAAAGCAAACTGATGTAGCCACTATGAGAAATAGTATGAACATTCCTCAAAAAATTAAAAATACAACTACCATGTGTTTCAGCAATTCCGCTTCTGGGTATTTATTTTAAATAAATGAAAATACTAACTTGAAAAAATAACTGCACCCCCATGTTCATTGCAGCAGAAGTTCCATACACACAATGGAATATTATTCAGCTTCAAAAAAGGAAGAAATCCTGTGACAATATGAATGGAGCTTGAGAACTTTATTCAAAGTGAAATAAGTCAGAGAAAGACAAACATGGTATGATCTCACTTATATGTAGAATCAGAGAACAGATTGGCAGCTGCCAGAGATGGCAGGACAGGAGGTTAGAAATGAGCAAAAATGGGTGAAGGTGGTCAAAAGTTACAAACTTCCAGTTATAAGTCAGTTCTGAAGACATAATGTATAGCATAGTGACAGTAGTTAATAATACTGTCAAGTTGTATATTTGAAAGTTGCTGAGAGAATAAATCTCTTTAAAAAAAAATTTTTTTTTAATGTTTATTTATTTTTGAGAGAGAGAGAGAGGCAGACTGAAAGCAGGGGGAGGGGCAGAGAGAAAGGAAGACACAGAATCAGAAGCAGGCTCCAGGCTCTGAGCTGTCAGCACAGAGCCCGGCGCAGGGCTCGAATCCACAAACTGTGAGATTGTGACCTGAGCCGTAATTGGTCACTTAACCGACTGAGCCATCCAGGTGCCCCATAAATCTTAAAACTTCTTATCACAAGCAAAAAAAAAAAAAAAAAAAAAAAAGCATGTTGTATACATGAAAATAATATAATGTTATCTATCAACTATATCTCAAAAACAAAGTATTTAAGTCTTCAACTATTGTAAATTTATCTATTTCTCCCTTTAATTCTGCCAGTTTTGGCTTCATGTATTTTGGAGTCATGTTTTTATATATGTATATGATTATAATCACTGTATCTTCTTAAAGTATTGATTCTTTTATCAATGTCTACTTAACAATTTTTGACAGAAAATCTATTTTGTCTGATATTATTACAGCCACCCCAGCTCTCTTTGGTTACTATTAGTATGGAATATCTTCTTTTATTTTTTCATTTTCAACCTATTTGTGTCTTTGGATCTAAAGTGAGTCTTTTGCAAACAGGATATATTTTGATCCTATTTTTAATCCATTCTGCAAATTTCCGCCTTTTAGTTACAGAGTTTAATCTACTTACATTTAAAGTGATTACTGATCAGGAAGGACTTACTGTAACATTTTGCCATTTGCTTTCTATATGTCATTCTTTTGTTATTGTTTCTCAATTTATCCATTAGGGTCTTCTTTTGTATTTAATGGGTTTTTTCTAGTGTACTATTTTGTTTCACTCATTTCCTTTGTGTATATTTTTACTTTATTTTATTTTTAAAATTTATTTATTGGGGCACCTGGGTGGCTCAGTCAGTTAAGTGTCCGACTTTGGCTCATGTCATGATCTCATGGTTTGTGAGTTCAAGCTCCATGTCAGTCTCTGTGCTGACAGCTCAGAGTCTGGAGCCTGCTTCAAATTCTGTGTCTCCCTCTCTCTCTGCCTCTCCCCCACTTGTGCTCTGTCTCTGTCTCTCTCAAAAATAAATAAAATTTAAAAGAAATATTTTAAAAAAATATTTATTTTGAGAGAGACAGAAACAGTGTGAGTAGGGGATGGGCAGAGAGAGAAGAAGAGAGAGAATCGTAAGTAGGCTCCATGCTGCTAACACAGAGCCTGACTCGGGGCTCAAACTCATGAAGCCACGAGATATGACCTGAGCCCAAACCAAGAGTTGGACCTGAGCAGACTGAGCTACCTAGGTGCCCCTCCTTTTTGTGTATTTTTAAAGTTATTTCCTTAAATGATTACCTTGTAGATTACAATTAAAATCCTAAATTGATAACAATCTCTTTAAATTGATATTTGCCTTCATTGGCATATGAAAACTCTATATAAAACATCACTCCCACTTTATATTGTTGTCATAAATTATATATTTATACATTTTGTATCCATTAACATAGATTTATAATAGTTTTATGCATTTGCCTTTTAAATAATATATAAAACAAAGAGAAGTTACTAACCAAAAATATAATAATACTGGCTTTTGTACCTACTTATGTGGTAACCTTTACCAGGGTTCTTTATTTCTTTGTTTGGCTTTAAGTAACTGTCTAGTGTCTTTTCATTTCAGTCTGAAGTTCTCCCTTTAGCATTTCTTGTAGGACATGTCGACTAGTTATGAACTTCCTCAACTTTTATCTCTGAAAGTTTTTATTTCTCCTTTATTTTTTAAGGATATTTTGTCAATTATAGAATTCTTAATTGATGTTTTTTTTTCTTTCAGCACTATGCATCTGGCCTTCTGGCCTCCATGGTTTCTGGTGAGAAATTGGCTGTTAGCCTTATTGAGAATCTCCTATATGAGATAAGTCACTTTCCTCTTGTTGCTCTCAAGATTATCTCTTTATTTTTTGGCATTTAATGGTTTGATCATAATGTATTTCAGTGTGGATCTCTTTGAATTTATCCTATTTAGTATTCATTGAACTTCTTGGATTCACATCTTCCTTCAAATTTGGATCATTTTTGGCCATTATTTCTTTAAATATTCTTTCTGCCCTTTCTTTTCTCACCCCTTCTCCTGGAACTCCCCTGATGATTATGTTAGTACACCTAATGGTATCTCCCAGGTCTTTTAGGTTCTTCACTATTTTTTCTTTCTGCTTCTCAGACTGCATGATTCCACTGACCTAGCTTCAGATTCACTAATTCTTCTGCCTGCTCAAATCTGCTGTTGAATCTCCATAATGAATTTTTCATTCATTTACTGTAATTTTAAGTTCCAGGATTTCCATTTGGTCCCTTTTTTTAATTTCTGTATCTTTACTGATGTTCTCTATTTGGTGATACTCCGTTCTCCTGGTTTCATTTAGATTTCTGCCCACAGTTTCCTTTACCTCCTTTAGCTCAAGAAAGTTGATTTAAAGTCTTTGTCTAATAAATCCAATGTCAAGGCTTCCTTAGGAATAGTTTCTGTTCATTTTTCTTGTAAATACCATACCATCTTGTTTCTTGGCATGCTTTTAATACTTTTTTGGTGAAAACTGGACCTTTTGAGTATTATCATGTAGTATTTCCAAAAATCAGATTTCTCCCCCACCCAGGGTATGATATTGTTGCTTCTTTGGGGTTGTACTTGTGTGCTTCATTGGTGACCTTTCTAAACTTTTTTGTTTAGATTTCATTCTTTGCCATGTGTGATTATTGAGTCTGTTCCACTAGCTTAGTGATCACCTAGTGATTTGGCAGAGATTTCTTTAAACATGTAGAGCCAAAACAAAGCAAAGCAAAACAAAGCAATAAATAGCCTCCCAATCTTTGCAGACTCGTTCTAAGTTGGGGCACTCCTTCAGTGCTTAACCAGGCTGTTCACAATTTTTTCTTAGACTTGATTTCCTACTTATACAGAGTCTAAAGATCAGTCATGGGTAAAAGCTTACCGTCTTCTCAGGTGTTTGCTGAATATGTGGCTAGCCCAGGACACGTGTGTGCCATTCTGGGTTCCCCAATATACGTGGGAGCTTCTCAAAGCTCTTATTCCTCCGTGTATCTCCCTTCCCAGTCTATTCTAGGCTTTTCAGTCTGTATGCTGCTTGCCTCATCTGTTGTCCCTTCCTCCAGGAAGTTGTGGATAGTATATGCTTTTAAATATTTTCCACAACACCACTTGAAAGACCATTCAAACCCTGAAAGTGTTATGAGGTTAGTAAAACAAAAGTAAGCCCTTAAACCAATTCTTCAGGAAACACCAAACAGGTCAAAATGCACAATCATAATGCTTTGAGAAAAAAGGTCCATATTGCCTCTTCTAATATCAGAAAGTCACATGGGCCACCATCCCCTTGACCATCAGTAAACTACAAAATGGGGGACGATTGTGGCAAACTGGGCTAAGGACTTAAAGCAAGCAATCCCATTCAGAATTGAAGCAACATAATATACACCTGAAAAGTTCTTTGAGCTATTGGTATACCTAAAAGGGAAGTAATTTTACCTTCCTAAATAAGTAACAATAAAAGACTGGTGTTAGATATGTAACACTCCAATTTCAATAGAAACTATCTCTGTTTATACACTTAACAGCAATTGAAAAGTAGAAGTTACACTCTATTATAATGTTTGCAAAGGAGCTAAATTCCATGGCTCCAAAATGAAAAGTTACAAATTTGTTTTCCCTAGATACTTCCCTATGAAAATCACTTCCTAGGGGAGCCTGGGTGGCTCAGTCAGTTGTGTCTGATTTGGGCTCAGGTGACGATCTTGTGGTTCATGGGTTCAATCCCTGTGTTGGGCTCTGTGATGACAGCTCAGAGCCTGGATCCTGCTTTGAATTCTGTGTCTCCCTCTCCCTCTGTCCCTCCCCTACTTGCTCTCTCTCTTTCTCAAAAATAAATAAGCATTAAATTTTTTTAAAAATAATAAATAAAATAAAATCACTTCTTTTACTGATAATTTATATGGGAAATTTTTTGGTTAAAAAAACCACAGTGTAACTTTAGACCAGTCATTTAACCTCACAAACCAAGCACTCTCCTCTATATCATTGCTACTCAAAATGTAGTCTACAAACTAACAGAACTCACATCACTTAGGAGCTTGTAAGAAATGCAGAATATCAGGCCTACTATATCTTTAGACTGCTCTATCCTAGACCTACTGACTCAGAATCTGCATTTTAGCAAGATCACATGTGACTGATATACACATAAAAGTTTGAGAAGCACAGCTCTATACAATAAGGTGTGCTTTGGGAGTGGGAGGGTAACTAAATGATCTTTTTTTTTTTCAATATATGAAATTTATTGTCAAAATGGTTTCCATACAACACCCAGTGCTCATCCCAAAAGGTGCCCTCCCCAATATCCATCACCCACCCTCCCCTCCCTCCCACCCCCCATCAACCCTCAGTTTGTTCTCAGTTTTTAAGAGTCTCTTATGCTTTGGCTCTCTCCCACTCTAACCTCTTTTTTTTTCCTTCCCCTCCCCCATGGGTTTCTGTCAAGTTTCTCAGGATCCACATAAGAGTGAAAACATATGGTATCTGTCTTTCTCTGTATGGCTTATTTTACTTAGCATCACACTCTCCAGTTCCATCCACGTTGCTACAAAGGGCCATATTTCGTTCTTTCTCATTGCCCTGTAGTACTCCATTGTGTATATAAACCACAATTTCTTTATCCATTCATCAGTTGATGGACATTTAGGCTCTTTCCATAATTTGGCTATTGTTGAGAGTGCTGCTATAAACATTGGGGTACAAGTGCCCCTATGCATCAGTACTCCTAAATGATCTTAAAAACCCTTATCACTGATTTTTTCTGAAAAATCATATCTGATAACATTGGAGCCCATATTATCTTGTGGCAACAGTCAGCTAAAGCTGAGTAACAGCTATCTTATTAGATGGGGCATGAACTCTCTTTTGCTCCCTTAGTCCTCATCTATCCTCCTTCATATATTTATGTTGACTGCTTGGCCCCTACTCAGCCTCTAATCTAAATCAGATTCCAACCAGAATTGAGGAAGTCCCTTTTTTTTACTAAAAATTTGTTAGCTATATGTATCTTTAGGTGAAAGAAAAAAAAATGTTCATTTACCTTGATGGGAAGTAGTGAGGTCCAGGTAGGAAGTAAGGGTGATGAAAAGAGAATCGCGGTGGTGTCCCAAACAATGTGGCTGGATGGCCAAGGGGAGAAGCCTGGTAAACATGTGAGTGTGGGATAGGAGGAGCCTGGGGGATTGGAGCACTTCTGGGACAAGTGGAAACGCTGGGATACTCCTTGGGAGGCTGGATGGTTGAGGTTGCAAATCTGGCATGGGCAGTACTTGCACTTGTTGGAATCCTGTTGGTGTTCTCCAGAGAGACAGGAGTGGGTCTCTTCACAGAGCGATTGGCTCCAGAATGTAGCCGATGAGTGTCTGTCTGGGAGGGCCCGGCGAAGCGCTGGGGTGGGAGTGCCGATCGGAGGGGCAGACTTGGAGCCTGGACAGCCACCTGAGCAGTACTGGAGACAGTGGGCTGGAAAAGTGAGATGGGGCTTGGGTGCTGGACTGCAGGTGTGGGCAGCTGGATGGCAGGTGTGGCGTCACCTTTAGAAATAAAAACAGCATAGGTCTAGCATTAACTGAATTGCTCCATGTCTTTCTTTTTTCAGAATTTAATAAACTGTACAACCAGAAGCCTTCACTAACCAGCTTACCTAACAACATCACCACATCAAACCACTCTATTTCCTGTATAGTATTTTAAACAAATCAAAGTCATTTTGTTTACCTATTTTACATTTTTTGTCTCTCTTTCCCACCTAGATTCTACGTGCCATGAGAAGACAAACCTTTTGTTTTGCTCACTGCTGTATCCCCAGGGCTCAAAATTCTAGCTGGCACAGAATAGGCCCTCCACAAATACTTTTGAATGAATAAATAAATGAACAAAATTATTGAGTGTTTGAGTGAAAGACAAATACACACAAACGCTAATATGTATATATAAATCTTTCGTTAAAAAATAATATGAAACTACTGAAACTAATAATACGGTTACTTGTAAGGAACAATCATCTGGGGAAAGGGACAGGGCAGTGGTGCAGAAAAAAAAGCTAGACTTTCATTTTATATCTATCAATACCATTTGAATTTTCTATTGTCTAAATATGTTAACTTTATTTTAAATATTATTTGAGGTTTCAGGGCAGCGGTATGCATCATTTCTCTCCTATGTCATATACTTCTCTATATTAAACTAAATTATGAACAACATTTAATGTTTTAATTGAAAAAATAAGCAATCAGTAAAATTATTTTGCTTTATTACATTCAATGTGGATACAGAAGGAAATGCCCAGGTGAGAAGAAGACTCGCCACAGATCAACAATTTGTGGCAGATAGGAAAGGAATATTATTGCAGCAAAGCATGATGGATATGGCAGGATTTTTAAAGGTAGATAAAACAATCATGTTCTTGAACAGGAGAGGACTAATTGAGTTTCTGAGTTATTTAAATGACACATTTAGCTGAAATAAACTAAACTTTTCCAAAGAAAGACATAGAGAAGCCATAGCAATAGACCCATGATCTGGTTTATTCCAATGCAGTTAGACCTCTGTTCATATATAAGATGCAGTCCAAGAGCAAACTCTATGATTAGAACTGTCTTGTGCGAGGCTGAAAGGAATGCAGATCTTCTCTTAGTCTTGCCCAGGTAAGGCCTTTCCTTTCTTCTTTCTCTCCAGATAAGGCATATAATACTCCTCTTAAACTTGCAGGCAAGAAATTAAGGGATATATTGCAGGCAAGAAATTGGGATATATCTGTACTTAAGTTAAGTTACAGATAATATAGGAGTTAAGTACAGATAATATAGGAGAAGGGTGTAAATGAAGCCGTCCTGATTCTTAGTTGATAGAGTTATGTACCCTCTCATCTGTGAGGCACAGGCCTTAGGCCTTTCCTGATTGATCAAGCATAAAGTAATTTCCCTCTTCCATGTTCCCTCAGAACATGTAAATCTATAATTTATCACAAAATAGTATAAATCTTTGTTATTTGCTTGCCTGTCACCTTTACCACAATCAAAAAACTGGAAGCTTGAGAGAAGGAACAGTTTCATTCATGTTTGCATCCCAGTATTTGGCAAAGAACTTGGTTAATAATAGTTAAGAAAGGTATGACTAGATGAAAACAACAACAACTAACAAATAAGTCTATAACTGACAGCACTTCTACCACTGATCTAGTATAAAGAGAACTCCCTTCTCTAAACAACTATGAAGCTGGGCTGATGCGTAAAATCTTTCAAAAGTTTTATTAATTATCACTGCACTCAAGACATCTGCTCCTAAAATCTACCTCTGACACAGGTTTCTTTCCCCCATAGCTAGTATAAGAAGCTCTCAGTCTTCATTAAAGAAGTAGGATCTTCCTAAAGAAAGGAAAGGAACTACACAGACCAACTAATATTACTTCAGCTACTGAAGAAGGAAGGGACTCATCTTTTAGCTGATATGAAATGTTCTTTTTTACCAAAGATATTTCTATAAAAAAAAGAGGTATGAGGCATGAGATGATAAGTCATGCATTCCTTTAATTCAATATTCACTAAGCAACAAACATATGCCAGGCACTGTTTTGGTCTGAGGTTAAAAAAAAAAAAAAGATGCATAATTACACTGTACTATAATGAAGATGTCTTAAATGTCAAAATTCCAGTGGTTAAGCAGGAAGTTAAAGTCTGCATCATCCAGTCATCTCTATAAACTGTCAGTGAATAGGGAAGACTTGTGGGAAGGGCAGAGCTCTAATGTTTCAAGCTGTAGATAAAGTATGTAAAAGACTAGCCAGTCTCTTGTTTTCTTCTCTAGCATATAGCTAGATTATCCTTCCCAGCCTCCTTTGCAGTTAGGAACTGCCATTTGGCTAAGGGCTACCCAGTGGAAGGTAGAAGAAATTTGCACCAGTTCTAAGACTGGTCCATGAAAAACTTTCATGCATTATCTTCCATGCTCTTTCCCTTTCTGCAGGTTCATGCACACGAGGTCTGGTGGCCTTGGATGCCACATATTAAAGATGGCAGTGCCACAGGGTAGAAGTCTGTGTCTATGAGGCACTCTTTCAAAGACGGCTATACACTGATTAGAAATACCTATTTTAAACTTGAAATGTATAAAAATAAACCATAATCCTGTTTAAACCATTATGTTTAGGTGCTTGTTAAAGCAGCTTGCATTATCTAATCATTACATGAGATAAAGAGCAGAATTCTAGTCCTATAGTATAGTATGACAGGAACAAAAAAAAAAGTTATCTCTCTCACGATCTCTACAAATAATCTCTCACCATCTCTACAAAAAAGGAAGAATCCACTGCCTGTGCTGACTGGACAAAGAGTGCAACTAGGATTTTGTTGTGTGGCTGGGATAAACAGTGAAGGAGTAAGGAATGGCAGAAAATGAGGACAGCCCATATTTCTCTACAAGAAAAAGCTATATGGAGATAGTAAGGAGAGAAGAACCAGCATATGGCTGAGTAAAGAGAAAAAGAGGCAGAGAAAGAAAGAGAGGAGAGAGAAATAAAGTAATAGGCAGAGATGCAGAGACAGAGTTGGGGAATAAAGAATTGGGACAGTTAGGCAACTGATTAAAAAAAAAAAAAGTGGGACTTTGGAGAGAGACAATGGTAATGAGGAGTCCCAAGACTTACTATATGTTGAACCATGTGATTCCTCCTTCCCTACCCTCTCAAGAAAACCTACAATATAGAGCTATATCACTTTTCAAGTAATTTCTGAGCCAGAGTTGTGTCTTTCATGGACATAATACTTTGCTGGAATGGATCTTAAGGTAGAGAGACAACTAGCTTTTTTGGGATTATAATAGGATCGGAACAGTGGAGGGTTTTTTTGGCTTGTTTCAGTCAAACAAGAAGAGGTGGGTAAACCAAAAAGGCATCAAACAACTGAAATAGTAGTAAACTTTTTTAACTAAAAATTTAGAGAAAGGTATGAATTCAGAAGAGTGAAAGATGTCAAATGAGTGAAGATAAAATAAGGCAAACCAATTTCAGTCCTGAGAAATAAAATGTAGAGAACAAAATAATTAACCAGAAAATTCATATATGTATAAAGTGACATTCAAAACCCAGGCCAAAATAATTTCTAGGGTGCCTGGGTGGCTAAGTTGGTTAAGTATCCAACTCTTAATTTCAGCTTAGGTAATGATTTCATGGTTCATGGAATTGAGCCCCATGTCCGGCTCTGTGCTAACAGCTCAGAGCCTGCTTGGAATTCTCTCTCTCGCTCTCTCTGCCCTTCCCCTGCTCACACTCTCTCAAAAATAAACACTAAAAAAATATATATATATAATTTTCACTAGAATTCTGTAAGACGTTAAAGTAAACAAACTTGACAATATAAAATAATAGTACTGGCATAACTGGCATCAAAGGTATTTGATAAAAGATGTTTAAAAAGAATTCTGGACTATCATGCTGTAATCATTTTTGGAAATGAGAAATAGGAGAAGAGCTCGGGATGTGGCATTAAATGTGAAAGGTGGAGTGAACATAATGCACTGGTCACAGAAATGATATCAGACAAGGTACTACAGATTCCATCAAAGAAGTAGTAAAATTGGTTGTATTTTTATCTATCCTCTCTAGAACTACCTTATAAGCTCTTATATAAGAGACTGTAAAGATACTTTTATATTCTGCCTCAAGCACAGAGTTTTATCTATAACTCGTGCTTAATAAACATTAGGCAGTGGGGGACAGGTAGGCAGGCATGCAAATATGGCAGTGGAATACACTATAGATTGAGATGGAAAAGTTCGTCAAAACAAGGTAGGATACCAAATTACATTGCTAGATTTCAAATAGATTGACAGAATGAGATAAAAATGTGCTAGGATGATCCAGTACATACAACAAATAATTGCTTCTACACAGTAAAATGAAATAAGCTTGACTGAGAACCAAATAATGGATAAAGACTACTAGGAGGTGCATGAATTCTGTATATGAAATATTGCCTAGTGATCACAACATACTTAAATTTAAGATCCTAACAACAAAAAAAGACCAAAAAAAGTCCATTCTTGGGTTGATTTTTGGAAATACAGATGTTGCGTAGGGGAAAAAAAAAGGTAATAGGGGTACCTAAAATGAAGAGTTCATTTAAAAATGAAGGTTATTTTATATGATAACGCTAAAAACCTAGAAGTAAAAAATGTGCCTCAAAAATCAGAGTTATTGGTTAACTGACCAAATTAAAGAGAACAGAGAACCCATCAAAAAGGAAAGAAATCTTTTAAAAATGGAAAGTTTGTCCAAATGTATTAAACAGGGCTGCCCAGGTATGTAAGTATAAATAAAAATTAAGCAATCCAAAGGAAAATTGAAGGAGTCACATCTGAGGGACCTCAAAGTCAATACTAAGTGACTTCACTTTTATAGAAGGAACACAGTGGAATCAGTGGAATAGTCATTATAGTATAAAAGGCAACTGAAAGAAGACCAGAGAGACTCAATAAACCCCTTCACCTACAGAAGAAGACTGTAAGATTTCTGAACCCTAATTCATTTTCATAGCAGATAGGTTAAGATTATATAGATTACAGTAGTATAATGTCAAGTTCACAGAATGTTCTAATCCAAGTTGATAAAATTAATATAACTAGATCTTAGGCAGCATTCACCTAATAATTATATAGAAGCTCAAAGTCATAACTGAGAAAATATTAGATGAAGTAGATACAAATGGTCTCATGCAGTATTTAACTGTGGATAGAGGCAGATAGAAGAGAGGTCTTGAAAGGAAGAATAAAGAGAAGAAATATGGATTGTGAAAGCATAAATCATAAATAACATAGCAGACAAAACAAAATAAATCAACAAAGGCTTAATTAAGCCTAGGTTGAAATACAGGATTAAAGGAGATACTACCAAATAATGACGTGTGAAAGTGCCTGACTCTGCTGGAAGAGAATAAGGCAACATAATCAGCTTTCTGCATCTTTCTCTTGAGCCTAGACATCTTAAATGTGGCTTTGTTCCTATCAATTGCTATAATGATACATAGGGGAAAAAAAAAACATTGAAAATGTGTAAGATTCTAAAAAGTCAATTTTTAACATATCTAAACCCCTTAGTGCTAAGGGGTGGCTGTATTACCAGAAGGAGCAACAGGTGGCAACTAGAAAAAGCAGTGGTTTTAGGACAAGTAACAGTAAGTAGTGAATGTATAAAGCTCTGCCTAAGAGATTGTAAAATAGGTGCTAGAAGAACAAACCCATGATGGACAGCCCAATAACAAGTTATCAAGATAATAGATTCTCAACTTTGGGTTCTTAAAAGCAACAGACAGGAATGTTATAAAGAATTGATAATAGAAGAGAAATTTAGGGAAAGACAATATAAAGAACCAGATATTTGGTAGAAAATAGATTACTTTCACTACTTTTCTAGAGCAGCAAGAGAACAGTCTTAACAGATCAGTCATCATTGCTAAATTCCAAAACAGGATGCTCTATATCCCATTAGCAAGGCATTCTTTTTTGGTGATAGTACAAAGACACTCCTATTTCCTATTGAATTATGTCAGTCATTTCCTGCATTATCTGCCTAATCTATGTGCTAATGCTGATTTGGTTAAAAGGTCTGAAGTTTTACACATGGAACATTTGCTACTCTGGCAAACCAAGTGCTTTGAGGTCTATTGAAATTTTTCCTTCTCCAATTTAATGCTTTTAAACATTAAACATTTCTTCTTGATTTTTTCCCTTAATATTGTTGTTCTAAAAATTCTTAAGCTAACAGAAACAAAATTTCACCTTAAGGTAAAATTTTCACAGTTATTAAAAAAACTCATAATCTACAATAAAGCCAACTCACCAACTGGTTGAGTGATGGTATTCTGTAGGCTGGGAATTACCACAGAGTAGGTAGGTGAGCGATAAGGATATATTGTTGTAGGATTTGTAGACACGATATTCTGTGTGGTACCAGAAAATACATTGGAAACACTTAAAGGGAAGCGTTTTCGCTTCCCTGGACGAGGTTGATAAACCCAACCTATAGAAGAAGATAAGCAATTTTTAATTTGAACATATAGGCCCTATTTAGCCTTTAGATAGTTTTTTTCACAATAAAATATCCAAAATACTTCTAAATTAAAAAAAAATAAGTTATTGTCTAAAGTGTCTTTTCCAGCTTTATTAGGCTATTTCTGTGCATTTTAATATCCAGATAGCTCTTAACTAGTGGTCGGTGTTATAACCCACAATTCAGAGTGAGGTCAAATGTCTTATATCCAAAGACACATATTGATTCCATAGTAAAATCAACATTAAAGACATTGGGTTTGAATCTCAAGGCTTTTCCTTTACCTGTAAGGTAAGATATTATTCATCTCCTGTTTCCTTTCTGTGAGATCTAATTGTCTATATCTTACAATGAAACGGTCACTAACGACCAGTCATTTTTATGCCTAGTTGGAAGAGTCACTCTCCTAAACTTGGCAGTCTTAAGTCCACAGACAACCCAATTTCCTTCCAAAGTCAGAAAAGTGGAGTTATAACAGTTTGCAGCCACTGAATAACCAGGGGTATCACTGCGACCACCTACCCCCACATCCAGAACCTTTCTGCTAATATTTTAGAAAAAAATAACTCCTCTCCCATCATGCATGATCATGTTGGCCATACACTTTGCCTTTACCCAAGCTTAATCTAAATGTCCTACAGCTGAAGGATAAATCAGAATTCCTTTAAAACTACATCATGATGAGGGTAAATTTATCAGTCAGAAGGCACAACTATGTTCTGATAACTGTGTAACATTAAAATGGAGCATGGTGTCAATTCCTGCATTCTCATTAAGTGTATGATGCATATTTGTTTCTGTTGCTGTGATTTTAACTCTCCATTTTCTATTTGCAAAGTTATAGTCTAGAACTCTGGAGTTTTACCTTCATTAAGTTCATTTCTATATATTTAATCAAAACCACACTAAAATTGTTACATTGCCAGGTTTGTTATTAGTTGGCAAGTATGAGACCAGATGCTCTATTTGGTTCTATTTAAGAAAACTTATGCCCAGTATCGATTCAATCATTACTACAGTATTAGCCATTATTCTCTTAATTGTACATATTGGATTAGAAAAATATGCATTTTTGTCTTTTCATTTCAACCTAACCTAATCTTTACCTAAATAAATTTAAAAGAAACTAAAAAGAGGTTTTGTTCATTTCATTGGATTACCAGGAAATTCCTCTCTGTGTTTTTCTTTAATCTTTTGTGCTTCATCATAATAGGGTTTCTTTTGTTCTTCGCTAAGTTTGTTCCATTCTAACCCAAGCTGGACACTGATTTCTGCGTTGTTGGCTGCTGGGTTAGCTTTGGCTAATGCTGGCCGGTGAATCCTTGCCCAAACCATAAATGCATTCATGGGTCGCTTCACATGACCATTTCTGTCCTTACTGAAGGGAGTATCTGGTATTCCTACATGACAAAAATTAAAAACTAAATTAATGTGCTACATACACACATACATACACACAATGTTAAAGTGAAGTGCACATTCATCTATATTTATTTTTAAATATCTGGAGAAAATATACACTTCAATATAGTCAAAGAACTGGCAGTATTCCAGAATGCCTCATAACGCCTGAACTCAGCATTCTAAACTATAGCTTAGAATGACTCTTCTTTTCTTCAAAAAGGGTAATATTGTTGAAGTTATTGTAAGAGTAATAATGTTGAAAATATAGTAAACTGCTGGCTCATTACTTCTTTGAGCTTTAGTAATACCTCTACCAATAATTATCATATAGTTTCTTTCCCATTAAAAATATTCTATTACTGGGGGATGAGAACTATGACTTATTCATGACTATAATCCTAGCATTAGCTAAGTGTTCCCTAAATGTTTAAAGGAATTCATTTACATGGCCCTGTAGTGTCCATTCAAGCAAAAATATAATATAATACTATATTTCACTATGAAGGAGAAGCTCTTGCCAAGGTGGGTAATCGACACTGATCCTATGTCCTGGCAGAAAAATGAAAGAAAAATAACAAAAGTAACCAAATGAAATTATAATAAAAGAAGGTGGCTAAATTCACATCTCTTACCTAATTCATCAAAAACAGCTTTCTACAAATTTCCTATATTGTTTCTCTTTAGTTACTTGATACATAAAATGGTTTAAAACACACAAATAAGTATTATAAAGAAAGGTCTCCCTTTCTCTCCTTTAGAAAATGAAGTTTATAAAAGCAAGAGGGTGAAATAGAGAAAGGATCATTAAGAAAAATAAGAAAACAATAAATATGAAAGTTAATGAAAATATGAACTGATGATTGATATGATTTCCCATGATACTGATTGGCATAATACTGTCTGAATTAAATTTTAAAATAAGAATTTTCTAACTATATGTTCGTAAGTAATGGATAGAAATATGTTCGTAGTTGTTACTGCTGTTAACTATAGTCATTTCTTTGAAAACAATTTCTAGCTTATTCTACTGTGTTTTCATTTTCTATGTCTATAAATCCTTAGCATTTAGAATACTAAACTGTTACATTTAATCATATACTACTTTTCTCTTAGAAAAATGTTTCCTATTCATTTTTAAAGAAGACAAATCACCCCCAAATCCAGAATAAACTTTCCTGCTGGATTATAACCATTTTTTCATTAAACACCATTTAAAATTTTCTTCTTGATACACGTAAAAATATTAAGCTACTAAATACGGTAGTTTAAGTGCAGCATAACTGAGGGCTGAGGTAACTGTGATATCTAGTGAGAATATTTCTATTTTGTGTATAAACACTAGTCACTTCTAAATCTCATCATTCACTGGGTCTTAAAATAGATTTTTTAAAAAAATGTTTGGGAATCTTGGAACATGTTAGTGTATTTTACTGGTATATGTACAAGTCAATCGGAAGTGATACCTGTGCAGACTTTGCCCTGTAATGAATCAGTTCCATGACTTTATTTTTCTAGTTTAGGCTTCTGAAAGCTGACATGTCAGCTATGGGGCAACACAGACGAAGTTTGAAAAACAGATTCCCCTGTCGTCTAATACCTGCATCTGAGGGAAGCACGGTGAGCGGGACATCTTTAGTTTCAATTTTTACAGAAGGCTCCAGTAAAGATTGCATTTTAATAGGCACTGGTGTCAAGGGGACCTTGGTCAACCGTATCAACTCTGAAGGTGGAGGTCCCTGAAACTGGATCCGGGCCCCAGGGGGGACTGTGTGTAGAGTCAAAGGGATCCTGAGGTCTTGCTGGTGTGGCCCAAAGGCACTGGATGGCTGGCCCAGGATGACCTCCTTGCTGCCATGGATCAGGCCATTGGATGCGGGCTCAGTGCCCAGCCTGCAGTCCTCGCGGAGTCTCTCGGGTTCCTCCGTTTTGATGATGCCTTCTCTGATAGCCACCAGGTTTTTACCTTCCCCGCCTTTCGCTGCATCCCTCATGACCTCCTCCGCTTCCAATCTGCCCTTCTTCTCGCCCCCGCGGCGGCAGTCGAGGGTTGGCCCGGGGCCTTCCACCTTGGCCTCCCTGGGGGCCCTATGGCCGGCCTCCACAGGCCTTCGAGTCCCCGCCGACGGATCCAAGCCCGGCCCTGGCTCCTGCTTCTCGGCCTTGACGTGCAGCGCCCGGGGCTGCACCGGGTGCAGCTCGGGTCTGCAGGGGGCGCCGTCGGACGCGGGCGGCGGCGGTGGCAGCAGCAGCAGCTCGGGCCTCAGCTGCAGCAGCCTCGCTGGCGAGGGTGAAGCAACGACACCTTCTTCCAGGGCCTGAGGCAGTGGTGGCCCTGGTGGCAGCAGCAACACCTGTTCCGACTTGACCTGCAGCAGTCGCCGTGCCGCGGGCTGTACACTCGACGACTGGGCTTCCCCACACGACGAGGCCACGGTCGTAATGGCGGCCGCGCACGGGGTGGGCGGCGACGCAGGGAGATCCGCGCCTGCAGCCCTAAAAGAGGTGCCCTCCACCGGCAGCTGAGGCGGAGCAGGACGGAGCGGGCGCGGCGGGGTCGCCCGCGGCAGTTGGTGCAACTGAAGCGGCGGCTCTGGCCTGGCTCTCTCCATGGGGGGCGGGGGGGAACGACGCCCCGGCCTGGTCCCAACCCGGATTGTGAGCTCAGCCGTTTGTTGGCGACCTTCCCCTTTCCCCTTTCGGTTAAGACCCTTCCAAGGCACTTACTACCCAGAACCCTACGCGGTTCAAAACGCGGCCCTCCGTCTTGGCTTCGCCCAACCACAAGCGTCCCGGTACCCCCGGCCCTCCAATCACAGGCGCATTCTCCGGCCCCTCCCGTCCACCGCTCTCTCCTCGTGCTGAGCCCTCGAATCACCCGCGATGGCAGGGGCTGTGGCACGTGCTGCCCATTTTCCCCCTCTGACTTTGCCTCTCTTCCGGAGTTCTCTCCTGGCCGTTGTCCTTAGTTACCCCTCCCCCGCCTGGAGAGCCCGACAATGGTGTTGCCCAGGGAACGGTGCGGTTCTACGCCACTGACCTCCAGGGGATAAAGTCGAGTGAGTCTCTTACGCGGGATGGGGAGCTGGGCCTTGTACTTGCCGGCTGACGTGCCAGAATACATGTAAGTCCCGTGCATCACGGAGGGCCCTTCAGATCTCTGCCAAGGGGAAAGGGGGAGGATTTTGCAACCCTCCTTTTTGTACAATAACTTTCAGTTGATCGCCAGGTTCTTTGGGCCCTACTAGCAAAATACGTCCCAAATTTACCCATTTTTGGGGACTTCCACTGCCATTACTCTATTCCAAGCTTCCATAATCTTCCACCTGGATGCTGCTGTGTAAATAGTCTCTATTTTGCATCCTTGTTACACTATATTACAGATGCCAGAGATCTTTTTAAAAGTGCAAATCTAGTCCTGTCACACCCTACGCTCCTAAATATTCCCATGGCTCTCCATTGATCTCATGATAAAGGCCTAATGTACTTGCAAAGCATGTAAAGCTCCAAATACCTTGGGCTCTGTGGGTTCCAGCTACACTGTCCTCTCATCATTTTATCTTAAGGGACTTTGAAGATGCCCCAAAGCTGTTTCTCTCTTATGTCTCTTTACCTCCTCCCTGCTCATTTTTCAAATTGTAGCTCAACTGTCACTTCCTCAGAGAAGTCTTACCAGATTCTGAAAATCAGGGCAAATTTCCTTTATGTACTCATGTCTATCACTTAAAACTCTTACCACAATTTGTAATTATGTATTTCTTTATATTATTTACTGACTCTACTCCTTGACTGCAACCTCCTTGAGGACAGTGTTTTGCTCATCATTGAATTCTCGATGCTGTCCATAGAGCCTGGCTTATAGCAGGCATTCAAGAAATTCTTGTTAGATAAATAAAGACTGCCTATCGTCTAATAATAACAGTAATTACTATCTATATTTAGGGTTTACTCTTGTGCCAGGCACTCTCCAAGTCCTTTCTATGACTATGCCTCTCCTTTTATTAGGACTGTGTTTATTTTCATCATGGAGGAAAAAGGAAATTGCTACATTTCTAAATGATGTCCTAAGATCTATAGATTTATCTTGAAGCAGATGATTTTTGTAACCAAAACAAGTTGTCTCTACAAGAAGACCTGCCCCAATTCTCTAATCCCCTATTGTCAAATGTGGCAAAGAGGAGTTCTTATCTGGAAGGTAGACAAGGGCAGTGGTTCTCAAACTTTATTATCTTGGAACACTTTACACCCACAAAAATGATTGAAGATTCCAAAGTGCTTTTATTTATCAATATTTGTGGTTTTATCTATCAATATTTGCCATATTATAAATAAAAACTAAGGACATTAAAAAAAATTAGTTCTCAGGGCACCTGGGTGGCTCAGTCGGTTAAGTGTCCAACTTTGGCTAGGGTCATGATCTCACGGTTTGTGAGTTCGAGCCCTGCATCAGGCTCTGTGCTGATAGTGCACACAATTTTCTGATTCTCTGTGTCTCTCTCTCTGCTCTCCCTCCCTTGCGCATGCTCTGTCTCTCTCGCTCTCAAAAATAAACATTAAAAAAATAAATAAAAAATAAAAATATTCTCAATTCATTCAAAATATCAATAATAAACTGATTACATGTTAACACATCACATTTTTATGCTAAACCCCTGTTTTCCCAGAAATTAAAAGAGTGGCACTGTAAATCTAATGTCTGGCTTAATTTAAAAAAAAAAAAAAGGTTGGATTCTCATGTGTTTCAGGCAATGTGTTATGATCCACATGTCATATAGAATGCTTCATTCTGCATTCATGAGAGAATGAAGTGAAAAAGGCAAATATTGTCTTAGA
The DNA here is from genome assembly GCF_007474595.2 of Lynx canadensis. Lineage (NCBI taxonomy): Eukaryota > Metazoa > Chordata > Mammalia > Carnivora > Felidae > Lynx > Lynx canadensis. Next base: position 190,665,456 of record NC_044303.2, on the reverse strand, counting down.
ATAATTATGATTGGATGCCTGGGTGGCTCAGTCAGTTAAGCGTCTCACAGTCCAACTGTGAGGTCACGATCTCACAGTTGATGAGTTTGAGCCCCGCAGCAGACTCTGCTGTCAGCACAGAGCCTGCTTTGGATCCTCTGTCTCCCTCTCTCTATGTCTCTCTCTCTCTCTCTCTCTCTCTCTCTCTCTCAAAAATAAACAATAAAATTTTTTTTAAAGAATTATGAAAATAGTATTAACCTAGCAGACTTTCAGAAACAGTTGGTTCCTGAACTGCATTTTGAGAACCGCTGAACTGGGGTTTAAATATAGGAGCCAAACATGTGTACAAAGAATGTTGAAAGAGGCATAGAAATAAATCAAGTTAATTGATTTTGTTCAGGACTAGTTCATTTTCCAATCTGAATTAGAAATTTAAAAAGTGATATGACAATCTTCTGTAACAGCAATGCAAATCGTATATGGGGAGTATATTTTAATCAGAAAGCAATATTTTTTTAAACAAAAAATAGCTTCATTAAGGTTTGATTTCTGTATCATAAGCTTACAATTAAGTGTACAATTTGATCAGTTTCAATGAATTGATAAAGTTGTGTAAGCATAAATACAATCTAGTTTGAGAACACTTCTATCAACTCAAGAAAGTTCTGAAATGAAACCCAAAAAACTCTTCTTGTTGCCAGTTGTAGTAAAAACTCTGCCCCACCTCCAACCCCAGGTGCTTTCTGTCTCTGTAATTTTCCCTTTCCTAGAAATTTCATATAAATAGAATCATATCATATGTAAGCTTATCTGTTTGTCTTCTTTAACATAGCATAATGTTTTTGAAGTTCATCCAAGCTGAATGTATTAGTGGTTCATTTTTTTTGTTTGTTTTTGCAGAGTGGTATTCTATTATACGGAAATACCAAATTGTCTTTAGATATTTTGTTGTAAGATGTCTGTCACTCATCTTGCTTATCCATTCAATAGCTGATTGGTATTTTGATTATTTCTAGGTTTTTGATGCTGTGAATATGATGTCCATTCATATACAAATATTTGTGGCATCTAGGAACAGACTTGCTAGGTTATACGGTAAGTATAAACTTTTACAAAACTGCCAAACTGCTTTGCAAAATGAATGTACCACTTTAAATTTGCACTCACAACATGAGAGTCTCACTTTCTCTGCCTCTTCTCCAACATGTGGTATCATAAGTCATTTAAATTTTAGCCACTCTAGTGGGTATGTTATAGTAAATAATTGTGATTTAAAATTACATTTTCACAATAAATAATGACACTGAACATCTTTTCATGTGTTTAGTTGCTATTCTATACATCTCCATTGCCTAGTGTCTATTAAAGTGTTTTTGTCCATTTTTTTATATTTGGCTGTTTTCTTAATGTTTAGGGATTAAAAAAAATTTTTTTAATGTTTATTTATTTTTGAGAAAGAGGTAGAGAGAGTGTGGCAGGGGGAGAGGCAGAGAGAGAGGGAGACACAAAATCTGAAGCAGGCTCCAGGCTCTGAGCTGTCGGCACAGAGCCCACTGTGGGGCTTAAACTCACAAACTGCAAGATCATGACCTAATCCAGTGTCCGACACTGATTGAGTCACCCAGGAGCCCCTAGGGATTTTTTTTTTTTTTTTTTTTTTTTTAGGGATTCTTAATATATTCTGGATACAGAGTCTCCTTCTTATTTTTCATTCTTTTTTTTTTTTAATGTTTATTTACTTTTGAGAAAGAGAGAGAGAGAGAGCACAAGCGGCGGGGGGGCAGAGGGAGAGGGAGAGAGAGAATCCTAACCAGGCTCTGCACTGTCAGTGCAGAGCCTGATGCAGGGCTTTAACTACAAACCGTGAGATCATGACCTGAGCTGAAATCAAGAGTCAGATGCTTAACCAACTGAGCCACCCAGGCACCCCATTTTTTCATTCTTAATGATGTCTTTTGAATAGTAAAAGTTTTTTAACTTTGATGGAGTCTAACTATCAATATGCCTTTAATCATATCTAAGAAATCTTTGCCTAAACCAAAGTTAAAAAGGTTTTTCTGTCATGTTTTTCTCTAGAAGTATTATGCCACACTGTATTAATCATTACAGTTTTATGGTTAATCTTGAAATTAAGTCAAATAAGTCCTCAAACTTAGTTCTTTTCAAAAACCATATTAACTATTTTTGGTCTTTTGGATTTCCATATGGATTTTAACATTAGCTTATCAATTTTCACCACACACACACACACACAGCCTGTTGCATTGAATCTCTGCAATTCACTTGCAGAGAAAAATAGATATCTTAACAATATTGAGTTTTCCAATTTGCAGACTTGGGACATGTCTCCATTTATTTTGGTCTTAAATTTTTCTTTTTTTTTTTCTTTTTTTTTTTTAATTTTTCTTTACAATGTCTTGTAACTTTCAGTCTACAGTTCTGCACTTCTTTTGTTAAAATCCCTGAACACTTTTTAAACTGTTGTTAATATAATTATTTTCTTAATTTCATTTCTAGTTGGTTGTATATTGATATTATATTCATATTTTCTTGCCTGTTGCACAGGCTAGAAGCTACAGTCCAGTGTTAAATAGAAGTGGCAAGAGTGGACATCCTTGCTTTGTACCCAATATTGGGGGGAAGCATTGTCTTTCATCTTGAAGCATGATGTTAGTTGTAGGTTTTATGTAGCTGCTTTTTATCAAATTAAAGAAGTTATGTTTTATTCCTAGTTTGTTGAGAGCTTTATCATGAATGTTTGTTGGATTTTATCAAATGCATTTTCTATATCTATTGAGATGATCATATTGTTTACTCCTTTATTCCAGAGTCAGCAACATTTTCCAGAAAGGACCATAAAGTAAGTAGTTTTGGTGTTGTGAGCTGTATGATCTCGGTGGCAACCAATCAACTCTGCTCTTGTAGCATGAAAGCAATTATAGGCAACATGTAAATGAATGGGAATAATTATGTTTCAACAACACTTTATTTACAGAAAAAAAGACACCAGATTTGGTCTGCAGGCTGTAGTTTGCTGGCTCCTGCTTTATTTTGCTAATATATGCATTACATTAAGTGCTATTCAAATGTTAAGCTAATCTGGGTAAACCTTACTTGGTCATAATGTATAATACTTTTTATACCTTACTGGATCTTTTAAGAGTTTTAACATTTATATTCATGAAGGGTATTGGTCTGTAGTTTAGTAACTCAATTAAGTAATGTAATGTCTTTGCTTGATATTGGTCCATTCAGATTCTATATTTCATCTTGAGTCAATTTGTCATTTCTGTCTTCAAATTTGCTCATTTCAACTAAGGTGTCAAATTATTGAAATAAAGTTGTTTATAATTTATAATATTACGTTGTAATATTTTTATTTCTATAGGGTTCAGAATGTTTCTCTTTCATTCCTAATTTTGGTAATTTGTATCTCTTCTCTTTTTTTGTAGTCATTTTACTAAAATTTTATCAATTCCATAGATCTTTTCAAAAAACTGTCAGTTTCATTGATTTTGTCTGTTGTTTTGCTGGTTTTTGAAAAATTGATTTCTGCTATTGTCTTTATTATTTCCTTCATTCTACTTACATTGGGTTTGATTTGCTCTTCCTTTATAATTTCTTAAGTTGAAAGCTTAGTTAATTTTTTTTAGGTTATTTTAAAGCTCATTTCCTTCCTAATATAAGCAGTTAAGGCTATAAATTTCCCTCTGTGTACTGCTTTACCTGTGTTCCATTAGTTTTGCTATGTCCCGATTTTTTGTTCATGCAGTAGAGATATTTTCCAATTTCTCTTGTGATTTCTTCTTTGATCCATGAGTTATTTAGAAGCATATTGTTTAATTTCAAACTATATAAAGATCTCCCAGATTTCCTCCTGTTATTGGCTTCTAATTTAATTCCATTATGGCCAAAGAACATATTTTATATGATTTCAGTCCTTATAAATGTATTGTGATTTGTTCCTTCACCTAGCGTGTGATATATTCTAGAGAATCTTTCATGTGTACTTGAAAAGAATGTATATTCTACTGTTGCTGGGTGGAGTGTTCTAGTTGTTTAATAGTATTGCTCAAGTATTCTATATCCTTTCTTATTTACTGTCTAGTTGTATTATGAATTAGTATTGTCAGTGAGAGAGAAATATTGAAATATCCAACTATAATTCCTGAATAGTCTGCTTCTCCTTTCAAAGTTATCAATTTTTGCTTTACATATTTCAGGGTTCTCTTGCTAGGTGCTATTTGGAATTGCTGTATCTTTTTGATTAATTGACCCTGTTATCATTATGAAATATTCTTCTCTGTCTCTAGCGATTTTCTTATTTTTTAAAAATTCTTTAAATTTATTTATTTTGAGAGAGAAAGAGAATGTGAGTGGGGGAGGGGCAGAGAGAGAATCCTTAAGCAGGCTTTTCACTGACAGTGTGGAGCCGACATGGGGCTCGGACCCACAAACCATGAAATCATGACATGAGCTGAAACCAAAAGTCAGATGCTTAACTGACTGAGCCACCCAGATGCCCCTCTAGTGATTTTCTTAAAGTCTATTTTAATATAGCCTCTCCAGCTTTCTTATGGTTAGTGTTTGTTTCATATACCTTTTCCCATACTATCGCTTTCAATCTGTTTTATTTTTTTATGGTCTCATCCTTTAGTTAAATAACTTTTTCTTTACCTTAAAGGAATATATTATGGAATGCTACATCTTGGGACAAGGAAACATGTATTTGAAATTCAGTAGTTGAGCTAGTTTGTCCTCCTTATAGTTTCAATGAACTTACATTTAATGAATTGTATTACATTTCATAAAATATAATCTCACATATTTTTGAATATGTATTTATCTGAGCACTTAAACACTTAGAGAAATTTATCTGAAATCATGCTTTTTATTTAAATTTTTAAATTTAATTGTCTTTATTTTAGAGAGAGAAAGAGTGCATGTGTGATCTGGGGAGGGACAGGGGGAGACAGAAAGAGAGAGAGAGAGAATCCCAAGCAGGCTCCATGCTCAGCAGGGAGCCTGAGGCAGGGCTTGATGCCATGTCTCTGAGATCATGACCTGAGCTGAAATCAAGAGTCACACACTCAACTGACTGAGCCACCAAGGTTCCCCTGAAATCATGCTTACTTAAAATAGAGATTATTTGATTTTATTATTTTATTTTTTATGTATTATTTTAAAATCACGGTTATTTTTAAATTCCAGTGTAGTTAATATACAGTGCTATATTACTTTCAGGTGTACAATGTAGTGACTCAATAATTCCATACATCACACAGTGCTCATCACGAGAAGTGTACTCTTTAATCCCCACCATCTGTTTAACCCATCCCCTCACCCACCTCCCCTCTGGTAACCACCAGTTTGTTCTCTATAATTAAGAGTCTGTTTCTTGTTTTGTCTCTATTTCTTTCTTTTTTTTCTCTTTGCTCATTTGTTTTGTTTCTTAAACTCCACATATGAGTGAAATCATAGGGTATTTATCTTTTTTACCTAGCATTATGCTCTGTAGCTCCATTCATGTCATTAAAAATGGCAAGATTTCATTCTTTTCTATGGAAGAATAATATTCCATTATGTGTGTGTACACACACACACACACACACACACACCACACCTTTTTGTTTCATCTGTTGATGGTTAAGGGCTGCTTCCATAATATGGCTATTGTAAATAAATCTGTAGGAAACATAAGGGTGGATATATCCCTTTGAATTCATGTTTGTTGTTGTTTTGTTGTTGTTGTTGTTGTTAGGTAAATACCCAGTAGTGCAATTACTGGTTGGTAGGGTAGTTCTGTTTTTAACTTGTTGAGGAACCTCCATACTGTTTTCCACAGTGTTTGCACCAGTTTGCATTCCCACCAGTAATGTAAAAGACTTCCTTTTTCTCACATCCTTGCCAACACTTGTTTCTTGTGTTTTTTTATTTTAGTCATTCTGACAAGTGTGAGATGATATTCCATTGTAATTTTGAATTGTATTCACCTGATGAGGAGTGATGTTGAACATCTTTTCATGTGTCTGTTGACCTTCTCTATGTCTTCTTTTTAAAAAAATTTTTTTAATGTTTTTTATGTCTATTTATTTTTGAAAGAGAGGACAGAGACAGAGTGTGAGCGGGCCAGGGGCAGAGAGAGAGGGAGACACAGAATCCAAAGCAGGCTCCAGGCTCCAAGCTGTCAGCACAGAGCCCAGTGCAGGGCTCAAACTCACAAACTACGAGATCATGACCTGAGCCAAAGTTAGACGCTCAACCAACTGAACCATCCAGGTGCCCCTGTTGGCCTTCTCTATGTCTACGTTGGAGAAATGTCCTGTATTGAACTGATTTTCCCACAGAGCCTCCAGAAAGAATCAATCTGCCTCCATCTTGATTTCAAAGTGCTAGTCTCCAGAACCATGAGAGAAAAAATTTCCACTGTTTTAAGCCACCCAGTTTGCAGTACTTTGTTAAAACAGCCTTGGAAACTAATACATTTCCATTTCTTTTCTTTTTTCATAAGAGAGAATATGCAGCAGAACGTTTTGAGCTCTGTTCTTTTCTGTGGTTGCTACCAGTCACTGACTAAAAGCCTAGAGGAGAGTTTCCATTCACTGATTGATTAACTTGTTCATTCAGCAAATATTTAATGAACCCCTAAAATGTGCTAAGCTCTGTACTAGGTACTGGGAACATAACAGAAGATAAAACAAATGATTTCTCTTCTCTTATACAGCTTATCTTTTTTTTTAATTTTTTAAAAAATTTTAAATTATTTATTATTAAGAGACAGAGAGAGACAGAGCATGAGCATGGGAGGGGCAGAGAGAGGAGAAGACACAGAATCTGAAGCAGGCTCCAGGCTCTGAGCTCTCAGCACAGAGCCCGACGTGGGGCTCGAACTCACAGACCACGAGATCATGACCTGAGCCGAAGTCAGACGCTTAACCGACTGAGCCACCCAGGCGCCCCTATGCAGCTTATCTTTTTAACAGAAAATTTAAATTAATAACAACACTGTCTAGGGTCACAAAAATGTCCTAAGAAGATTACTTAAAATGGATCCACTAAACCGGTATTATAGACTGAATGTTTGTGACTCCCAAAATTCAAATGCTGAAGCCCTAACTCCTAGTGTGGCTGTATTGGAGATAGGGTCTCTACAGAACTAAATAAATTTAAATGAGGTCATAAGGTTGGGACTATGATCCAATAGGATTAGTGTCTTTATGAGAAGAGAAGCCAGAGAGCTCTCTTCTCTTGCCCACCCTCTTTGAGAACACACCTAGGAAAGGCCATATGAGAACATAGCAAGAAGGTAGTTATCTATAAGCCAGAAAGAGAGCGCTCACCAAGAATGAACCCTGCCAGAACTTGATCTAGGACTTCTAACCTCCAGAACTGTGAGGAAATAAATGTCTGTTTTTTAAGCTACCCAGCCTGTGTTTTTTGTTATGGCAGCCCAAGCAGTTAATACAAACAGGAACCAAATATCCATAGTAACTGGTGAGAAAGGGGTACCTTTTTATCCTTACAAAATTGTGAAATGAATTTGATTAAACTTACATTTAAAAAATTTTAGAATTTTTTAAGGTTTAGAATTGCCACCGCATGCTAATTCTTAGAACAAATACAGAATGAACCAAGTACTAATTGTTTATGGGGGGAGACGGACATTTTTTTTTCTTTTTGGACTTTCAGTACAGATAGTTGAGTTCATTATTCTCTGTAGTTCCAGCAGAGTATTAACTTTGCTACGGGCAAGTCCCTGTGTAAATTTCCTATTGCTGTTGGAGCCATAAATTTAATGACTTAAAGCAACACAAATTTATTACTTTATAGTTCTGGAGGTCAGAAATTTGAAGTAGGTCACATGGGACAAAAACTAAGTCAGTAAGGCTGCTTTCCTTCTGGAGGCTCTAGGGAAGAATCTGTTTCTTGATTTTCCCACTGTTGAGAGGCTGCCCACATTTCTTGGCTCATGGACCTCTTCCGTCTTCAAAGCCAGCAAATGCATCACTCTGACCTTCCATGCCCCCTGCCTTCCATCATTACATCATCTTCTCTGGCTCATTTATCTTCCTTTGCCATCTTTTAAGTATCCTTATGATTACATTGGGCTCACCCAGATAATCTACGATAATATCCCTGTTTTTAAATCGTTAACTTAGTCATATCTGCAAAGTTCCTTTTGCCATATAAGGTAACGTAATTATATGTTCCTAGGATGATAGTACATGGATGTCTTTAGAGGGGCATTAGTCTGTCTACTGAAGTCCCTATTCCTGTTTTATTTTATTATTTTATGACACTTCTTTATTCACCATTTTCTATTCCCGTTCCAATTCTGTTTTCCCTCACCCCCATCCCCCAGGCACCCACTTTAATGTAGTTAGTGTATCTTTGGTTATATATGTATCATTGAGTGATATACAGTGTTTGGTGGATACATGTATTTGTTTTTTAATTTACACATATCATCTTAGATACAGACTCAATTTGTTTCTTTTTTTCATTTAGCATAATTTTTAAAATTTCTTCTGGGTTATCTGTATTTTTTCCAGTGGATGTGTTTACTGATTTTTTAGCTTATTTTTTAAGTGTACAATTTAGTAGTTTTTAGTACGTTTTTAATATGTTTAGTACGTGTTTTTTAGTATGCAGCAATCGCCACTATTTGATTCTGGCATATTTTCATTATCCCAAAAGGAAACCTCAAACCCATTAGTAGTTACTCCCCATTTTTCCTTTCCCCAGTTCCTGGAAACTACTGATCTACTTTCTACCCTTGTGAAGCAGAAAAATCTGTAGAAATATCTGTCCATGCTATATAGGTACATCTGGTTCTGAGCTCTTGAATTCTGGATTCAGTCAAGCACTTGTTACCTCTGCATTGCTCTACTGATGGACTCCTAGGGTGCCTCCGGCAAGTTCCCACCACAAGCAGTGTTGTCATGGACATGCCCCCATAAACCTGTACAACATCTTCTGTGCAGACACATCCAAGAGTGGGATTTCTGGGTTCTAGGAATGCACACACACCACTTCACTAATGAACAGATTGCTCTCTCAGGTGTCTGTTTGACTTCAAACTCATGACAGTGGCACACACGAGGATTTCCTGTTTTCTACTTTTTTACCAACTCTTGGTTTTATTCAACAAATTTTGCCAATCTTATTGGAGTATAGAAGTATCTTATTGTTTCGATTTGCACTTCTCTGATCATTAGAAAGGCTGAGCATCTCATCATAAGCTTACTAGTCTTTTGGCCTTCTCAATTAATAACTATGCATATTCAAATCATTTATCATTTTATTATTGTTCCCTGCTTTTTCCATGTTGATCCACAGGAGTCCCTTATTTATTATTGATCTTCAAACATTGCAAATATCTTCTTGTGTGTGACCCATCTGTTCATTTATCTCTGATATCCTCTGTTGAACAGGAATCCTTAATTTAATGCAGTTGCATCCATCATTTTTTTACCCTATAATTTGTGCTTTTAGAGTCTTGTTTAAGAAATATTTTCTTGGGGAAACTGGGTTGCTCATTTGGTTGAGTGTCTGACTCTTGATTTTGGCCCAGGTCATGTTCCCAGGGTCGTGGGATTGAGCCCTGCATTGGATTCCATGCTGAGCATGGAGTCTGCTTGGGATTCTCTCCCTCCCTTTGCCCCTCTGTCCCACTCACACACTATCTCCCTTTCTCTAGAAATAAAGGAAAGGAAAGGGAAAGGGGAAGAGGAAAGGAAAAAGAAAAGGAAAAGGAAATGAAAATATTTTCCCACCTCAAGTTTCTCCAAAGAATTCTTTTATATTTTCTTCCATTAAGTTCTATAGTCTTACCTTTCATATTTAGGTCTTTATTGTGTGTGATTTTCCTTTATATGTGATGTAAAATAAGGACTGGAGTTCACTTCATATTTAGTTATCCTAACTCCATCTAACAATCTATGTTTTGTCTGCTACTGAAGCCCGCCTCCATGTACCAAGTAGCCCTATGAAGAGGCCACGTGGGGAGGACTGCCACTTCCCACCAACAGCCACATAAGTAAATTATGTTGGAAGCAGATAATTTGGTCCCATTCAAGCCTCCAGATGACTACACACCCAGCATGTTAATTGCAACCTTGTGAAAGACCCTGAGCCAAAACCACCCAGCTAGGCTACTCCTGAATTCCAGACTTACAGAAACCATGTGAGACAATGCATACTTATTATTGTTTTAAGCCACTAAGTTTTAGGATAATTTGTTACATAAGAAAGGATTAGTAACATAATTTTTGTCCTGAATAAAGAGCGAAAAGCGAGGCTCCTTGGTCTCTATCACATGGTATCCTATAGTTTCTATTTTATTACTATCAGAAGAATCAAAATTCTAGCTTTTCAATTTTGTCATTCTCTGAAATAAGAATGGAAGATAATTAATAAAAGAGAAAGATGGAAAGAGAAATAAAGGTAGCTGGGAAAGGAACAAATATTTGAGGTCCCTCACAGTGTACCTACTGTGTCCTTTATTATCTTATTTGGTCAAAAGAGCATTTGGTCAGCTGGCAAAAATGTGGTTCTTGCATTTTTATTATCTTGGACCTCCTACCACATAAAATCCCTATTGGCCAAAGCAAAGAGGCCCAAGCACTGTTGGTTTTGACTTGACTAGAGGCAGAGGTCATAGAAAGAAATGAGGCAGAATTGGAAAATACTGTGAAGGAGATGTACATGTTCAGTGTAATTTTTTCTAATATTCTTTAAGGTCTGTTATCTCTGATATTCTGAGATCCTGGTTCTTTGTCTGGTACACTTCCATCTACCCTTCAAGACTCAGCTGAAATGTACAATTCCTTAAAAAGCTATCTCTAGATCTCATAGGCAGAATAAAATATTTTTTTAATCTATTCTTTCACAGCACTTTCTTTTTTTAAAAAAATTTTTTTTTTTCCAACGTTTATTTATTTTTGGGACAGAGAGAGACAGAGCATGAACGGGGGAGGGGCAGAGAGAGAGGGAGACACAGAATCGGAAACAGGCTCCAGGCTCTGAGCCATCAGCCCAGAGCCTGACGCGGGGCTCGAACTCACGGACCGCGAGATCGTGACCTGGCTGAAGTCGGACGCTTAACCGACTGCGCCACCCAGGCGCCCCCACAGCACTTTCTATATACCTCTGTTTTGGCATTCATATTAGAAAAAGGATATGGTAAACACTATCGATTGCCTACTTTTCCACCATTCTCCCTTTTTCCTTACTAACAAAACCCTGCTTTTGTTTAGAAGACACTGTCCCAAGTACTGTTCCCTTACTTGAGCTTGGTATAGAGGTGAGCATGTGACCCAGGTTCTCCACTGAGACATAAGGAGCAGTCTATTGGATGCTCTGAGGAAAACCATTTTCCCTAGTAGAAAAGAGAGCAGATGTACAAAGAAAGTTTTTTTGTGTTCATCACCTTCCTTTCCACTTTAGATGTTATAGTGTGAGAACGTGATGTCTGGTACTATGGCAGCCATTTTGTGAACATGAGGAGAGATCTCTCTGATATGGTGTGGACAGTAAAGCAGAAGTATTAAAAGTGTTCCAATCCCGATGGCATCATTGAGCCACTGCATGGGCCCTGGAACTGCCAAACTCAATTTCCCTATAGGATATAAGTAAATTTTTGTATTGTTTAAGCTTCTATTATTCAGGCTCCTAGTTATTTGCAACAAGAAGCATCCAAATTGATAGAAGGAATGAAAATAGCATTTGTTAAACATTTGTAATATACTTTAATTTTTTGTTAACATGTTTTTCTCCTGAAATTGTTAGTGTAGGGACCTTTTCTTAATTTCTAGCAACTTCTACAGTGTCTGTAGAATGACTGCTTAAGAAGTATTGTGCAATGAATAAATAAATTAATAAGTAATTGAATGGATAAATCTATAAACCAATGTTATGATGTTATTAGGAGGCATTGTAGAAAAATTGGTTAAGAACATAAAATCTGGCATTACATTTCTGGCTTTCCATCCTGGCTATGCCATTTACTAGCTATGTGATTTGGGCAAATAATTTAATCTCTATAAGGCTATAAAATGGGGGATAAACAACAATATATACCTAAGAGAACTGTTTTGAGTATATTATTAAATGCTCTATGTAAAGGGCTCAATAAATAATCTGGCATCTAGTAAACATTTTAACCATTATTATTGGAGGAAAACAGAGAAGAGCCAACGATGATTCCAAATTTTGGATTCTAAGCCTGTTGACTGGGAAAATGAAGATAAATCTGGCCCAAATTCAGTGTGGAAATGGAAAAGATGATGTTCATCTTCAAACATGTATAAAACAAAGCCTAAATATAGTTCAGGAGTGAAGATACTTTGGTTATATTTATATAGAGAGTTACTCTGATCCTAATTTATATTGCAGTTACTCATCCTAAAAATCTATAATTACAGAATTGTACTTTTAAATGTAGTAATTTAAAGAGGAAGGTAACTTCCAGACTGCATCTAAGATGAGTCAAAGGGGGAAATAATTTGTGAGATTTTGCCTAAGAACATGTTCTTAAGTAGTGATCTTCATAAACAAAATATCACAGAGAGAAAAGATTTCCTTAAATGGTATAAATGCATGCAGTGTCAGTGATGCAGTGTGGTTCAGTCTCTGAAATCCTTTGAATTCTCTTCCCAATGTTATGTTTCTCCACAGAAACAGAGGCAAGCTATGTCAGAAATATTTAGAGGTGAAATTCTGTGTATGAGTGTTCTAGGAACCACTTTTGATCCCCAATTAGCCAGAACCAGTAATAAAAATTAAGCATGGGTAGTAGTATTTTTTATGCAGGTTTTTTTTTCCTTTGTTAAAATAAAAAAGAAGATCTCATTGAACTCAGATTAGGAAATAATCCTTCCTAAGCAAATTACTTACTGGATTTTCTTTTACCTTTAATTTCCATCACTTAAGAATGAGTAACAGTGTAAGCTATATAGAAAGTCAGTTCACATTCCAGATTCCACTTTTAGATAGGCATGAAGATTTCAAATTCTTTTCTTCAGTAAAGCAGCCCAGTCACTGGAAAAAAATAAATTGAAATATATCTGCCTGTATCAACTCACTACCAACTTATGGCCCATTCAGGGCCAAATCATCATGGAACATTCAAGATGCAGCCCTATAAATAACTCCTAGTTATATGGTGGAATTTATACTTCATTGAACATGATTCTGTCTCTGTATCAATAATAATATCTGTAATTATTTCAAGATATCTTAATGCCTTGGCTTTTCTAAAAAGGATTAAAGATCTTTGTGATTTAGGACTTCAGAACATTTTATGGATGCCAAATTCTTTTCTGTTTCTTCATCCCTGTCTTCCTTTTAGTCAGCACTGCATATCTGAAGTGTTAAAATAGATTCTCTGTTGGCCTAGCTTCCCCTGGGTTTTTTTTTTTTTTTCCTTTCATGTACCCTTCATGCCATAGCCAGATTAATTTTCCTAAAACACTGTTAGATAGAGCAAGGCTAAAGTCCTTACCTCGTGCCTGATATCCTCAAGTCTGATGTTGTCTCTTATAGTTTGTTTTCCACTCCGTACGTTCCATCTCTTTGTCAGTCTCCTCACGTACCTCAGTCTACCTTGCATGTATTACTCATACTCCTAAATTTATCCAAATGTCATCCTATTCTCTTTCAAGTTCATCTCACCTATGTGAATTGCTTTTGATCCAACTCAAACTGCTAAATAAGATGTTGGGTGTGATTTTTCCTGTTGTTTTTAAATTATACCAAAGGCCCAAAGCTGAGAACATTAAGTGTGAAGTAGCCCACCTCTAAGTTTCATAAGCCCCTATTAAGCTAGCTACCTCCCTGAAGGGCTTGCTAAAGAAGCCAGAACCAGGCCTGCAATAATCACCTCTTCACACTGAGTTGATAGAAGAATAGGACTGAGAGGGAGAGAGTTGGCCTGCATTTGGAGGAGCACAGTGCTCTTGACCAATGTTTTAATACCAACATTAATACATTTCACCTACTGGGAAGTATGGGTTCTGGCCAAGATTCTTTAAGGGAATTGCTAGCCATGAATAAAGGAGAAGGTGAGAGAGCTGTTATTGGGAAAAAAGAAGTTATTTATTTACACCCCCAATGAATTGAGGCTTCTAAAAACCCAAGTTCATATACAAAAAAAGGAACTTACTGGCTTAATCTTTCAGCAGTTATTTATTGATTGCTTCTTATGTGCCAGGCACTATTCCAGGCACAGAGGATACAGCTTTGAAAAATATTAAGCAAGGTCCCTGCTCTCCAGGAACTTGTAAGGGTCTAGGAGCAGCACTCTGTGCACTGGCTCTAAGCGCAATGCTCAACTCAATGTCATCAGAAGTTGTTTTCTGTATTTTTCAGATTTTTTTCCTTTTGTATAGGCCTAATCAATGGGCAGCCTCTTTTGTCTTGAAGGCAATGTGATCACCAGTATAGCATTTCTAATAGGAAGAGAATCTGATTTTCGTAGTCATTCTAGCAGAATGTCAGACTGTCTCAATAACCTGGCTTAGGTTAGGTGCACATCTTTGAACCTTACTGGTAAGGTCTCAGTTATTGGTGAGGTCATCATATTTGTGCAGGTTGGTCACTACAGAGAGGACAAGCAGAGGTTTAAATCCAGTGTGGAGAACACTTACCAAACCTCTGCCCGGTGCACAACTATGTCTGCAGGAGAGGGGGCCTTTTTCTAACTCACACTGAGAACTAGCGTGGTCTTGACCATGTGCTTACCCTGGAACAAATGTCAGATGGGGTATTCTCCACATAAACCAAATGGTCTGGTGGGGGAAAGACAGTTGGGATGCCATTGCCATAAGACAGAAAGAGGGATGCTGGGCAGGCAAAAACAACAGCTATCTAGTTTGTTCCTTTAAAACATAGCAAAGCAAGGTGGTAGAGTGGAAAATACTTAGACTTGGCATTGGAAGGACTGAGTTCTAGGGGGCGCCTGGGTGGCTCAGTCAGTTAAGGGGGCACCTGGGTGGCTCAGTCAGTTAAGTGTCTGACTTCGGCTCAGGTCATGATCTCACAGTTTGTGGGTTCGAGCCCCACATCAGGCTCTGTGCTGACAGCTCAGAGCCTGGAGCCTGCTTCAGATTCTGTGTCTCCCTCTTTCTCTGCCCCTCCCCTGCTTGTATTCTCTCTCTCTCAAAAATAAGTAAACATTAAAAAAAAATTTTTTTAAAAAGAAGGACTGGGTTCTAATCCTGGTTCTGGAAGCCATGAGACATTGGGCAAATCATTTAAACAGTTCCCACAAAGTTGGTTTCCTTCCTTATGGAGAGAATTATTGTTCTGCCTCCCACAGACTCATTGAAAGGGAAAAAATAGGATAATGTATGAGACTATGGTTTGGAGACTCTTAAGTTTCTTACACTTAGAAAGCATTTTTTTTAAATTACTGTTGTTATTGTTGTTGTTGTTGTTGTTGTTATTTATTATATCCTCCCAGTCAGTACCTTGCCCAGTGCCCTTACACATTTTAGGTGCCCAATATGTGTTTTGTTTTGTTTTTTTTTTTTTTTTTTCGTTTTTATTTTTATTTTTGGGACAGAGAGAGACAGAGCATGAACGGGGGAGGAGCAGAGAGAGAGGGAGACACAGAATCGGAAACAGGCTCCAGGCTCTGAGCCATCAGCCCAGAGCCCGACGCGGGGCTCGAACTCCCGGACCGCGAGATCGCGACCTGGCTGAAGTCGGACGCTTAACCGACTGCGCCACCCAGGCGCCCCCCAATATGTGTTTTTTAAATGGCTGATCCATGGTATGGAAACTCATATTACTCTGGATTCTTTTCCAAAATGTTATACAAGCAAAATCTTTTGGCAAAATGTTTATTCAACATTAAATTCAACAATTCCACAATTCCAGGAACATATGAAGCAAGCTGTCTTTTTATCTCATTATTCAGGTCATAATTTAAACATTGCTTCCTCAGATAAAACTTCATGGACCATGCTCAGCTGCCCAGTCAGGGCAGGGCCTGCAACGTGTTTCACAACACTGAACACAATGTAGTCCAACAGTTACTTGTGAAACTCTTTGTTTAAGGTCTGTCTTCCTCAACTTGCCGTGAACTCCATTGTGTAGGCACCATAGCTGTATTGTTTGCTGTTGCATCCCAGTGAACATGGTACATGGTAGGAAATTAAGAAATGCTAGTTTAATGAATGAGTAAATTTGTGGGATTAAGTGGTAACAAGGTCAAGTGGACTAGGAAACATACATCTAACTCCCCCTTTCTGTTTTCCTAATGTCTTTTTCTAAGCCCTCCAGTGACCAGATCCTCATGACTTCTGGAACTTCTACTAAGTAGAGAAAGACGAGGTAGTTGACCAAACATGTCCATTTAAAGACATAATTGATGACCATTTAAAATAAAATCCATTCACTCTGACCTATGTAAGCCACATATCAAAATACAGAGCAAATATATTATAGCAATTTCAAGGCCCTGGTAATCATGAATTTATTCTAGAATAATAGTTCTAAACTTTACACCCATGTAAATCCTGGTATGTAGTGGTATTTTTATCTGCCTCAAAACCATGATAGAGCTAGGCAGTCTATTCCTGGAAGTGTATACATTACTCCCAGCCAGAAATTTGATTAGAGTGGTTTAGAACAGAAAAGGAGACTTTAGAGACAAATTATTCCTTCTTCTTACCCCCTTCCACCCTGAATTTCATTTACATAATGTAGCTCTTAGTACAAATGAAATGAGTCAGCATTAGGGAAGAAAAATTGGAATATGACTTCCACACCAAAGGCAATTATTTTTATTTCGTCAGCTTCAGTGATAAGTGATCTTCTAAGTAATAGAAATTTTTAAAAATAGAAATCATTGTCCAGTTAGGTTACAAATATCTGTTGTGTGCAGGATTTTAGTTTTTTTTTTAATTGTGGCAAAATGTGCATAACATAAAATTTACCACCTTAATATTTTAAGTGTACATCTCAGTAGTGTTAAATACATTCACACTGTTGTGCAACCAATCTCCAAACTCTTTTCATCTTACAAAATTGAAGTCCTATATCCATTAAACAATAACTCCCTTTACCCCACTCCCTTTATTCCCTAGCAACAATCATTCTATTTTCTGTATGAATTTGACTACATACCTCACTGAGTTTCCAGAATCATACAGTATTTGTTTTTTTGTGACAAGTGCCCCCACCACCCCACCCCCAATACAGGCCATGCTTCTTACTGAAGGGGCTTAGAGTGGAAGACCCTGCTCTTTCATTCTGGTCCCACTCCAACAACCTGGAATGGAGGTGGGAGCCACAATCTTGTTCTGAGATCCTCTGCATCACCCTTCTCTTTTCAAAATTTAATTCCCTTTGAGGGCTGGGTTGGGGTGTAGGCAAAGCAGAGGCCTTTTTACATAGTTGACCTTCCACCTTGTGGTGGGAAGTCTTCTCTCTTCCTACATTGGCATGGTGCATGGTTATCCTGGGGCTATTTTTAGCACCAGGATGATCTTCCAAGGATCCTTAAGAGAGGAATACATAGCTCCTCTTGGCCCTTCCAGCTCTCTCTGTCTTCAGACCCTCTATAGGAGGGATGACTTTTACTTGCCCTTTGGGCTCAAGGCAATTCCCAGTTCCCGTCCCCCCCTTACCCCAACCTCTGAGCTGCTTCTTATGGAACCAGTGATGATGATGACCCCACACACACACACGCACAAAGGCTGAGGGGGACTGCAGTGAGGCATCTCTGTCATTTTTTCAGGCATACCTCATTGCTGATCCTTCTCACACACTGGCCTAGTCTGCTCCAGAAACCTCCAAATATGGTGTAGTCACTGGTCTCTACATTCACATATACCCAAAACTCAAGGGGAGCAAGAGAGGGATACTTATCAGGACCTCCAAGTAACTGTCCTGATATCCTGCTACAAGTGATAGCACCAGGAAAATTCTTCAGGTCCCCAGCTGGTAAGTAAGGAACTAGTACTCCTTTCTTGCCTGCCTTTGAAGCCTCCCCCAACTTCCCTCCCCATACTTCCCTCCACCACCTGCTTCGAGTTCCCCCACCTATTCTGGGGATGGGAAATGGGGGAACTCAAGGCAGGTGGTGGAGGGAAGTATGGGGAGGGAAGAATGTAACATCTCCCCTGGAATTTCCAACCAATCATCTGTCTCTTTTTTTTCTTTCTCTGCCTTCTCCTTCTTCCTCTTCTCCACCTCCTTCTTCCTCTTCCTCTTCCTCTCCTTCTCCCCTCCTCACCCATCTCTCCCTCCTCCTGCTTGCCCCCTCCCCCTTGCCCTCTCTTTCCTCTCCTCCTCCTTTTCCTCTTTCTCTTCTTCTTGTCATCCTCCTCCTCCTTTTTTTCCTCCTCCTCCTCCCTCATTTTCCTCTTCCTCTTCTTCCTCCTTCCCCTCCTCCCCCTCCTCCCTCTTCCCCCCACTCCCCCCCCACACCCGCTCCTCTCCCAGACCTGAGACTCCAGATGTAAGGCTGGATCCCACAACTCTGAGATCATGACCTGAGCCAAAATCAAGATTCAGACACTGAACCGAGTCACTGAGGTGCCCTGATTTTTTTTTTTTTTTTTTTTTTTATAAAGTGGCTGAGGGAGGTAGGGGGAGCAGGCTGGGAGTTAGAATTCAGGGTGCAGGGCCTGTTAGGCTACCCCTTTATAACCCCTAGTGGCTTTTGTGGCAGAAACTTCCAGTTGCCCGTGCAATAGCATTCTCCCTTCTTTTTTGAAAAGAAAGAAAGATCCTATATTATTGGAGATGGCCAAGTGCCCAGCTAAAAGAACTACATTTCCCAGGCTCCACTGCAGATGAGGAAGGCTCAAAATATATACGCAGAAGTTGTGCAGCTTTAGTAAAAACCTGATAAAGAGACGTGATTTGGTTTGGAGGTGTGAGCTTTGCTATCTTCCTGTTTGTCCTTCTTCCTTCCTGGAACATAGATATAATGGCTGGAGCTCCAGCTATCAAGAGTAGAAGCCACACACCAACACTGGAAAACCCACCCTCAATGAACAACTGTGCAGAATAAATCAGATAGCCAAAGCAATGTGACTAATATATGACCATAGGACCTGGCACAGAGTAGATATTTAATGAATGGTCCCTGGTATTAACTGATAAACCTGGGGGAGACCTCAGGAGAGTTGTTATGGCTTTTGACCTGTCCCTTCTTCTCCAGGTTTTTATCAGTCATTGGAAGGGAAAGGGAACTCTGAATCAAATCAAGTTTTGCAACTAGCTTCATGAATGACTTTGAGAATGTCTGGTAATGTTCAGCACTTCCTTTTCGTTGTTGGCAAAATGAAAAAGAAAACAAAAAATCCTACCACAAAGCATGAGCATTATCCTGGAATTGCATTTTTCTTAATATATTGTCACCCTCTATTGTTGACATGTGATGCTAATTTTCCATTTATGGTAATGACAGAATTTCTCTTTCAGATAATTTCTCTTTCAAATAATTTTCAAATACTTAATTGAAGTATTAAATAGTGAGTGAAAAACTGTGCAAAAGACTTGAACACATACTTCACAATAAAGGATATCCAGGTGGCCAATAAGTGTAAGAAAAAATGTTAAACATTGTTAATCATCATGGAAATATACTCCTTGAAAGATCTACTACGTATAAGTTAGAATGATGCAGCATAATCTTTTTGAAAACTAACAATATCAAGTGTTGGTGAGGATATGGAGCAAGTCACATACTATTTGGAGAAATGGAAATTGGTAAAAACACTTTGGAAAAAGTATGACATTATCTACCAAAAGTGAACAGATGCATTCTCCATGACACAGAAATTCTAGTCTTAGGTATATACCCAGTTCAGGCATGTGTACACAAAAAGACATGTACAAGAATGTTCACAGTAGTGTTTTTCATAATCACTCCCAAAATGGAAGCAATCTAAATATCTATTCAATAATACCGTGGATAAACTGGTATAGTTATACAATCGGATACTATGGAAGAATGAAGATAAATGAACTACAGTTTCACTCTGCAACTTGGTTGAATCTTCCAAACATAATGTTGATCCAAAGAGACCAGATGCCAAAGAATATGTACTGCAAGATTTCATTTATGTAATGTCCAAAAACAAACATAATTGTCGTGCCTGGCTGCCTGTCAGTAGAGCATGCAACTCTTCATCTTGGGATTGTGAATTTGAGCCCCATGTTGGGCAGAGAGATAACTTTAAAAAATGAACATAAAAAAGTTATAGATGTTAAGAAGGCCATTAGCTCTGGAAAGGAGAGGTAATAATAATTGATATGGATTCCTGGCAACTGACAATGTTCTCTTTCTTGACTGAGTACTGGTTACATCATGCTTTGTGTACTTTTGCACATGTATGTTCATTTCCAATAAAAAGATTTGAAATGAAGAGAATTGGCATAAAGAAAAATATTTCTAACTAAGGTAGTATATGGAAATGACAAAATTCGCAAAGGCTGTATATGAGTAAATTATGTTTGAGAATTAGGGGATTGGATGATTCATGTACTTTTTGATTTGAAGACTCAGTGAAGTACTGAATTGGTTGATTTCTGCCGGGTTGACACAGGCAGAAACTACTGTAAAGCTGGTGAATGAAGACAGAGAGAGCGAGAAGGGGAGATAATACTGAGGAGTAGCTAAGAGCATGGGCTTTGTAGTTAAAATGCTTGGTTTGGATTCTTTGTGTGTGTGTGTGTGTGTGTGTGTGTGTGTGTGCACTTTTTGCCCAATGTGGGATTTGAACTCATAACCTCATGATCAAGAGTTGCATGCCCTCCAACTGAGCCAGTCAGGCACCCCTAGTTTGGAATTCTTGCATCACCACCTGTTGAATCTGTGACCATAGGCAAATTACTGGACCTCTCTCTACTCAATTTCCACATCTTTAAAATGGGAATAATGATGGCACCCATTTCCACGCCTCTCTCCTAGCTTCTAATGATGGCTGGCAATCCTTTGCCTTCCTTGGCTTATAGATGCATCACTCAAATCTCTGGCTTCTTCTCTACTTGGTGGTCTTCCTCTGTGTGCCTCTGTTTTCTCTTTTCATATGGGCACTAGTCATATTGGATTAAGGCCCCATCCTAGTGACCTCATCCTAATTGATTATATCTGCAAAGACCCTATTTCCAAATAAAGTTACATCACTGTATCTTGGGTTAGTACTTCAACATATCTTTTTGGGTGACACAACGCATAACATGTAGAAAAATAGAAAAAATAATATAATAAATACCCATATGACTACACCTAGATTCAGTAAATGTTAATATTTTGCCACTTTTTCTTCAGGTATCCTCTAAGATTAAAGTTATTCTCCTGCTGGTTCCTCAAAAAATTAAAAATAGAACTACCCTACGACCCAGCAACTGCACTACTAGGTATTTATCCAAGGGATACAGGTATGCTGTTTCAGAGGGACACATGCACCCCAATGTTTATAACAGTGCTATCAACAATAGTCAACGTATGGAAAGAGCCCAAATGTCCATCGATGGATGAATGGATAAAGAAGATGTGGTATATATATATATATATATATATATATATATATACACACACACACATATATATACACGCACACACACACGTGTGTATATATATGTATATATATATATATATATACATATATATACACACACACACATACATACATATACAATGGAGTATTACTCAGCCATCAAAAAGAATGAAATCTTGCTATTTGCAACTATGTGGATAGAACTAGAGGGTATTATGCTAAGTGAAATTAGTCTGTCAGAGAAAGACAAATACCATATGAGTTCACTCATATGAGGACTTTAAGATATAAAAAAGATGAACATAAGGGAAAGGAAGCATAAATAATATAAAAACGGAGAGGGACAAAACAGAAGAGACTCATAAATATGGAGAACAAACTGAGGGTTGCTGGAGGGGTTGTGGGAGGGGGGATGGGCTAAATGGGTAAGGGGCATTAAGGAAAATACTCCTGAAATCATTGTTGCACTATATGCTAATTAACTTGGATGTAAATTTTAAAAATAAATTTAAAAACTAAAAATAAAGTTATTCTCCTGCCTAAGCATACTACCATTATTGTGCCACTAAAATTAACAATAATTCCCTAATATCAACTAATGAACAGTTGCAATAGATTGCATTATTGTTCAAAATTATTCACTTTTCCGTTCCCTGTGGGAAGATAATACATCCCTGCCCTGCAATCTTTGCACTTGACTCTGTTGTTATGCTGCTTTAGCAAACATAATGTGAGCAGCAAGATGTTCCCCTATGGTGCAAAAGCCTTTTGAATCATTGACTGAGTTTTGGAATAAGAAGACACATAAATCAGAACATCTGCCTGGAGCATAGCAGTAGCCAAGCCAGAAACCTATGAGTGACTTTAGCAAGAAATAAATGTTTGTTTGCAAACCACTGAGATCTAGAGCTGTTTTTAACTGCATGTTTTCCCAGTGGATTTAGAACTACCTTTAGTATTTTTGGGGCCAGTATATATTCCAGATTTTAACATTGTATTTTGTTTTTATGTTTCTTAAATCCGTTTCATTCTGAAACAGTGTCCTACCTTTTCCCATCCTTCCTTCCTTTCATTTTTTCTTTTTTTTATTCTTCATGACATTTATATTTTTAAGAAGTCAGGTCAGTAATCTTATATAAGATTCTACATTGTGAATTTGTCTATTTCCTCCTGGTGTGTTTTAACCTGTTCCTCTAAGTGCTTCCTGATCTTGGTTGCAAATTAACATCACCTTGGAATATTATTATACCAGTGTGTCTGTACATCCATACCACAAATGCTACCCATCATGTTCTCTAATGCTCACACAATAACTTTAGAGGGTAGCAAGGGAAGAATTGGTGTCTTCACTTAACAAAGGGGAAATCTGAGGAAAAAAGTAACTTATGTTAGGTCACATAGTCAATATGTGGCAGAGCCAGGGCATAAATTCATGACATTCACATCCTTCCTTTCTTCATGTTGCCTTCAAACAGTTTGAGAGATTTAGATACAGATGTAGATATATGTTTCTATCTACTCCTGGATGGATATACAAGTAACTAGCAACAGCCATTGTCTGAAGTATAGAGTTAGGAGTCAGTGAGAGACTTCATCATATATTCTTTTATATTATTTGAAAATTTTTCTTGAGTAATTCTTTTCAATTATTTGAAAAATAAGTACTGAATTCAAAAGAGCTTTATAAATCATAAAGCATCATAAAAAAATACTAGGGTTTAATGTTACTATTATCTACCAGCAAAAAGAAATTAAAGGTGGGGTCTTCGTGCAAAAGTTGAGTAAATTAATTTAGTAGGCCCATGTGTCAGAATAAAAGCCTATTTTTCTTTTTAAAATCACCCTTTGGAATATTTGATGACATTGGAAAATGCTCAAGGTTTAAGTGGAAAATACAAAAATCGCATAGGTGTATGATTACAATTTTGTGTGTTCTCTGTGTACAAATACAAATACAAAGAGAAAAGTGACTGGAAGAAACCATTCACAATGCTTTGAAGGGAGAGGGGAAATAGGAAGTATTTTCTTATATTTTCCGGTATATCCCATATTTTCTGCAAGTTAATAAATGCTATTTAGAAAGAAAATCACAACTAAACCTTCAAACTTGGTCAGAAAGAAAATTTTTACAAAATCTCACTTCGTGAGAATGACTTGCTGCATGACGGAGGAGAAAAATCTGACAACCGTGTGTAGTACGAAAGGTACAATGGAACGCTTCTTACACGCCCGGAAGTGGATTAAGAACTACAAGGAGAGGCGAGAGAGATGAGGACCTCCACTACAGCTAGAGCGGCCACTAAGAGACACAGGAACTTCCGGGGCGAGGCTTTCTTGGTCCTTCACCTTCCGCGGGGCGAATGTGGGCCGCATGCAATGTGAAAGTTCGCGACTGCTGGGCCGTCACTTCCGTTACTCTGAGACGGTGCTTGAAATTGGGGGCGGCCATGGCAAAGAGCAAGTTCGAGTACGTGCGGAACTTCGAGGCTGACGACACCTGCCTGGCCCACTGTTGGGTGGTGGTGCGGCTGGACGGCAGGAATTTCCATCGGTGAGCGGAGTTTGGTTTGAGGCAGCAAGGTGCCCCAGGGCTTCCGGGGAATGGAACGCCAATTGTGGCGGCAGCTCTTGGTTACCGGGTAACGCGACAACCAATGAGCGCGCGGGATTGAGCCTCACCCTACGCGCTAGCTACCAGGTGCTTGAAGGCGTGGTCTGAGTAGTTAAACTGAGGCCGAGTGCTCTTGTGATGAGCAGCTGGCCTGCGGCGCCCTTGAGCTGAGACCTGTTAGCAAGGCCCTGGTGGAAAAAGTCAGTCCCCGGTGCAGCATTTCAGCTCTTCAGCCAGTTGCCCGGCTGTTTAGTTAGTTATATTTGAAGGCAGACTGTCTAGAGACCTTTTTAGGTCTTGCTGTGGGCAATACTTTATAGTATGTTCTTTGATTATCAGTAACTAGCCATACGCGGGAGGAAAAATAAAAAAGAAATGTAACAGAAGGATGGGAATTTAATTCTTAAAAGTATTATTTTAATAATGGTTCTTATCACTTGTTGAGCATTTCCAAGGAGCCAGGCATAGTATATTTGTTACCTCCCTCTAATCTTCACAACAGTCCTGTGAAGTAAGTATACTTTATCTCCGTTTCGCAGAACAGGGAATGGAGACTTAGCAATTATGACCCTTTTTCTCAGTTGGTCAGAGCGAGAACAAAGTAGACTTCTTAAATAAGTCAGGTTGTAAGCTCTCTTCCGTTCATGCCCTTTTCCTTCCATAAAGGTTTGCTGAGAAGCACAACTTTGCAAAACCTAATGACAGCCGTGCTCTCCATCTGATGACCAAATGTGCCCAGACTGTAATGACAGAACTGGAGGATATTGTGATTGCATATGGACAGAGTGATGAGTACAGCTTTGTGTTCAAGCGGAAAAGCAATTGGTTTAAAAGAAGAGCCAGGTAATTCCATGTCCTAGCTCCTTGAGAATGTTTCCTGTCAGCATTTGGTTTTTGCTTTTTTTAATTGGTGCCTTGCAGACTGCAGATGGAATATTCCAACTGCAGAATGTATATTTCCTGTTTAGACTGTTGTACTTTTATCTTTTTTTTTTTTAATTTTTTTTTTTAACGTTTATTTATTTTTGAGACAGAGAGAGACAGAGCATGAACGGGGGAGGGTCAGAGAGAGAGGGAGACACAGAATCCGAAGCAGGCTCCAGGCTCTGAGCCATCAGCCCAGAGCCCGACATGGGGCTCGAACTCACGCACCGCGAGATCGTGACCGGAGCTGAGGTCGGACGCTTAACTGACTGAGCCACCCAGGCGCCCCTGTACTTTTATCTTTTATGTGAGCATTACATAAGCCTCTTTATCTGATTCTTTCTGCTTCATTCCTCATCACCTTAGCTTCTACATAGATCTGGCACTGAACATTAAGACTAGAAACAGACACCGTTAGAATATAATAATATTAATAATTCCTAGGTTGGCTTTAGCCAAGAACAGCCTATATGTGCTTTACAATATTGCTTAAATTTTTAATTAACAAGGATCTCAAAATAGACAAATTTGATATTTCATTTGGCAATATATCAAAACTCTCACAGAAAACAAAGCATATATGAATTGCCTTTTTAAAAACAATGGTTCTCTTCCTTCCAAGGCTAAAAAAAACACACACACAAAAACCCTCTTGAACCATAAATTCACATGACATCCTACGTACAAAAATTCAGTATTAGTAAGTTATTATTGGACTGGAGAGAGAGGCGGGCTGCTTAGTTTTTCTTGGTCCAGCACATTTTATCTCTTGGCTTGTTGGACACTTTGTATAATCACTCTGTTGCACACACAGGCTCTATCATGGTTTTGAATTAATATCATGTATTTTCTTTTTTCTTGCTCCACCCAATGTGCCTTACTTCTGCAAGTAAGTTCATGACCCATGTGGCTTCCCAGTTTGCCTCCAGCTATGTGTTTTATTGGCGAGATTACTTTGAGGACCAGCCCCTTCTGTATCCCCCAGGCTTTGATGGAAGAGTCATAGTGTATCCTAACAACCAGACCTTAAAGGACTACCTCAGTTGGCGGCAAGCAGATTGTAAGTGAAACCAAATAAACAGATGTAGTTAAACCACCAGTTCCATATATTAGAGGTGGTGATTTGATACAGGTTTGGCACATGTGTATTTTGTTTAGAATGCAGTATTTTGTATTTTTTTAATTAGTTGAAAACAATTGAAAAATTTGGGAGATTCATGTAAATGTTTCCGATTTCCAGTTTTTTTGGGAAAAATCAGGAGACCTGGTAATACTAGGTCTACATTCCCACTTAGTATTAGATATTATCTATGTAGTGACTGCTGCCTTTACATATATATATACACACACACACACACACAAGCCAATGTGCCATAAACTGTACCATTCTCTCTTGTTCCCCATGGGTCACCTACTCTGCTTTATGCATTTATGTTCATGGTGGCCTTAGAGGGTGTTTGAATTGTGACTCCTGCCTTACACAACTATGATGACATGTTTGTGTGACTTACTTATTTGGTGTATCTTGATTTTCCCAGAAAAACTAGAAAAGAGCTAGGATTAATCTAAAATAACTTTGAAAGTATTCCCAAGTTTAATGTGTAAGTTAACCAGTTTATACACAGCATAAGTGAAATGAGAGAATAAAACTTTTAGGTAATAAGTTTGTTTATACTTGACCACTTCCCCCCCATCTTCCCAGTGTATGGTTCTGGGTAAATCACTAAATGTCTCCCAGATCTCTCTCCTTTCGAGGAGAGAGGTGGAGTTCTTTTTTTTTTTTTTTTTAATTTTTTTTTTTAATGTTTATTTTTTGAGACAGAGAGAGAGTTGGGGAGGGGCAGAGAGAGAAAAGGAGACACAGAATCTGAAGCAGGCTCCAGTCTCCGAGCTGTCAGCACAGAGCCCAATGTGGGGCTCGAACTCACAAGCTGTGAGACCTGAGCCGAAGTCAGACGCTTAACTGACTGAATCACACAGGCGCCCCAGAGAGGTGGAGTTCTAATGTTCTTTGAAACACGAGTATTGCATAAAGATCATATCTGTATAAAAAGTGCTACTCTTTTCTCCTCACAGGTCACGTCAATAATCTTTATAATACAGTTTTCTGGGCACTTGTACAACAGTCTGGACTAACACCAGTACAAGCCCAAGAGAGATTACAGGTATAAGGTCTTAAGTGCATTAATACTCACCTGGGGTTGGTTTTCTGTACACTCTCCCATGCCATTTTGTATTCTTTTAAAGCTCTCACTGCTTTGGTTTGAAAGGATATAAAGATCTTACTAGTAGCAGCTCTGCTACCTGCTTATTCTGTGACCCCAGATGAGTTACTGCTTCTCCCTGAGTCTTAGTGTCCTCAGCTAGAAAATGGAATTGGCGACACTGGCTCTACATTCCCACGTGGTAGTGCGTGGCTGGGGCTGCATATTGGTTGCCTTCTTTAGACAGGGCACATGCTCTTTTTCATTAGTCCCACTTGGCGTCTTTATCATTGTCATTCCCTTCTGGGTGCGTGTATTGTTAACAGTATAGGCTTTGGAAGTCAAATAATTGTACTCGGGGACTTCTATTTAATTTTATCCTCTCTGCCTTAGTTCTTTATAGGTAAAATGTAAAAAGTAACAGTTCCCACTGCATAGGTTTATTGTGAGAATTAAATGGCATGAAGCACATAAAACATAATAAACACTGGCGTTCATCATTAGATGACCAGTGCTACTTATGGGATGACTAACTGAAATGAGGTGATGTGTTGTTATGGCTCTTAATATAATGCCTGGCACATTATAATTACACAATACATGTTTGTCATTAACAGTAATAGTGAAGATTTAGAGATAGCAATAATAATTGGCATATTGGTAGATCTATCCCGAGTTTGGAAGAGCTGAGTTTAGATTTTGATTCTTACAAGAATAAAAGCAGGTTTTGGCCTTAGGCAATTTATATAATCTTTCTAAACTTCAGAGTTCTCTCTAAAATGGAGATGGTAATGAGGGTCAAATAAGATAACATACATTACGTAGTACAGAATAGTACTCTTTCCTGTCACCCCATCCCAGTTGTGACTTTTGAAGCCAATTGTTTGCTACGGAAGACAGTTTTATGAATTTAGACATCTAAATAAGATTTAAACTGCTCTTACAATTGAAATTCATTAGTATCTATAAGATATTTGGTAAAACCCTTCCACTTTTTTGTTTGTGGAAATTTAGATAGAGGGTGGAATGGATAGGTAGGGTGAGGGCAGAGAGCAGACATAAAAATCTTTTTATATCTTTTTTTATTTTCTCAGGGAACTCTTGCAGCAGACAAGAATGAGATTTTGTTTTCTGAATTCAACATCAACTACAATAATGAGCCACTGATGTATAGGAAAGGGACTGTGTTGATATGGCAGAAGGTAATGCTGTTGTGTCCAAATTAAAATGGAGGTCAGAAAGAAGAGAGCCTGTGCCCATCCCAAACTTTGTGTCCCTTACCACATGTATAAAGATGTGACTCCATTGATTAACATGAATTAGATCTTTTTTAAATGAGATACTATATATTATTTTGGATGCTTTTTTTTGTCAGTCAGTGCTACTAATTTTGTCAGTTTGTTAGTGATCTTTGTTGTCTGGAATTTCTCTTTATAAGCAGAATCACAGATTTTAGAATTAGTTCATTTATTTTCCTGTGTCATAAGCTCTCCAAATCAAATAAAACCCCATAACAGAGTACACTGCAGACAGAAGGATTTTTGCATTCATATAACATTTAAAAAATACTTTCTTCCACACTGGATAATATCATTAAGTGGTCCCCCCGTCCCATGACAACTATAATATGAGGCATAGGGAAACACTGTATATGAGCATTCTACCACTTGGAGAATGTTCTTGAGATTCCCTAGATATTCATACTTTAATATTCTGTACCTTTACCTAGATTCTTAATTTTACCAATATTTTCTCTCTGTGCCAGCTTCTGAGCATAATGATTTCTCTAAATTTATTTCCTTCATTTAGTTGTTTTTTTTAATGAATGTTTTCGGGTGTTAAGGGGCACCTTAAGAATTAGTCCTCCCCACTGGCAGCTTCAGCTTATTAGTATTTTAAAATTTGCTCTTTAGCACAGACTTGGATACTTCTTCATGCAGATGAGAGAAGCAAAAAAACAAACAAAAAAACCTTTAATTCTATATTTATTGTTAATAAGGAACATGGAATTACTCCTTTGTTCCTAAGACCTTCTTTCAGAATATAGCAACTTTTTAAAAGTTTTTAAACAAATTCATGTATGTTGAGATATGTATTTGTATATCTACCTGAAAAATGTTTGTTGGAAGTATATAAAATAAGTCAACTTCCTGCATATCCCCCTCTACTCTCCCAAACCCAGTTAACAGTGTTAATATGTTAACTTTTGTCTGTAGGTGGGTGAAGTCACAACAAAAGAAGTCAAGCTGCCAGCAGAAATAGAAGGAAAAAAGATGGCGGTGACTCGGACCAGGATTAAGCCAGTGCCTTTATATTGCGATATTATTGGGGATGCTTTCTGGAAGGAACATCCAGAGATCCTAGATGAAGACAGCTGATCCTTTGCTTTTCAGTCCTGGCATGCTTAACCATGCAAGACCCCTAAGTTTCCTGGCAGCAGGTGGCCCTAGGATCCTTACTACCAAGAACAGTGTGCCAGGAATAACATGACTGACTGGAAAGGGACCAGGAAAAGAAGGGGTGTATGGGGGTGGTTATCTTGTTCTGCTTTAAGTAGAACATTTTTTTTTGCAGTATTGGAACATGGTTCCTTCTGTAGAAGTGCATTTAAAAAAAAAAAAAATTGTGGTCCTATTTTTATAAAGCAAGAACTACTTTATGCTTTGCAGAATGAATCATTTTTACATTGTGGCATAAATCTTATAAAAACGTGTCCAGCTCTTTCCACCTATGGTAGATGATGAACCCAAACTTTACTCTCAGCCACCTGTTCTTAACTACAGAACCCATTGACCTTTAAAGCCACCTTTCTTACCCGTGTACTTTGACCTGGAGATAAGTAATGGGTTGATGGCTGCAGATGCCTCTGAATTCAGGAATTCCAGGGAGAATGAGCGCTTTGTGCCAGTTACCAAGTTGGCACCTTTGGCTGAACAAAGTAGTAGTTTGGATGTCTTTATATGAATATTCCATAGATTGATTTTGTGGAGTTGTCAGCATGATCGTCGTCTTGCCAGGGGTATTTCCAAGGCCACTTAACCTCTTTCTAAAAAGAAAAGGAATTATGTGTATATATGAAAGAAAGAAAATGTGTGAGAATGAATGAACAAGAAGGGAGAAGCATTTACTCCATTTTTTCTAGATACTTCAGTTTTAAAAGTCCCCTTCCTATTGGATTCCTGAAAAGGATTCTCAGGTAGCCTCTATGTAATCAGAACACTGGCATTTGAATTAGCACTTCCCTTGGGGTCACAAGTGGCAGGTGTCAGAGGACACCTAATAGTTCCAGCTGCAGATGGGTCAGTTCCAGCTGCAGATGGGGGAGGAAGAGCGGAGGACAGCAGCAGTAATTTCGAGAACCACCACTAGCGAGGGGTCCCCCTCAAGTGGGGGTAGGTGGTGAGAGAACTCCCATTGCCTGCTGTCCTGGTTTCATATTTCAGAGGAAAATTATTTGGCTCTAGTAGGAATTAAGAGGCAGTCTACATTTTAGTGCCTGGTCTTGCATCGCAGACTTCACAGCCACGAAGAAAATGTATTTTTGAAGGCAACGGCTGGTCTCATCCTCCGCTAATTGATACTCCATCTGTTGGAATCATTTTTTTCCCTTCATGTACTCACTGCACAGGAAGAAATATGGTGCATGTTTGGTAATTGATAAAAATCTCTGAGAAAATAAAGGTTTCAACTCCCTTGGCCTACGTTTCCACGTATTTTTCTCATACAGATACAGTGTATGAATCCAACTTTTGTATATATGTCTTTACATAAGCCAGGATAAACATACCTTCATCACCGCGGTGGTTCACAGACTTCTACATACAAAAATTTACTTGGAATGCTTGTTTTACATTCCTCTTCCAGCATGCCCCGATGAAGATTTGAGGTTTGCTTATCTGATTTTTAACCCCAAAGGCCTCTGATGCCTATGGTGGGTGATCTGTGGCACTTTGGGCTGTAAGGCCCTCGGTATCCTGTGATAGGTCAAGTCAGGCAATAAGGTAATGTAGCTCTGGACTGGCGAATGTAACAATGGTACGTGATAAGTGGACATTAAAGTACAAACTTTCAGGACAAAACCACCCAAAGAAATGTGCTTTCTGTGGGTGCTATGTGATACAAAGGCTCAATTTTGTCCTAAGATAGAGGGACAAGCATTTGTTGAATTAGCAGCAGTTTACAGCTTTGTTTTTTGTTCTCAGAAGTTTTGAGCAAAGGTATGTATGTTTCATACTCTTGCCATAACTTAACCTGTAGCGATGGTGTTTCTTTGTTGCCACACGTATTTGTTCCAGCATATATTTCACAGTCGTATGTTAATTTTCATTGTGTTCTCTAAGGTAAAGAATGCATTCTCTTGGGCTTTGCATAGCTTAAAGAAACGTTAAGACATACACAAAAAGAACTAGTATAGAATTAACACTAGTTGATAGTTTGGTAGGGAAGTGGCAATTAGGAAAGTGATTTGCGTGGCTTGTAGGTAACTGGAAACACCTTGGCTGTGCTGGATGAGAGAGTAATACCTGGCCTTCTGTGTAGACTATCACTTTATTTTATTTTTTAAATATTTTGAAAGAGCAAGCATGAGTGGGGGAGGTGTAGAGAGAAAATCCCAAGCAGGGTCTGTGCTAACAGCAGGACTTGGTCTCACTGTGAGATCATGACCTGAGTGGAAATCAAGATTTGACACTTAACCCACTGAGCCACCCAGGCGCCCCTAGACTATCATCTAATAGCAAAAAGCAAAAATGTTTTTGCTGAACAGAAGCTATAAAAACTGAAGGTTGCTGGAGGGGTTTTGGGTGGGGGATGGGCTAAATGGGCAAGGGGCATGAAGGAGGACACTTGTTGGGATGAGCACTGGGTGTTATACATAAGTCATGACTCACTAAATTCTATTCCTGAAATCATTATTACACTATATGTTAACCAACTTGGATGTAAATTAAAAGTAATAAAATAAGTACAACTGGGTCTTGGAAATCTTCCATCTTCCTTTCCTCCAAGAGCTGGATCCTGGTTTCCTCCACTTGCCTAAGGGATGCTTAGAAAATCTATGATGTAATGAATTTTCTTTAATACTAAGGTCTCTCAGGTGTTAGTGTAAATTACTTTTTGCATAGGGTTTAGGAAATGGAGGACCGGGATCCATCCATCCTTCACAGCTTCGTTGTCCACTTAACCAGTACCAGCTAGGATAAAGCATTTATAAGCTCTCTATGCAGTATCTCTTCATTCTTAGGACAATTCTGTGGGTTAGGTACTATTTCTATTACATTTCAGGTGAGAATGTAAAGACCCAAAGAAGCTAAATAATTTGAGTCCAGGTAGGCTAGCCCCCAGTAAAATTTAGCATGCAAAACGGGACTCTGATTGCCCTCTTCCAGCCTCTTCCCACCAGCTCAAGCTACGAGTATACTACAGTTCCAGAGAGCAGACAAACGCCTAGCGAAGCTTGTTAAAATGCTGGTTCCAGGATCCACCCCCGGGGAATCTGGAGTATTGACAAACATCCTAAGTGATAATGATATAAATGGGGAAACACTGCATTCAAGCAGATGAACCTGTTACCCGAGCGCCCAGGCGGAGGCCGGCTGCTCGGCGCCGAGAGCGGACAGATGCTGCCTCCCGGTGGCCGCGCCGGCGCAGTGCAACCCCAAGCCGCGGCTGCGCAGTGCCGCCCTCTGGCGGCCCCGCTCCTTCTTCCCATCGGCCTCGGCTTGCGGGCCTTTCAAACATGGAGGAGCGGGAGCGGGGGGCGAGGTCGGCTCGCGCCGGGAGCCCCGCGCGCCCGCCCAGCCCGCGGCTGGATGTCAGCTCTGACAGCTTCGACCCGCTGCTGGCCCTGTACGCGCCCCGCCTGCCGCCCATACCCTACCCAAACGCGCCCTGCTTCAACAACCTGGCCGAGTACGAGAGCTTCCTGAGGACCGGGGTCCGGGGCGGCGGGCGCGGGCGGGCGCGGGGCGCGGCCGCGAGCTCAGGGGTGCCCGCCGCCTCTGCCGGGCCCTCGGCTAGAACCCGTCGCCGCCTGGACGCCCCGGCCCCAGACCCGGAGCGCATCCAGCGCCTCCGTCGCCTCATGGTGGCCAAGGAGGAAGGGGACGGGGCCGCCGGGGCACGCCGACGGGGTCCGGGTCGGAGCAGGAAGGCGCCGCGCAACGTGCTCACGCGAATGCCCTGTGAGTCCGGCGGGCGCGGGCGGGGCGGGGGCCGAGGGCCAGGCCCGCTGCCCGGAAGGTGGCGGCCGAGGGGGCGTTTGCAGGGTGCTAGGGGCTTGGTGCGGGTCTGCGCGCCTGAGGGAGAGGGTCTTGATGAAGGTTGCAGAGATCGTCCGCGGCCGTGAGGAGGTTCTCCTTGAATAATGTGGGGAAGGGGGGGCGTGGGGAAGGAAGGTCTTCTGGAGTACCGACGGGTGAGGGAGAGCGGTGGGGGCAGAGTGGGAAGGCTGTAGAGGTAACAAGGAGGGGCTCTAACGGGGTCCATGCAAGTGGCTGCAGAGGTGATGCGGAGCCCGCAACGAGGGGCTACGACCACGAGGGTGATGGGCGTCTGGAAAGGTGGTGGGGCCTGGAAAGCGGACATCACCGGGAGGAGCTGCACGCCACAGCCAGAGGGGAGGGGCACAGCCAATTTTAAGGAAAGGAGAGTGGTTAGCGGGACTGGCGATGACGGGATGGAGTGTGAGGAGATCTGTCCCTGCAGTTAGAACAGGGGACATAATTTCATAACCCCTGCACACTAAGTGACATTCCTCCTCGGGTCGTAGGAGAAGGGCTGTGCGGTCTTGAAACACGTATGTTCGCGTTCCCAAGTCACAAGTGCTGGAATGCAGCAGGCACCAGTGCCACTAAAATACAGACACTGTTTCACCGCCACCCTGCCAGGATGGGTGCAGGACTGGGTCTGTCAGGCTCCTGTTACCATATGCGCAAGTTATTTTAAGTTCTGAAGGTGTGAATGGCACAAGGGAATCTCTTGGAGCCTAATAGATCCTTGGAGATCTGTAAACAGCAAGGCTGCTAATGTGTGAGTTAGGTCTTCCACCAGTGGAATGAAAACAAGCCAGGGTTATGTCTTCTGTCATCTGGCAAGCAGTTCTCACATCTGCCAGGGAAGACAATGACCTAGTTAGCCATTCAAAGCATCTGTATCCTGATAGCTAAATTGTAACATTTTTAAATCACTGGCTTTGGAGTGGAAGGTTGTGTTAAGCGAGTTGTTTCATTCCTAGAAATGTGTTTGTAAAGAGAGAAACATCCTGAAAAGCTGTGTGCTGTTAGCTGGGTCTTGGTCAGATCGTTTACTGTGACAGTGCTAGAGCATTCTTGGCCAAGCCAGGGTGCATCCCAGCCTGCTTCCCCAACCATAACACAAAGACAGAGTGTGCATGTAGCTAAAATAAGAGTAGCTGGGGACCTTGTTTTGCCACTATCAGATCTTTGAAATGCTCTCCAACTCTCAGATTGTAACATTTATTTCCGTTTTGCCAGTTGTGGCTTTGCTACTGATATTGTCAAAGAAAAGACATACTTCTGTATGGCAAGTGGTTTTGGCTTTACCTACGGAGTACTCTGTTATATTAGTATGACAGAGCATGAAAACCAGCTTTGTTGGCTTTCCACAATTAAATATGTGCCTGTAATCAAGATCTCAGAATGTGCCGTAGGCACTGAAAATTTTTATCACTCCACTGGAAACGGTTGGGTGTACATGATAGAGATGGGTAGACGTGACAAAGAACTGATGAGCTTCAGAAAGCAAGAAAAGTACAGAAGCGTGGGTAAGATTAAGTTTATTCAGACAGAGTTCCTATAAAAGGTTGTCTTCAGGTCTTGAAGTTAATTTAAAGAAGGGCATGGTTAGGGATGACAGTAATTATTTAAAAGTTAGGCTATTGAAGTATAATTTGTATGCGGCAAAATTCACCATTTTAAAGTGAGTTTTGACAAATGTGTAGTCATGAAGTCACCATCACAATAAGGATACAGAACAAATCCATCATCCCAAACAGTCCCTTTTTAAGTCAGGAGATAATTTTATTGTTGCTAATTATGGCTACAGTTATTTAGTGGGTGAGTGCTGTGCAGTTTGCGAAGCCCTGTAGATGCTTCGTATCTTACTTTACCCTTAGATAACTACTTTTTAAGTGAGGCTTGTTGAGCATCACTGCTTGCCCAAGATTACATAGCTAGTTAGCTTGCAACTCGGTTTGTCCAACTCCAGGGCCTATGTGCCAGGGCCATCATGCTAATCTCAAGTGAGGGAACAGGGGAGTACATTCTTATGTTTCTCTGCTTACTTCTTTTGGTGGGTGGAGAGTACCACATAAGTGAGGCAGACGGTGTGTGTCTAGAACAATGAGAACGGAATCTGGGTCCAGAGAAGGATGTATTAAAACATTTTGAAGACCAAAGGGTTTCTCTCTGACTTTGTTATGATAGATAGTGGGGACCATGGTGTATATTCTTAAGTAAACACTTTTAGGGCAATGTTTCTCATAGTTTAATTTCTAGTAGTAAAATGTATTTGGTGGGGGACGGTGTATAGACCACAGATGCAGGGGTTCGACTGCTGGCTTTTTTAGTTTTGAACATGAACACTAGCTCCTCCACTTTCTCGCTGTTTTATGGAGGCAAGTCACTTAAACTCTTTGGGGCCTCGGTTAGCTAATCCATTCAAAGCGTTTACCACAGTAGTACATGGGGAAATTCTCAGTGATTGTTAAATGTCCCTGTGATTGTTGTAGGTTGTTGTGGTGGTTATTATTGTTTTAGGCTCCATAATTAAAAGCTCCAGGGCAGGATGTATGTATAACCTACCTGAATTGGGTGTTGACTCAGCTGTTTACTATGTAAGTAACCTTGAAAAACTAATTCAAATGAACATTTCTGAGCCTCGTTTTTCTCATCTAGAAAGTAGGGCAAAATAATAGTGCCTGCGTGTTAAAGTTGTGAGGATTAAATAACATACATAAAGTTAACCTTACCCCAGGGCCTGGCTCATGGGAAGTGCTCAGTAATTGGTGATGATGATGGCTAGGGAGGATGGGAGTGAGGGGACCTCGGAGGCTGTTGTAGTGAACCAACCATCCCATAAGACTCTGGGCTGTATTGTTGTGGGAAAAGAAAGGAAAGGACAGGTCATACTTATTGAGAATCCATTGTCTGAGCCTAGTGTGGCCACAAGTAGGGAGAAGAATAGAGTTTAAAATGACTGGGATTTAGGGGCGCCTGGGTGACTCAGTCGGTTAAGCGTCCGACTTCACCTCAAGTCATGATCTCACAGCTTGTGGGTTCGAGCCCCTTGTCGGGCTCTGGGCTGACAGCTCAGAGCCTGGAGCCTGCTTCGGATTTTATGTCTCCCTCTCTCTCTCTCTCTGCCTCTCCCTAGCTCTCACTGTCTCTCTCTCAAAAATAAGTAAACATTAAAAAAAAAAAAAAAAAAACTTAAAAAAAATGACTGGGACTTAGAAGGTTGAGGCCTAAGAATAGTAGCAGTGGAGAAGGAGATCTGGAAGAATAACTTCAAAGATAAGGCATATATATCTTTTTGTTGTATTAAATTTTAGAAGCTTGGTTCATATTTGGAGTTTGTTAGAGAGACTGCTGGAAAGAGATTCAGAGTGTGCGTTCCGATTCAGAATTTTTGCCTTGGTAGTTTGCTCTGATAGGTGGTGCTAGTAATGTATTTTTGATCACACAGGAGTGAAGTGCTCCCTGGAATTATACCTTATTAATAAATCTTTGGAAGAAAAAAAATCAAGGGAAGAGTACAGATATGAGAGTTGAAAGACCTGAGTTTGTCATTTGTTTAGCTAGAATAAGAAACTGTTGTTAAGATGGGGCGCCTGGGTGGCGCAGTCGGTTAAGCATCCGACTTCAGCCAGGTCACGATCTCGCGGTCCGTGAGTTCGAGCCCCGCGTCAGGCTCTGGGCTGATGGCTCAGAGCCTGGAGCCTGTTTCCGATTCTGTGTCTCCCTCTCTCTCTGCCCCTCGCCCATTCATGCTCTGTCTCTCTCTGTCCCAAAAATAAATAAATGTTGAAAAAAAAATTTTTTTTTTAAAAAATAAAAAAAAAATAAGAAACTGTTGTTAAGATATGTGCTTGTCTTTTTTCTCTTATGTGGGGGTTCAGGGGTAAAAGTCATACCTCTCTATTTTTTTACAAGTTAGGAAAAGAGTGGTCTTTCCACTGTTTGTGGAAACACATATGGGGACGGGGGAAGCAGTGAATGTGTATAGGCAAAGAAACTAATCCAGGTTTCTAAAATATTGAATTATAGAGACTTATTCTCAAATGAATCTAGAAGTTAACTAGTCTAACCTCATTTTACAAATGAGGAAAGTCAGACTTGTAGAGAAGAAGTTACTCAAACATTCAAGGAATTTTAAAATATTGCTACAGGTAAGGTAGATGATGAGGCCAGACCAAAACTCTCACATTCCTTTCCAGAGCCTCTGTCTCTGCCACATTGCCTTCAACTGTGCCTTCTTGCTGAATCTTCAATCTGACATAAGCTCCTACTTCTCATTGGCTAGGTCACTTTCTTAAGAGTATTTTCTTTTATTAATTTATCACTGCCATGATGTATAAGCTGACCCATGAGTGAGGGATAAAGAGGTCGGGAGTAACCAGCTTAGTTATCCAAACTGAAGGGCAGGACTCTTGTTCTCTTTCATACTACTAGAAACAAAACAGAGATTTTGTGTTTACTATTGATGGCAAGAATCAATCTCCAAAGAATTATGCCTTGCAAACTTGGGAGGGAAAGACAAAGACTATGTGTGAGTGTGAGTGTAAGTGTGTGATTGGACATGTGGTTTTCTTTTGGGAGGTTTTATATATATCGTATAGCCATCATATTGTGAAGGCTAAGTTAACATGAAGTAATAAAAATAAAATTCATCCCTCTTCACAAGCCCTGAGAAAGAGAATCCATCATCAAAAAGGCTGCAATTTATAGTCCAGCATTCTTCCCATGAATCGTCATTCTCTTTTTACGTGATACTTATCTGCAATGTCCTACGAGCCTAATGCCCAGCAGGTGCCTTTCTGTCAACAGGCTTGGACTGAAACCAGGTCTCTTCCGTCTAGTGTAAAGATGGTGTCCATTGGAACACTAGTGGCTCCAGAGAGCTTGTCCATGGAGTATCTCAGATGGGGGCCAAAAGTCCATTCTCTCATTAGAGGACTGCACGTGTTTAAGGGCAGATGTGTTACATGGTTTGTTTCCTTTAAACATATGAACAAGATTTTTGGTTTTTTGAAGAGTCAAGCTGGATATGTGGTTCATGAGAATTATCTTTTAAAAAGTTGTCTTAACCAGGCACAGAACTGAGAAGAATTTTGCTGCTGATGTGTACATTTAATGTGGGTCCCCCCCCCAATGTTTTTAAATAATGGTGCATCTTAGAATCAATGACATCATAGAACATGGGATATACAATTAGTGAAACATTCGGGTGACAGCCATATGTATGTTTTATCCTCATCCTGGTGGAATCTTGTCTTACTTCAGTGTGTTGCCCATACTAACCATGCTGCCCATTGGGCCTTCTCATTTCCATAGTGAGGTTGCCACTGCACCATGTTGCCTGGTGTTGCTGGAGATGGTTGGCTGGTCTTGGTTGCTAATTCTGAGAATGAAGGCAGATGTTTACATTATGCTATCTGCTCTTGTCTTGTTTCAGTGCACGAAGGCAGCCCTCTGGGTGAGCTCCATCGTTGTATCCGGGAGGGGGTGAAGGTGAACGTTCACATTCGTACTTTCAAGGGTCTTCGTGGCGTCTGTACAGGCTTCCTCGTCGCATTTGACAAGTTCTGGAATATGGTAATTAAGCCTTTCTCAAAGGGCTGGAGAGCTCCTAAGGATTAAATCTTTTATATGTCTAAATGATCTGAGTAATTTTATTTAGGAAAACCTATAAAATGACTTCCTAGAAGAACTAGAATTTTTGCATTCTCTTGATCAACAATAAAAAAAGTTCTTTTTACTGCTTCCTTTTCTTTAAGGCATTGGCTTTCAGCCAAGGCAATTAAAAAAAATTTTTTTTAATGCTTATTTATTTTTGAGAGAGAGATAGTGTGAGTGGGGGAGGGGCAGAGAGAGGGGTACAGAGACCTGAAGTGGGCTCTGTGCTGACAGCAGAGCCCGACACAGGGCTCAAACCCACAAACCATGAGATCGTGACCTGAGCCGAAGTCAGATGCTTAACCGACTGAGCCACCGAGGCGCCCCTCGAGCAGGGTAGTTTTGCCCTTCTTTCCCTCCTAGGGACATTTGGCACTGTCTGGGTACGTTTTTTTAATTGTCACAACCATGGCATGGAGTATCACTGGTATCTAATGGGTAGCATCCAGAGGTGGTGCAGCACATCCTACAATACAAAAAATAGCCCCCCAGCAGCAAACCATTCTCTGGTCCCAAATGTCATTTGTGCTTAAGGAATAAGGATTTATTTTATCTGTTTAGTAATTCTATGTCAATTTCCTACTAACCATTCTTTCATTCATTTCAAAATATTTATTGATTTTCCACTTTGGCTGGTACTTTACCACAGTGCTAGGTACAGAAATTTCAGAAAGGAACTTTCACTTTATATTGGGAAGATAGATAAAGATAGAGGGGAAGCAGACATACTAATAAGCAAGGCACTTTGCATGGTGTTTCCTTATGGAGTACATGCGCCCCCACACTCCTAGAGGCTGTTTACCAGACATTCGTAGGAGGGAAGAGATAGATTATGGCACAGTTATACTATGAGACAAGCAATTAAAATAGGAACCACCAGGCTTTTCATATGGTCTTCTACCTCTAACTTTTCTTTTTCCTGTGTTTTATCTTCCTCCATGCATTCTCCTGGATGAGTATAATAGTTGCTGACTATTTATTAAGTACTTCCTATTTGCTGTACAGTATACTAAGGATTTATAATATAGTATCTCAGTGAACAAGGTCTGTTACTGTTCCATTTTACAAATGAAGAAATTGAGGCTAGAGATATTGAATGATTGGCCCAGATCACACTGTTAGTAAGTGGAAGTACTAGAACATTGTCCCAGGTCTTTCTGGCTCCTAACACCATCTTTTCAACCACTGTGGAATCAGAAGACCTGGATTTGAATCCTAGCTTTACCACTTGGTAGCTCTGTGACTCTGAGCAAGATGGTTTCTCTGAGGCCACTTTTCTTATCTCTAAAATGTAGGAAAAACTACTTTACTATTATAATTTCACCTTTGAAGGAAAAGTTTTTAAGAGAACATCTTTGATGACAGGCATGATAATAATACCGTCAGCTTATATTTGTAGGGTGAGTCACACTTTTCAAACTGAATTCTCATACCTGAGCTCATTTGGCCCTACATAGCTGTCCTCTGAGGTCCATCTCTCAAAGACAGGAATTCCCCAACAGTTCTGTATGGAACCCTGGTTAATACCTGTTCATTGGTATTATATACCAATGGTATATACCTGTTCATTGGTATATACCAATGGTTAATACCTGTTCATTGGTATATATCATTAGGTCGTAAGACCTAAATCTGATGAGGGAAAAGAAGCAGTAGAATAGTGTTTCTCAAAGTATGATCTAAGGGCATCCTACATCAGAATCATGGAATTTCTGGTTAAAACAGAAAATTCCTTGGCTTCATCCCAGACCTACTAAATCAGAATATCTAGGACGTGGCCTTGGATTTATATTTTAATAAGCCTCTTAGATACATATGCACACTGAAATTTAAAAACCTCTACCATGCATTTGTAAAGGCCCCTTACCATAGAAGAAACCTATCTTATATGGTGGTAGCAGCTTGGAAATCTTACTCGGAGGGCTCCAGGTATTACCGTTTTCTCCTGCCCAAGAGTTCAGTCACTTGTTAAGTTTAGTTCTGCTAAGTTAGATGTTTATTCTCCTTTTTATTTATTTTTTTAAAACTTATGTTCCACCCGTAGGAGGATTTTTTTTTTAATTTTTTCTTCTTAACGTTTATTTATTATTGAGAGACAAAGAGAGACAGAGCATGAGCATGGGAGGGGCCACAGAATCTGAAGCAGGCTCCAGGCTCTGAGCTGTCAGCACAGAGCCCAATGCAGGCTTCAAACTCACAAACGGCGAGATCATGACCTGAGCCAAAGTCGGACGCTCAACTGACTGAGCCACCCAGGCACCCCAATGTTTATTCTCCTTTTTAAAATGTTTTTTCTAGAAGCTGTAAAAATAATATTTTTAATTCTGCCTTATCTTTTTTTCCCTTTGGGCTGTTTCTCTAGGCACTTACCGATGTGGATGAGACCTACCGAAAACCTGTTCTAGGCAAAGCGTATGAACGGGATTCTTCATTGACTCTTACTAGGGTAGGCAGTTTACCCTGGCTTCCTGAGTACCCAGCATGCTTTCAATCTTAGACATTGAGATCACTGAGCCCGGTGACCAGGTTTTCTTGGGGAGAGAGCTCAGTTGCTGTCCACTCTGTATGCCCGGACCAGGGTCTTCATTAGTCTCTTCTCACGCATTCAGCTAATCACAAATGAGTCTGTGCTTCTGGCCTGCACGTTATTTGAGCAGCAAGT
Organism: Lynx canadensis; assembly: GCF_007474595.2. Taxonomy (NCBI): domain Eukaryota; kingdom Metazoa; phylum Chordata; class Mammalia; order Carnivora; family Felidae; genus Lynx; species Lynx canadensis. The sequence continues at coordinate 190,623,637 of NC_044303.2, read as the reverse complement.
TACCTCTTATAAGCCTTAAAAGTCTTTCCATTTTATACCAGAAAAAAAGCAGGTGCCTTTTCTCTTGACGTATTTATTGATTTACCCGAATTATGGCTAAACACAGAAAAACTCACTGCTTTTTAAAAATTACAAAGTGAGAAGTCCATAAAACCTAATTCATGAATATGGTGTTTTTTCTGTATATTCAAAGAAGGATGTTGACGGCTAAAGAGAAGGCTGATATTTATCATTACTTTCCTTCTAGCTATTTGATCGCCTAAAACTTCAGGATTCCTCCAAAAAGGACGCAGATTCCAAGTCTGCAGTTGAAGATTCCACTCTGTCCAGATACTCCCAGACATCCACTTGGAAGGTAGCTTCGGTGTGGGGAAGAGGAGACACTGACCGGGGCTCACGCAGGCGTTCCCGCTCCGTCCCTTCTTCCCTGCAGGCATCTGCAAGGGAGGAGTCCAGGTCAGAGATGTCAGGGAGGACTACACGGACAGAAGGGTCAAGTGCAGGAGGTACCTTTTCCAGGGCTACCACCCTTTCCAGGGGTCAGCCCCGTAAGAAAAAGCGAAAGCCCAAAGTGGATTACCAGCAGGTATTCACTCGACACATAAATCAGATTTTCATTCGAGGCGAGAATGTCCTGCTGGTTCATCTTGCACAGTGACCAGCTCGGCATCTCTTGAGCTTTGGTTCTTAGAAATAAAATGCATGAACCGCTGCTATGCTGTATCCTAGTATCCCAGTGAAACTCTGAGTTGGAATGATTCCCTCTGGTCCTGCATGTGCAGAGCATAGAGCCAGGCTTGGGCCCTCTGGAAGATGAGCTCCCTCAAGCGGACACAGGCCTTAGGAAGGTGGGGGTTTGCGTTAATATCAAGGCAAAAGCTGTACAGAGGAAATATGCATCCAGTTTGGTGTCATGGTTGACTTTAGACACTGAAACCAAATATCAGATCTTCCATTTGAATTAGGAGTCATGGTATGAATTAAATTCATCCCACAGACACTATAAGGATGGGAATAAAAAAACACCTCAAAAAATGCTCTCATTTCTAAAAGCTAGTGCCCTGAGTACTCATGAATTTGATTCTAAGAATAGTAACATAAATTGCCCTGTAGCCGTGCATCCACAACTTGTAACTGACCTTTGAATTTTGCTCTACACCATTCTCTCTCTTTATCAAGAAATGTAATTTATTACCTTTGAATATCTGCAAAACTAAGAAAGATAGCCACTAACTTATGTAAACTTTGGATAGTTGGTATGCTTAGAGCAGCCAACAATGAATACTCTGTTGTTATCCCTCTCCTTAGTATGTAAAGGGATATGGGAATTCATCAGTCTTCCCCACTTACCAGAGGTAGCTTCTGAGAATGGCATGCCACATGGGACTATATGATGCTCATGAGGTGGCTTCTTGGCCTTTTCTCTCACTTGTGTGGCATGGTGTAGTGCATGTACCCACTGTATTGCCCTTCTGTATGTAGTGTGAACTGTCCTGTGAGCTTTATGGCAGGAGATTGTGACCTACATATCTGGCTTCAAAGAGTTCTGCATGGACTCAGTAATACATATGCATCACATGGTTGGGAGCTTCCTTTTTGGGGAGGGCTGGCCCGTGTAGACTAACTTTCAGAATGGTTTTTCCACGAAGTAGGAGTGATAGTTTTATTTCCTCAAGTCACGCCAACGAGGTTCTTACAAAGTACAGTGGGTGGCATCTATAAGGAACACTTTACTTACTGCCTGGCTTGAGTAATGGGAACACTGTAGTACTCTCTAATACTTCTACTTGAATCATATTATATGCTTTTTCAATCACCAGTACAGAATAGGCTACATCTTGACGCAGACTGTTAGGCAATATTGATTTTTTGTTTTGTTAGTTTATATTTGGTTTTATTTTATATAACTTACATTCAAAGTGAGAATAAGAAGTAGCTAACTAGTTAAAATGCTTGAAAAAAAATTCCCTGCTGCATTTTTTGTGTAACTTAGATAAGCCTTCTGAGAAGCAGGGTGAATAATGTTTAGGGAGTTAGGGCACCTGGTCCTTCTGCTAGCTGGGCCACTGGGCCAATGAAAGGAGAGCAGACTTAACCCCTCTGTGCCTCAGTTTTTCCCATCAGACACCTACCTCACCGGGGCACTGAGACAGAGAATTTTAGGAAGGCATTTTAAAGTCTCTAAACATGTTTAAGTGCCATGAGTAATTTTTACTAACTATATTTCATAGCTCGATAAGAGTTCTATGTCTTATGAGCAAGGTAGGTGCTACATAAGAAAGTCATCTCTGTGGCTGTTGTAATTTTGAACTTGTCATCAGAAGGCAGTGATATCTTCAGGAACTATTTTCCATATTCCATTCCTTTCTCCTAAAGGACAATGGAAGTTCTCAGAAGAATATCCTCAGTAAAAGAAGAGTAACATTTCTTTGCTGCTTCCCCCACAAATGCCAGCCCCAATCCTTTTCTGATCATCAGAAAAAATTCCCCTGAACTTTTCAAGAGGTTTATGTGATAGTACCAAAGGGAGATGCACATCTAAAAATGACACATCCCCAAAGGGGAATCTGTGGAAGATGCTTCGTTTCGTTTACTTGTTTTTATTTTAAGATGCATTTTAAATATACTCTTTAGAGCCAGATCAGATGCAGTAAGCATTTAGAGAGGTTCCATGTTACAAAGTCAAGCAATTGTCTTTGGAATCTGCTAATCTAAATTATCTTCTAAATAGTATGTCTAATAAAATCTCAGTTCCCCAATTAATAGTTATCTTGTTTAATCATCAGGCACCCCTGCCTCTGCATCTTTACCAGTCTCTCCTGTTAGATGTCCTCATCTGTCTACCCTTCTGTCCTCAGCTAGAAGCTGCAATAGATACCAGGTTTTCCCAGTAAAGTAAAAGTTTGGTATCAAAAGGAATATATCACTTTGCATTCATTCTAGTGCCTGACTAAATCTAACGTGATTTGTTTTAAACACATGCTGAGTTTTCATGTTTGTATATAATTTTCATATATCCAGATAAGGATTGGTTTACTGCTTTTCTGTCCAATATAATAATTCTGGCTCTGAAAATAATTTTAAATCCATGTGATCAGTCTAATGTGCCCATTGGCCCCCATTTATCGGTTCAGTTTTGGACAGTGATTCGCATTTAGTAAATGTGCTGTATTGTATAAAGCATGCCAGTGTTTTATAGGGAAGTCATTTTTTTTTAATTACTGCCTCTTCTTTATTATTGTAGAAATATTTCAAAAGGAAAAAAAAATTGGTCCTAAGAATGTATGTGCTGCTCAAAATATGTCATCATCTAGGACATTATAATAAGTTGCTATGAAAATAACTGAAGTCTTCCTCAGGAGAAAGAAAGAAAAAGAGAAAGTAACAGCCAGAATGGTAGAGTTCTGGAGGCCCCCACGAGCTTACCTGAGGGGTCCCTATGTTGCAGAAATGCAGCAAAATCTGGTTTCTAGTATTCTCCAAGGATTTGGGCTTAGGACAGTTGGTAGGAATAGTACTTATTTTTGAACATCCAACTTAGGTTCTTCAAAGTAATCTCTAGACATGGGAATCCGTTCCAAAGACAGTTCATGGGACACACCTCTTCTCCAGAGCACCAGATTTGTTAGATAACAAGGCATCAAGCAATGGAACATGGGTTTCACACCCAGAATGATTTCATGTGCTGTTCTTCATACATAGAGGTGATTCTGTGGTTCTACAACCAGTAGAACGTGCATTTTAGGTTGTTGGTGCTAGTACTTGGGAAGCGTTTATGCTTCATTTCAGAGACTATCTTATGATGGTGGGTCATTTGTGTGATGGTTAGCCAGTGTTAGCAGTGTCTAAGACAGATGGCTTTAGACCATTTGGTACCTTGCTGTCTGTGCATGGTGCATATCAAGTTAGAAAGCCTAGTAACCATTAGCATTAAAGTCTAGGTGCATCAGAATCCTTGGTTTGAGCTGTTACTGGATCAGAAGGGACTTGATTTATCCTTGTGGTAAAAAGTCCAGGAGTACCTTAAGAGGTTGTGAAGACATGAACTATGGGCTCTCTTTACTCCTCAGAAGCCTCACAGAAATCTAGTTATACCACTTTACCCCTTGAGAGAAAAACAGAAACCTAACTTGATGCAGAGGAGTTTTTTGGATTTCTTTTTGCACTATCCTCATAGCTGCTGACATGGGCAAAATCATGAAATAGAATTGATTCTGTAAATTTTCTCTAATTTTTGCCTTTAGGAATAATTAAAATTATTCAAAGACAGCTGTCTGTCACTGGTGCTGCCCCAAAACTTTCCCATCTTTTATGTATTTTTTATGAATGAAATAGTCGCTGTGGGAAGTCCAAGGTTCACGTAAGAGTATCATGGCATAAATATAATGGTTTAGCAACTGTTTTAATTTTTCTTTTCCTGTGCCAGATATAGAATACAGTCAATCCCTTTCCAGTAGCTTCTGTTCATCAGCCTATGTTTTCCTGGGCAGTAACTCCCAGAAGGCTTTTCTTAGTGATTATAAAGGAAGAAAATCTTATCTGGGCTTATGTTGCAAAGGTGGGTGGTCTGTCACTACTTTCTGGCAAATTGAGTTGATGGATTTTATATAAGCCTTTGGGATGCCTGTCACAGTTTCCTGGGCTCTGAGGAAGGGTTGCGCCTTTTTTACTTTCAGTGTTTTGAGTATTTTTCAAATGTTTGTAAGTTCTCTTGTGCCCCTCTAATAAAAATGAAAGCTATCTGTCAAGGAATGGCTTTGCATGGTTCAGAGATGTAGGGGAAAAGAAATAAGTACACCTGAGACCTTCAGTTGGTCTTTTATTTATTTAGAATAAAAAGTAGTTTGATAAGCTACCAGAGTTAGTGTTGCTTTAAAAACACTCTCTGAAAAGATGGCAACTGTCCCTCAGGAAAGCTATAAAAGCTATTCCCAATACATTGCAATTGCTTTTGATTTTTACTCCTTTGGAGCAAATGTCTGATGTTATGTCTGATGTTATGTTTTTAGAGCTGTGGGGGAAAAATGTCTAAACAATTTTAGGGGATATTATTTAAATGATTATCTGGCTGAATTATGTGTGAGCTAGGTTCTAGGGCAGCTGTCCAGTTCTTTTTCTGTTGTCCTGACACTAACACAGATAGCAAGCAATGTCTTGAAAAGTGATCTGCTTATTTCATACTGACATCTAAAGACATTAGCCTTCTGTTTGGCAACCCTGGGGATATCCCTCTGCACCGTGACTTATTAATGTGTTTTTTAGGCAAGGCTAAACCTGGTGACCCTCTGTATTTATAGTTTCACTATTCATATATAAGCTGCTAAAAGAAAAACCATAACTTCTCATCTTGTCTTGAAATTACTCTTAATTGTGAAGTTCACCTAAATTCTTCATGTTTATGGAGGATTGCTGCTAGTAACGTCAGTTTGCAGTGTTCTGCTGTAGGTATGTGTCACATGGGAGTCTGGAAACTGTAATAAATATGATTGTGTTAATGTACTGACTGCTTTGTCTCTGCTGATTTTGAGGGGCAGCGGAGGGGAGAAGGCAGGGGAGTCTATTACCAGGTGACGATACTGACCTAGAAAGTGAAAGCATCCCAAGCCATCTCATTGTTGTAACCTTGTGCCTTTTCTTCACCAAAGCACACATATCTACATCAACTATCCTGAGGTGGCTTTGGTCTTCCATGTTTATTAGAAGTTTATGCTTAGAAAAGGAACTTGGCCCACATTGTGAATTGTCTCTTCTAAGCCCCAAGCACTGGTAATTTCCCTGTGAATTTATTCTACCTAATAGCTCACTGGCATTACCCCCTCTCTTCATGATCTGCTGAGATCACCCCTCACTCTGCTCCCTTGGGTTTTACCACATTTGATTAATTGATCCTTACATGGTTCCAGAAATATTTGAATTTGCCACCAGCTTCCCTCTGTGCATGTACAGGAAGTTGAACTGCCCAAAGATTTGTGACATTGATTACTTGAGCTCTGTTTGCTTCAGAACTGAGTCGCCTGTAAGAGAGACAGACAAAAAATCACACGGATGCTTACAGAGGGAAACCTCAAGTTAACTGTTAAGACCCGATTCCCCACTTTCAAAGAATGTATTGAGCTGGGTTTAGCCAACATGCAAGAAATTTCTAAACACTTCAGTGGTGGAAAAGGTGAACTATGCTCCAGTTCAACCCCTTGCTTATTTGTTTTGTATCTCAGAAACTTCTGATTAAGCAATAATATCATCATTAATCAAAATAAAGGCAGAGGAGTCAGCTGGTCTGTACATTTAAAATGTACAGTGACTGTTACATATTAGCAGGGGGATGGAGGCCAGTGAATTGAGATATATCTATTATCTTTCCCTAAGCTTCCCGGATTCTAGTGGCAAGGACAAAAAAGTTTATTGCCCAACCACATTCTTCTCTGAGCAGAAGTGAAGCACTTTTCAGTCTGTTCAGTTGCCACTAGGTGGCAGTGGGTTAAAGAGAACTGCTTAACCAGAGGCCCTAGAAGGACTTGAGTCTCCGGATCTCCAGTCACTGCTACAATTCATTGTTAAATGCTCCAGTCTGAACAGAGATAATCAAGGAGAAACAAGCTATGATCAACCCAAGTGGCAATATAAACGTTTCTTCCCAATATCGAATGTGCCTAATTTGAAGCCTAGACAACCTGACTGATGGCAACCAGCCAGTGAATGTGCTTGGAGAGGAGTAGCAAACGGAGACATTGCCCAGCGTCCACTGTTTCAGGGACTCTATCACTGTTCTCACGTCATGGGTTTCCTTGTCTCTTTTCAGAGTGTGGTCAACCCCACCCAGACTCTTCCCAGCTGCTGGCTAAGGATTACCCCAGGGAAACTGTCTTGAGGCCCCTATTTCTCAGCACTTGTCTCACTTTTGGAAACAATTCTGTTCTACCCAGTGTTGATGCCTGAGAGCCCGCTTGTAAGAAAGGTTGCAGCTGTCTCGTGATTCCATGACCAGAATTGAGTCTCCATCCCAAGACCAAGCAAATTTGCTCCTGAGTCAAAGGAAAATTTATAATAAACACAGAAAAGTCTGTTGTTATAGGCTGGACTCTGGGGGCAGATGGGGTGGGTGGGCAGTGGTAGTCAGTCAAGGCCTTCCAAAGACCTTCTCCCCTCTACCTCAAGAAATAGTTTCTCAGCAGCCTATAGTGAAGAGGAATACAGAATGTGAAATAATAAATAGATAAGTCCTCCAAATGAATAACTACAGATAAGATTATAATAAAAAGCTTTATCTCATGCCTTTTTGCACTATGGCAGCTTGCACCACATTTCACTCAGTCATGCTATGTGAAGGGGCAGAGGACAGGTCAGGCAATAAAGAAATACTGTCATTTTTTAAGCATTTCAGCCCTGTACTAAACATACATGCAATACTTTATTCGAATACAACCACCATGAGCGAAAGATTTTATCCCTCTTCTGTATGTGAGGGAACTAAAAGTAACTTGCCAATATCTCTCTGCTAATCAATGGCAAATTTGGGAAATTATCTAGATCTGACTGACTCTCAAGTTTATTATTAGCCAGTTATACCTCAAAAATACTAAATTTCTCAGGCATTGACCAGGAAACTGACCACAAACCAGAGAGCTGAGTTAAAATGTGGTTTGGTTATCTGCTTCAGGCATCTCTAGTGCCTTCTGATTCATACAGTTCTTTAGCTGGAAGTGGACGTGCACACAGGGTTTCATGGCTTCCAAAGAAGATAAAGGTGGTGAGCCCCCCAGGGCAGTAGGTCCACTGTGGCTCTGGGAATAGTGGCTGTCAAGTGAGCCCCAGGAAGTATTTCATCGACCAGCACGTTTGGCCCTGGAAGGGTTATTGATCCAATAGTCTTGTTAAAAAACAGATGGAGTGACTTAGTGGTCTTTCCCAGCTCTTCAGTATGCATTAGAACATCTGCTGTCCCTATCCTTCCAATTGTCTCCAACACTTGGGAAGAATGTTTTCTCTGGTCTTGACCGTAAATTCATCTTATTAAAGAAACTCTTGTCAAGGCTAAACTATGGATGTGCTAAAGCTACAGAAAAATAAAGATTACGTGAAGGCTTATAGTCTTTCTCCAGAGACCTGAAAAGGAGCACAAGCAGAAAGGTTTGGCAGGCTGTCTGTCCATCTTTTAGAATTTCCTTTCAACTTGATAATGTGTTAATTTCCAGAATATAGCCAATCCTCGGAGGAGCTTGCTGTCCTAGGCTCTTATACTAGTTACTTCTGAGCCTCAATTTCCTGATCTCTAAATAGGAATGATAGCACCCACCTCATAGCATTGGTGACAGAAAATGCTTGGCCTGGACAGTAAGCACTTAATGTCATTTACACTGTGATGAGCTTGCTATGTGATGCCCAGCAGCATTCTTCATTTCCCTGTGCTTGCTTTCTATGTCCTGAGACCAGGCCTAGAAAACAAATGCACAGAGCAGAATGGTGTTGTCATTCTTTTTTCTAGCATACAGGTGTGTGAAATATTATTCTCCCTGAGTTCTCTGTGCTCTCTTATTTGGCTTTCCCTGGGTTAAAACTTCAGAATATCATCAACTTCTCCACTGCTGGGAGAGCTGTGTGCTCCCCCAGGAATGACATTAGGCTCCACGGGACATTCATTAGTTGGGGTTACGAGAGGACCACAGGGCACTGGAATGGTAATTTCCTACATGGGACCCCAGTGACCCAGAGCGAGCTAGCTCAGCTGGTCTGAGCATGTGGCTAATGAGGGAAGGGTCATGGTTTCACTCCTGTGTGGGCCAATTAGTGTCACGTGGAAAAGCACGCTCCTGGGGCATCAGGCATTAGCCTTACCTGTGTGTGTGGCACTGGTCACCAGGATGGCTCAGTGTGGCCATCATCACTATCAGAAACTCAACCCAAAGCTTACATCCTCTTTCTTTTTATTAGATAGCCCATTGTTTCCAAAATGTGAGTCGTTTGGAGAGCACTTTCATGATTTTTGCCTTATCCTAGGCAGACTACTGCTTATTGATTCAATATTTTTCTATAAATTGACTCACTTTTTAGCTTACACTTATCACTACCATCAATGGCAAGTTGGAATATTTGCCCTAAATTGAAAGTACACATTGAAAGAAATATACAACTATTGAAATTAAAATGTTTGTCTTCAGGGGCGCCTGGGTGGCTCAGTCAGTGTCCAACTTAGACTCAGGTCATGATCTCGCGGTTCGTGATTTCGAGCCCCACCTTGGGCTTTATGCTGACAGCTCGGAGCCTGGAGCCTACTTAGGATTCTGTGTCTCTCTCTCTCTCTCTCTCTCTCTCTCTCTCTCTCTCTGCTCCTCCCTGCTCACACACTCTCTCTCTCAAAAATAAACATTAAAAATATTTTTTTTAAATGTTAGTCTTCATACTATCTGCAAACACCTCCTGAGCCACAAGTGATCAAGTGTGTTAGTAAATGTTGCACTCTATAAGCTTTGTGTGTTTTATAATATACCCACTGTTCTGTAATAAAATGGTCACATCAGCAAAAACAATATTATATAAAGCAATTGCTTCAGTGGAAAGAGTTGGAATCAGTGACTGGGGAGTTTCACACTTGAAGTGATGAAATTATTCTTGCAGGAATTTCAACACCAAGGGTCTTTCTAAATGCCATAAATATATAGCTATAAAACCTCAACTCTGAACAAATCCAGGGTTTAATTTACATCTAGCTTTTGCTCAAAGTCATGGCTTTTGTTCGCACTCTCTACTGGCACTATCATTAACACTGTGCTTCTTACACATCCTTATCATTATCTCCTGTTTTATGATAAACAAAGCCCAAACATGCAAAGCAGATGTGTTGACTGCACAACATCTTTGTTCCCCTCCAGTCATGAGCCAGTTCACACTAATCTGCCTGGTTGGCCAGTCCCTTACAGAGATCAAATTATAACCAATAGTGGTGTTGGTAATAAAAATGTATTCCCTAATTAATTGAGCATGTTACGTCTAATCCAGTTATGAAAATGTGCACTGGAGGACAAATACACATAAAAAGATACACACATACACACACACACACACACACACACACACACAGGGCTCTTCAAGTTTGAGAGCGGGCCTGGCCACTTCCATTGTTTGAGGCTCCCAATACATTTAAAAAAATGAAGAAATGTCAAAGCAAAGTTGTAAATTTTGTGATATATTTTTAAAGTCCTAGTTGAATGATAGACAACTTGATCAATCCTCTTTGCATATCTGTGAGTGGCTGTGAAGCCTCATTTGGAAATGGAGCCACAAGTGTGTATGTGAGGTCTTGTGAATGTGAAGTCCAGAAGGTCTTCCCTCTCTGCCCCCAATGTCCAGAGATGGGCTCTGACAGAAAAATGGACTTATAAAGGGATATGGATTCAAGTATACCATGAGCCAGAGTGTAACATTTTAGCAGTGTGGAAACACCAAGTCGCTCAGGGTATATTTTTGCTCCTGTCTCCCTTACCTTGTGGTCTCTTGCTAAAGCCACTCCTGTTATTCGGTGCTGCTTGGGTTTCACACTTTTATAGCTTCCTCAGAATCCTTGGAAAGCCATTGATTGATAGCAAGAGGGCCAGGCCATCTTATAAGTGCCAGAAGACTTACTTAAATCAGAAAATCAAAATATTAAGAAGCAGGAATGCAGTTATAGTTTTCTTCCATTGCACATAGAGCAGATGAGTACTTTAACTGCAAGAACTACTTAATGACTGCACACACATGCACATGTACACATACCCACACACGGTACAGGGCAAGGAAATGGCTCCATGTCGTTAGCATTTACAGAGTTCTCATCGCATGATTCTTGCTGTAATAGTTAAGACTGTGTAATGGGGAATGTTGTGTGTGTATTTATGGAAAACAGTGCAAAAATAGTATTTACTTAAGAGTATCTGTTAGAATTCTGTTTGTATGACCTTGTTCTAAGATTGATGCATACTTGTGATCTTTGCCCGAAAGCAATTAGTTCATTTGGTATTCTGTGTGAGAAATCTTAGGCCTGTGTACAGACTCCTCCCTGCCCTTGCCAGGTCCAATTATTCCTCAGCGAGTCCTCTTGCCCCTCCTTCTCCCCGGTCCCCAGAGTTCATCTGAGCACATCTGTTGCTCCATGAAAAGTGTTTTGGCAGAAACTCCCCTCTCCTGTGCTGGGAGTCATGTGTCCTCACTGGCTTGGAATTGTTTTTGCTTACTTTGTTTAAAAATATATCTGTACACACACATTTATATACCCTTATGTATAAATGTATGTCATTTCATTTATTTATTTACTTATTTTTTTTAACATTTATTTATCCTTGACAGACAGAAAGAGGCAGAGCACGAGCAGGGGAGGGAGAGAGAGAGACACACACACACACACACACACACAGAATCTGAAGCAGACCCCAGGCTCTGAGCTGTTTGTTAGCACAGAGCCTGACGCAGGGCCTGAACCCAAGAACTGCAAGACCATGACCCGAGCCAAAGTCGGACGGTCTACTGACTGAGCCACCCCGGTGCCCCTATATGTGTCATTTTAATAGAGAGACCAACATTATGACATCAAACCAAAAGTAATTTAGATTCCAATTCCAAAATGGTTGGGAGAAACTGCTTTAATTAAAACCCTCACATGACAGAGGAAGAGCCTGGAAGGATTCAGCATGTTCCCTTCCAGCTCTCACTTCTACTTCAGTCCTTCCCAAATGTATCCCTCAGTGATCATACCTCAATCATACCAAATCTAGGTTCTTTTGCACTGAATGGGTATTCAAAATTTAATACTAACTCTTCAGGGGCACCTGGGTGGCTCAGTCAGTTAAGCATCTGACTTCAGTTCAGGTCATGATCTCACAGTTAGTGAGTTCGAGCTCCGCATTGGGCTCTCTGCTGTCAGCACAGAACCCACTTCAGGTCCTCTGTCTCCCTCTCTCTCTGCCCCTCTTCTGCTTGTTCTCTCTCTCTCTCTCTCTCAAAAATAAATAAAAATAAATTTAAAAATCCTAACCATTCATATTGAAAAGTATTGGCAAGGACCTAGTAGATCTATTTTAGGTCACAGAGATCTTCTTACCAGAAAGTAACGTACCCAGGAACACATCCTGCACAGGACTGCCCCAATGGTAAGCCATGACATCTTGAGTAATATAACTGATGCCTCAGTTCTTGGGGCAGCTGCAACCTCTGGGCCAGTCGCCTCCAGCCAGAAGCATCAACAGCTTCATCAGGGACCCTCGAGGGTGGCTGAATGGAACAAAGTATAAAGGTATGACCCATTGTCACGTGAACTTTGAACCCCATGAGCCTGAGGATATCCAGATTGTTATGCTCTGTGTTAAGAAGCTGAATACAGAAGCTAAAAAGTTGCTTCATAACTCAAAAGCCAGTGGTGACAAATGCCATTGCCACAAGGTAGCTACTATTGGAGGAGTTTGTGTTCCCGGTACCCCAGATGCCAACACCAGCTACATAATTTGCAGGGCCTAGTGCAAAATGAAAATGCAGGGCTACTTGCTCAAAACTCATTTCAAGATGCCAACAACAGAGCATTAAACCAAGAAAAGGCTCCTTCTAAGTGTGGGGTCCTGTATGACAGCACAGGTTGCACACCCATGAAGCTGGCCCTGCAGGAAGCACAGCACCAGGCCAAACTGGAGCCAGTCACAAGTTCAACAGGCGTGGGGAGAGGGGCAAGGAGGTTCTTGGCAGGCACAACGCTGAATCTGTCTTCACAGATATTGGATTCTTCCCTCTGTGACTGACATGCCCTTTCAGAGGTGTCCAAGCTGGCTGTGCTTAGTAACTAGTATAACTATGCATGAGTGGCCTATGAATTAAAGCATTTTTATGATTTTGAAATAATTTTGTTTGAGAAAGCTCCCAAAGACTTGAAATCCAGTCACACAATCTCAAGGAATTTCAGTAGTGCAATTGTCAATGAAAGAAAAAAGAACTGTTAGATCCGTTAAATAAGGCCCAAATGTTATAAAATTTGAAATGGCTTCAAAAAATGTTTTACTTTCTTGGTATTACTAATTTGTGTGAACAAAGTTTATCGTTAGTGATGACTATCAAGAATTTGAAGAGACCATGATTAAAAAGTCTTGACTGTATTAAAAGTCTTCATCAGGAGTTGCTATTTGAAGCATAAAATCTGATATTTAAAAAGCTATATTTATAAAAAGCAAATGCTAATTTCTCATTAAAAATTAAAGAAATTATTTTTTGTAAATTTTACACAAATTCAGTATGTAACATCTTTCCTAAATTTTGAATTTTATTTTCTTATAATTATATAATATTAAAGAAAGACTAATGGAGGTTTTTGCCAAGACCCATATATAGATGCCCCAAGTCCCTTCCAGTTTACTCCAGTGTGTATCTTAAAATATCATCATTTTCTATGTGTATTACAAGGGAAAAATGTTGAAAGCACCAATATAGCCAGCAGCTCTCTCAAGGAGTCAGAAGTAACTCATCTGTTTTCACCTACTAATGGTGGCAGAGGCTATCGGGCTTTGAGTTGGGAAGTCAAGGCACAACTGAAAGAATTCGACCATGATGACAATTAGTAGTATTTTACAGAGCTGTTGAAATTATTACATGAGATACTGCATGCAAAGTGCTTAGAGAAATGTCCGGAACATGGGAAATACTCAATGGATGGCAATTCCTATCACCTGGCAACTTGGATAACTAATAAGTTGACACATTCTTCTGAATCTTGTCCACAATGCTTCAGCTCTGTTCTTTACTTTCCATTCCTCCTGTTCCATCCCATTATAACTTAGTGTTTTTCACTGCTCGTCTGGACAATTACACTAGCATTTTAATTTACCTTTCAATTTCCAGTGTCTTCATTTTTGACCTATCTGGTTCGATTAAGATGCTTTAGGTGGCAAGTAACAGAATATCCAACTGAAACTTATTCTTTCATATAGTAAGACACCCAAAATTTCCAGAGTTGGTTCAGAAACTCAACAATATCAGATCTTTCAGGTTTAGGGAGTGTGTGTGTGTGTGTGTGTGTGTGTAGTGTTTTGTTGGTTTTGCCTTCCCCCTCATGGTCTCAATATGGCTACTATAGTGCTAAGAATTACCTTCACTAATGATGATATACAAAAGAATGGAAGGAAAGAGTTCTTGTGTGTCTCTTTTTATCAGAGAGGAAGATTCTTCCAGAAATCCTCTTAGAGTTCCTCAGGACACATCCACCATAAACCAATACACAGGCAAAGAGCAATGGAATTACAATAATTGGTTTAGACTTTTCATCACTTATCCCTGGACCTGGGCCTACATTCCCTAAGCATAGTACTAGTTCTATAGCCAAAGAGAACTGGGATTCTGATAGCCAGGAAAGAACAAAGGCTCTTGGGTAAACAACCCAAACAAACATTGTTGGGTAAACAACAATGTCAGTCAGTCCTACCTACACACTACTGATTCATCAGGCATTTCCTGCTTGGACAAGAGTTCTCAGCCTGCTGGGTGAAGTCCCTGTCTCTTCACATGGAAATAAATGCTTGGTCCCTAATCTAGTAGAGGAGTTCAGATTTCATGAGCAAAATCCTCTTGGAGCATCATACTTTTCCTTCATAGCCCGTTATCACCTTTTGTAATTATATATGAATTTAGGGAAGTGCATGACTAGTGTCTCTAGTCCCTAAATTCCATTAGGACCGTGTCTGTTTTGCTCACCATTATACTCAATACTTAATACAGTTCTTGGACACAGTGGGTATTCATAAATATTTGTTGAGTGAATGTCTATACTTGTCAAAGCGAGCAAGCAGAAATTTCAATAGTTAGATATTTAATCTGGCAAAAGCAGGTTTCTATGTAGCTATCAAAAGAGGTTGAAAGAATTTGGTACCTTAACATCACCAACATTTTGTTAAAGGACTAATTGCCAAGCCCCGTATGCACGTGGGACCATTAGTAATTCTGTAGCTATGCAAATTAAAACAGTGATGTATGATTTATAGCTTTAATAACATTCTGAAGGCTCTTAAATTTTAATCACTTGCAACATCCTTTTTAATATTCAATTACTTTATTAACTAATTAGGTCACTTGCTGAAAAAGCACATAAGGCTGGTGCTATTTTAATATCAGCTGAGCCTCACAAAATACCTTTGAAATGGTGCAAATGGTTTATTTATTTTAAACAGATCATTAAGATGCTATAATTAATAAACCAATTACCAAAAAAGGCCTGATAGTGATAGATGCACAAGTACAATAGCAGTGTCCGATGGATTAGTCATTTTTATACACATATATCAAGGGGAAAAACTTAAATGAAACCCCATTGTAAAAAGTGCTTGCCTAAATAATTAATTTGTGCAATGACTGATAACCCTATCACGGCAAACCTAACTTGAGGCTTGTTCATTACACAAACCTGTAATGTGTACTTTCATTTCATCTAATGACACTCCGGATGGAAAATCCACAGCATGCTAAACTTGGTGTTCCTTATTTAGTTACAAGGGCCTTAATTCACAGATGAAGCTGGACACTTCATGACTTATCAGTGCATTGGTGTGAGCCAAGCTTCCCAGAGGAGAATCAGAAGGAGACACAGGACCGGCAGCATCCCTGCTTATTGATTTCTCAGCACCGTGTTAAGGTCTTCAAAGCAAACAATGTGAACAAAGAAAGCTGAGGCCAAACCCGTGGGGATTTTTCACCCGATATTCTCAAAGGAGATCGCATCATAGCACTAAGCCTGCGTGGCTAATACACAGATATGTTGGGACTGTGGCTGGGGGTGCAGCTCTCAGGCTCAGAATAGAATTTTATTTCTGGGATCAGGGTGAAGCAAGAGGAACCAAATCATTTTGCTGGGCTGGGAAAGAACACTGTCAGATCCTAGAGGCCTGGTAATTTTTTTTTTTTTTTTTTTGGCTACCATCCAACAATTTAATAATAAACATAATAACCACCATTTACTAAGTGCTTACTATCTAGTGAGTAGACATGTATTGAATGCCTGTATCATCCTCCCGGATGTTTCAGGGTATCTCTTTCATCAATACTTATTTACTGAGCACCTTCTAGAAGCAGGCACTGTTCTAGGCACCAGAGATACTGGGATGAACAAGGACAGACAAGTTTCCTGCTCTCATGGTGTTTCCATTCTACTGGGGAAGCGAGACAAGACCCATGATTCCCAAGGAAACAAAATAGTAACAACTTCAGACAATGTAGAGTGCCATGAGAAAACTTAAACGGGAGACTGGGAGGGTGACAGCAAGGCGTTTCAGAGGAAAGCAGCATTTGCCAATGGACAGGAGGGTCTTGAACAACCTAAGAGTTTGTTCTTCCTCCAGCATCACCAGTTGTTTTCTGTTTAGTGTCCTTTCTAAGGTAATGGGGGTGAGTTGGGAAGGCAATAAGTGAGGGGGGCGGCGGGGTAGGGGTGAGAGTGGCAGGTAGGGGAGATGGAAGAAAAACACAAGATGGCATTACTATGTTGCCAGCATTATCATTATCATGCTTTGCAAGGGCAGGCACTTTTCTGTAGTCTGCCTCCAATATGAACTTGTGTGGATTCTGCCGTTGGTTACGTGTGCTGGTAGGTGGTGAAAAACTGCAGAGAGAGCTGTTTCTTGTCCCTGTCTTCTTCCTGCCACTGTCATGCTCTGCAAGTGATTACGGCTCTAGTTTATGTACTACCACTCTGTTTTAGCACCTTCATGATGTGTTGATGGAACTTTAAAATATTCATACATTTCCACATTGTCCCAGGGATGTTAGGTTCTTTGGGAAGAGCAACCTAGCCCAAACAACAAATCTGATGTAGACTACTGCTCAAAACTGTGAGAAAAAATATCATTCTGCCTGGGTCGCTAAGGAAAAACATCAGAAAAGTTCCCCATAATCTCTGTCAATTGTGAACTAAATAGTATTCCATCAAAGTGTGCCCCTCTCCCTTCCAGGGCCCTTGGGACTTTTTATCACACCCATGCGGACCAATGTATATCCAATTCCCAGCACTAACTGAATGATCTCTGAGAGATATGTTAAAAACATCCTTTTAGAATGAGATAAGAAAAGGTTAATTATAAGCAGACCCCTATATAATGAATAACTACTTTGGTGGATGAAGCTCTTCCCCCCTTCACTGGCCCAAAATAGACCCTGCTCCTGAGTGTATGTGAAAAGAGCATGCTAGTGATACTTTAGTATTGAAGAGGAGAAGAGCTGTGAGCTTCGCAGTGAACCTCGACAAGAAAAAGCTAGTTCTGTGCATCTTTCATGTCCTGGAAGCAGACTAGACTAGAGGACCTTTTCAAAGTGTTCACAAAAGTCTCCATTTCTCACTCTTGTGGCTTTCCCAACAGTTCAACATAAACTATTCTTACCCAAATTTTGTTCTATTTATTCACTAGCATTGTAACAGCATTGTAATCTGTACATTGTCTTTGCAACTGTTTCTGACACACTGAGTATTAAATAAATCTTTGCTAAGAAAATGAATTACTGTAAACTGTTTTTACAGAAAAATAAATTCTGAGTTATAAATGAAGAGTAAGAAAATCTGGGAACATAGTCCATTTGTGGCCTGGGTCTTCTTTCCTTTTTTTTAAATTTGAACTGGAAGAAGATGGTTGGGTTTTGAGATTTCCAAAGGGCTGTAAAAATGATCCTTTCACATGTGAGGGTGACCTCTTGGACACACTTCTTTTCCTCCAGAGTGGGTTCTTCAGAGTCTCCTGTCTTCCTCAGGGATAGAGTAAGAGAGAGCAAATGTGCCTAGCACAACAGACTGCAACCGAACTAATAGTGCCTGGCATGGGGCTCTCAATTCTTTCCTCATATATGGTAGTGATCGAATTTTTCTGACTAAACATCCAATTTATAAAACAGTGTTTAGTGTCCAATCCCTTAAAGTATATACTTATAAAATAGATATCTGTTCTGTCAGTGTGCATTGATCATTAGTAAAATTTATTTTCCTATATTTTAGATAAAATCAATACAAATAGATAGAAAATAGATATCTTATCCTTGTCATGCCATGGCAAATCCTCTGGCGTTCTCCCAGGGCCTGTGTAAACCTTCTCTTGATGACCACCACGCTGAGCAATTGAGGTAACTTAAGATAGCCGTGGTTTCTTGCAGAAACATGTCCCAGTTGATGGGGAACAGACCTACTACTAGGAGCATCTTAAGAGCATATTAAGAGTTAGAGTCTTACATATGAATATAAATGGAAAATGCATTAAACAGGGGCACCTGAGTGGCTCAGTTGGTTAAGTGACTGACTTTGGCTCAGGTCATGATCTCGCAGTCCGTGAGATCAAGCCCCACACTGGGCTCTGTGCTGACAGGGAGGAGCCCGCTTGGGATTATCTCTCTCCCTTTCTGTCCCCATCCTCACCCCCCCTGTTCATGCTTTATGTCTCTCTCTCAAAATAAATAAATAAAAAAAGGAAAATAAAGAAAGTGCATTAAACAAAACATTCTGGCCTTTGACCTTCTGTGGGTCTTCTCTGGAGATCGCGGGTCAAAGCATTCAAAGAGAGGTTCAATGATGTCATATACAAGTGTTTCCCCAAGTTCTGCCCTTCCCATATTACTCTTTCCCTCATCATAGTACTGTAGTATTGTTACTTTAGAAATATTTTCTTTAAATTTTCTCATTTTCACTTAAATTATTATATTCAAAAGATTCTTTATAGCACTACCATAAATGGAATGTCAACTTCACTTGCCATAAATTGAAAGAAATAAAAAATTTATCTGTGTAATTATTTAAAAACCACAATGACATATCACCTCACACCTGTTAGAATGGCTGTCATCAAACAGACAAGAGATGAGCCTGAGCCTGAGCCTCAAGACCTTGAGGTGACAGTGACTGCACCAGCAACTCCAAGCAGGAGGAGGAAATGGGCAAGGGGAAGTCCAAGTGACGTCGATTTTCCTCTGAAATTGTCGCAGAAGGGAAAAGGAAAAAGCCTTCATCTTCTGAGTTCCATTAGATAACCAAGATGTTAAATGGAAAACCAGAGGTTGATCATGTTCAGTCATCACTGTCCAAACTCAGAAGGGACTTCCCTTTGCAAGGGGAAAATAAAAACTAATTTATTTTAATTAAAAAAACAAAAACAAAAACAAAAAAGACAAGAGGTAAATGTTGGTGGGAATATAAATTGGTACAGTCACTATGGAAAACAGTATGGAGATCCCTCAACAAATTAAAAATAGAATTATCATATGATCCAGCAATTCCACTTCTGGGTATGCATCCATAAGAAATGAAGACAAGATATTGAAAAGATATCTTCACTCCCAGGTTCATTGCACCATTCTTTACAATAGCCAAGATTGGGAAACAACTTATGTGTCTGTCAATGGATGAATGGATAACGAATATGGGGTGTATGTATATCCTATGGAATATTATTCAACCACGACAGTGAAGGAAATATTTCTACTTGTGACAACAGATGTACCTTGAGAACATCTAGTGAAATAAGCTAGACAGTGGAAGACAAATGCAGCATGTTATCACCTATATGTGGAATTTTTTAAAAAGTTAAACTGAGAAACAACGAGGAGAAAAGTGGTTGTCAGGAAGTGGGGGTGAGGGAAATAGGGAGAGATTGGTAAAAGAATACAAACTTTCAGTTATAAGATGAGTAAGGTCTGAGGATCTCATGTAAAACATGGTGACTGTAGTTGATGGATAACACTTGTATAATTGAAAGTTGCTAAGAGAGAACATAAATGGTCTCACAAAAAAAAAGAAAGAAAGAAAGAAAAGAAAAGAAGAAAAAGAAAAAGAAAAAAAGAAAAGAAAGAGAAGATAAGTATGTGTGGGGATGGATGTGTTAATGAGCTAGATGGTGGGGGGGGAGTCTTTCACAATATATATGAATATATCAAATGACCACAATGTACACTTTAAATATCTTACAATTTTATTTGTCAAATATACTTCAATAAAACTGAAAAATAGCCTTTAAAAATGTCCCCCCCCCAAATTCTTCCATATGCTCCCCAAAATCACCAAATCAACCCAAACAAGCAAAAAACCCAAAGCACCACACATTGGGAACTATTGCCTTAAGTTATTTAAAAATTAATACAATACTTGCTGGATCTTCCTTTCATGGTTTTCTCTGGCTGTCTTAATCACCTGTAATCAAGCAACAGATTATATCATCAGCTCCATCACATACTTTCCTTTTCCATTGAGAGGCCATAAAATTTACGAAGTGCAGCCCTCTCTGCCAGGGCTCCTGGGCTTGGAGTCTAGCTCTCCCATTGATGGACCTGCTGAGTGAAGCAGGGCCTCTGTTTCCCCACCCCACCCCCCATCCATGGATCAGAATCACTGAGAAGTCAATATTATTCTTAGTTTTGTCAAATACCCATGGTTCTTTTCCCATGTCACAGTTTGTTTTGTGTTAAGAAAAATGGCCTAATTTGGTGTTGGTGGCAGTAAATATTTGAGAAGTTACTTTTATATTTTCTGGAAATATTTAGTTTCAGTTTTTCTCCTGATTCTCTCAACAAAGTTATAGGACTGCCATTTCTCGTTCTGGAAAAAGAAGCTAACACACTGGCCTAGTGTAACTGAAGCATGGTGGACAGAAAGAGTCCTGAGTCCTGTACTTTTCTCTTCCTTCCTTCCTTCCTTGGAAAAAGTGTGCTGCATGATGAAAGACTAACCAATCTGTGTAACACCCAGACAGGCATGACTTCTGACAGCCAGTCCTAGTTCACCAGATGTGTCCCATGCACTGTGATGGGTCATGTCAGCAGGGCCTGTAGCTCCACAAGCTTTCTGTCAAGATTCGAGCACAATTCAAGGCAGCGTGTGGTAAGCGCGCCCTTGGAGCGCAGATGGAAGGGGCCACACTCCACGCCTTTAGCAGTTTGGTTAACAGCATGGAGTTAGAGGGACTGGATGCCTGTTCCTTCCACCCTGCAGAGCCCCAGTTTGCTCCTAATCTGTAAAATGGGGCCTACACTGTGGCTTATAATGCCATTTCAGTAACGGTCGAAATAATGTAGGCTCCTCTGTGGCCCCTTCTTCATTTTCATTTGTCCCAGAGGTGATGCTGGGGGACCTGAGTCTGCGGTTTCCTTGAGTGGGTTCAGTTTCCACCTGCCTCTCAAAATGTGGACTTCAAGTGCATCCTGGTGTTTTCATATCCAGCGCCATGCAATTATACTCCAATTAGGTATATTTTATGTTGTACACAACTCTGTATGTATACATCTATGTTGTGTATGATTCTGTACATAACACCATATGCAATTTAAAAGATTTTCAAGAGCAATTCTGACCTTACCCCATATCTGCTATATTCCTGCTTCTACAATCAAACCCCAAGGGAAGCTGTAACTTCACTGGAATACCAGCTCACAGATCATCATGAGACTTCGATGGGAGAATGTACATAAACTTCTTTAGCATAGTGCCTGGCACAGTGCTGATAATGAAAGTTAATATAACCATGATAATTAGGGTACTATTATTGTTTTCCATCTAGGGTGGCAACTATCAGCTGTAAGAACCTACTCTATGGTTATTATGAATATAATTATCCTAGGAAAGAGAGACAGAGAGAGAGATCACTTCTCCTGGGGTTACTCAATCTTCACAGAGAAGAATGGGCATTTCAGATAACAGCTCTGGGTCCAGGTGAAGGCCTCCAGGGTCCTGGTGCCAGGACTGGCCTGGCACAGTGTTAGGGGGAAAGAAACAGGAGCCGAGTATGCCAGCACTGGGAAATGGTTTCCTTTTGTCGCCACATGAGAGAGGACCAAGCATAAAAGTCTGAAAGGGTAGCCCGTGGTTAGATGGCCCTGAATACCTGGACTTGATTCAACCAGGAATGGGGAGCCATCGGTGGTATATGAACCAAGGAGAGATGAACAAGACATTTGAAGTGAAGAAGAGGCAAGGAACATGGAAACCAATTAGGAGGCTGTTACAAGACATTTGTGAGAAGTCGTTCTGAGCTCAAACAAAAGTGGTGGCCAAGGAATGGAAAAGACACTAGCTGATTTAGAGCAATGATAATCCTGTATGGTCTCAGAGCAGATCTCGGATATTTTATTGTTCTTTTTTGCTACAGTTATTTATTCCATCTTTTTGAAAGTTTTTACCATTCAACAACAAATTTAAAAAATCCCTTTCAAGTGTAAAACATGGAATTCTGAAGCTATAACTAATGGGAATTTCAATAATGACTTACCATTACTGAAGGATTTTATGAACCACAGCATTGATGGCTGAATCCTAAGAAAGCAACTGTTATGGGAAGCCCATGGAAAAATCCTCAATGTGGGGTCTGGGACCCACCCGCACTTGTTTTAGAACAATCAAAATCTACACCCTTGACAGAGAAAAACACCATCACCTAAGACTGCACTCCCGAATGAAATGAACTGAAACTATCATCTGCCCCAAATAGCTTTGAACTGTGGTGAGGTGAAGGAAAAAAAGAAGAATTGAATAATAAAAGGAGACTGTCTTACAAATACGTTATGAGAGATGAATAAATACTACTATTTACATCACTTGAGTTTAAGCCATTTATTGGCTGGTAACTAAGATACGTATATCTATGTATATACAGGATGCATCATGAGTTTTTAAAGGAATTTTTTTCTTAAGAAAAGTTTGTTTTGTTATTGTACTTGGACTGAAAATGTTACAGTATTGTATCTGCCTGATAGTATCTGCCTGAGTATGGCACTGGAATTCTTTCAAATATCTCCCCGCCTGCTCAGAGTTAGAGAATAATTACTGCATATCCAAATACGACTTCCTACTAGATATACTGTGGTATAGGATATTGTCATATTTACATGACCAATACAACCTGTCCTTCTCTACCAAACCACTTTCCTCTGTCACTGACCAAACCCATCGTTTGAAGCTTATGGTATTTACTTGGCTTTCCACTTGTTATATGAACATATTAGATGGGTTGGTAGTTGTGGTGGTAATTTTTATATAGATTTGGGGGGAACTGGATCTTACATTCCCATGAATAAGGCGATAGTCTCTGTGTAGGAATTCAGGGTGACATTTTATTTAATAAAGGAGTCACTCCCACAACTGGGAGATAGTAGGGTTTTACATATGTTTTTGATGCTATGGGATTAAAAAAAAACCACTGTAATTTGGGGCGCCTGGGTGGCTCATTAGGTTGAGTGTTCAACTGTTGATCTTGGCTCAGGTCATGATCTCACAGTTTGTGGGATCAAGCCCCGTGTTGGACTCTGTGCTGACAGCCCAGAGCCTGCTTGGGGTTCTCTCTCTCCCTCTCTCTCTCTGCCTCTCTCAAGATAAATAAATAAGTAAACCCAAAAAAAAAAAAATAAAACCAACCATAATTCTCAGCTTTTGATAGAACATCACATTTGTGATGTTATAGGGAATGGGTGGGGCTTAATTCACCCCCTCACCTTTTTTAAAAAACTTATTCCCATGGTGTGCATTTTCATATATTTTCCAGGCTTGAAATTAGAAAACAAAATAATAAAAAAGAATAAACTTCAAGGTCGTATTGGTTTTTTTTTCTTCAAAAGGGCCAAGGGGGAGAAAATGGAATCTGATCAAAGGCCTTGTGTCAAGGAAAAAAGCAGAAATCCAAAATGAGCCAAATGGCACTTCCTCAAAAATTAAACATAGAATCACCACATGATCCAGCTATTCCACTTCCAGATATATGCCCCAAAGACTTGAAAGCAGGGATTTGAATAGATATTTGTGCACTCATGTTTATAGCAGCATTATTTATAATGACCAAAAGGTGGAAACAGTGTAAGTGTCCAACAGATGGACGGATAAACCAAACGTGGTGTTGTATATACAAGGGAATATTTTTCAGCCTTAAAAGGAATGAAATTCTGACATATTCTATGACATAGACGAACCATGAGACGTACTAACTGGAATAAGCCAGACACAAAGGAAAAATACTGTATCATGGCACTTTGTGAGGTATCTAGAGTAATCAAACTCATAGTAAAATGGTTGCTGCCAGGGGCTGAGGGGAGTGGGGAATGGGGGGGCGGTTAGTGTTCCATGGGTATAGAGTTTCAGGTAGGGAAGATGGAAAGTTCTAGAGATGGATAGTGATAATGGCTGCACAAATATGTGATTTACATTATACCACTGAAAAATACACTTAAAATGTTTAAAATGGTAAATTTTTTATTCTGCCACACTTATACACATAAATTTATATTATACACATAAAATAAAATCTGTATATTTTACCACAATTTAAAGAGATGATATAAAATAGAAAAGGTAGTTGAATTTATAAGAATTAAGCTTCCAGGGGTGCCTGGGTGGCTCAGTCAGTTGAGAGTCTGACTTCAGTTTAGGTCATGATCCATGGTTTATGAGCTCGAGCTCTGTGTCGGGCTCCGGCTATTAGTACAGAGCCTGCTTCGGATCTGCTGTCCCCCTCTCTCTCGGCCTTTCCATCTGGTTTTCCTTCTCTCTCTCTCTTCAAAAGAAATAAAGTTAAAAAAAATAAAAATTTTGGGGCATCTGGGTGGCTTAGTCGGTTAGGTGTCTGACTTCAGCTCAGGGCACGATCTCGTGGTTTGTGAGTTTGAGCTCTGTGGCAGGCTCTGTGCTGACAGCTCAGGGCCGGGAACCTGCTTCGGATTCTGTGTCTCCCTCTCTCTCTCTCTCTGTGCCTCCCCCACTTGAACTCTGTCTCTCAAAAATAAATATTAAAGCAATTTAAAAAAAGAATTAAACTGCCAGCCTTTCTCCTTGCCCATTATTAATGTTACCCCAAAACATATACGTGAGCACTTTGATGAGAATAGAGTGATGAGTATGTTTGGCTGTGAAAATGCTCTTCTAGGTATAATCTCTCCTTCACCTGGATAATAACCTCAATCAAGACTTCTATGAATATGTCCCTCAAGAAATCTCAGCCACTAAACTGGGCAAGTGTGGTCCTAATCACACAACTGTTAGGCTGGTGTACCGCTTACTTTAGGGTCTCATTGAGACCAGGTATCAAGGCCTGAACTGTCGCCTGCACTGGGGTGAGGGGTTCCCTCAGGAGGACCCAACAACTCCCAAGTTACCTACAGATACATAGAAGTTTTGTTGTAAACAATTTCCAATTCACTGGAAGCCTGTCTTGCACCACTTTGATCCTGATATTAACTGCCTTTCTTACTTGGATGTGACGCCTTTGTTTTAAAGTGTCTTGGCAAATGTGTGGTTTAGTTGAACAAAACGGAAGGGATTTTTGAAACACAGACATTGTCAGCCTCAAACCAGGCAATCAGGAGCAAAAAGTTGTACATCAGAAACGTGGCCACCAGTTTGGGAAGAGTGTTAGCCCAAGTGTAGAGCTACAAAGACACAAGCAGCTAACAGTTGATTGTTAACCTCCCAAACTCGATTCAATGTGACAGTGACAGTTCACAGCACATTGCATCCAATCTCATTTGAAGCTGACAAAGATTGTTTCTGCTTTACATCTATTGGTTTATTAATGGTCTACAGCCTCTTAAGCAGATGCATATTCATTAGGTAGCCAGCTGTTAGGAGGTTCCCAGATGTCGAATGTAACTCTGTCTTGGAACGTTTTTTTTTTTTTCCTTATCATGAAACAAAGTAATTGAGGCCTTATTAAAGAACCAGTTAATTACTAAAGCGGTACCTTATGGCACCCCTTTTATCATTCAAATCTGAGAACTCTTGGGACATCTAAAGAATTTGGTGAAGAGAGTATTTAAGAGCCAACCTTTATTATATATTTATATGGAGAGATAGTGTGTGTGTGGAGACATACATACACACGCTTCTCTGTTGGAGGAATTAAAAGTATGTGAAGAGTTCTTAAAAACTGAAAAATTTTCCGCTACAGTATCCTTTCTTTGGTTCATCACGGGAATTAGGTCCAAAAGACAGCACTGATAAAGCCAGTATGTTCATTGAAATTCAGGGCACTTTGATTTTCTTTTATTTAATTTTATCACTTTCCTATGAAAGATAACTTGAAAAATGTTTTTTCAACCACTCAACCATCTCAGCTTAGTGTAACTTATGTCTCAGACTTCATTTGATACTTTTCACTAAAGTTAGTATTTTGGGGGTAGCATCGGGGTTGGCTCAGTCGGTTAAGCGTCTGGCTTCAGCTCAGGTCATGATCTCCCGGTTCATGAGTTTGAGGCCTGCATTGGGCTCTGTGCTGACAGCTCGGAGCCTGGAGCCTGCTTCAGATTCTGCATCTCCCTCTCTCTCTGCCCCTCTCCCACTCATGCTATCTCTCTCTCAAAAACAAATAAACACTGAAAAAAAAAGTATTTTTTCCATATCAAAAATAATTCAACTATTGGCAAACTAGTTTTCAAGTTGCCACATATTTCTAACTGCCCTTTAAAAAATGAAACCTAAAAAAAATAAACTTGAGAAATATAAAAAAGTAAATAAATAAAAACCTTATTCTAAAGATGTCAATTCAAATATTCCCTTAAGAACACCTTAAATCTAGAAATTCCATTTGTACTTTCATTTGATAGCTGGGCATCTCAATTCTATTTCTCAAACGCAAGAATCACAGGAGCAAATAAAAAATTGCAAAGAGCACACAATCTTTAAAAGGCATTGCTGTGCACTTTTTGAAATGGATTCCTTAAACAAGCAATCCAAGGCCATTCACCTTTCCGGCAGCTTGCTCTTAACATATCTTCTGAGCCCTTGAGGAGCCTTCGCATTATACTCCAAACCTGCTGGAATTTTCTGCTTCTGATGTGGCTAATGTCTTACGCTAAGTTACATCACCATTTCTATAAAACAAACAAAAGGTTCAGTCTTCAGAAGAGATCAGTTTTTATTTGCTCTGTGGCTCATCTCCTGCTGGCGACCTTTAGAAAATGCAACAAGATTTCATAAACATGCAGTGCTTACTTAAAAAAAAGTATCATTTAACAAGTATCTACTGGCTACTCTGTGTAGAGCATGACAAGACACCTGGGACAACATGGTCAGAGATCAGGGATATGCAAGAAAAACCTGATAATTTATCTGAATGGCATGTACAATCTTTAAGAGGTCTGAAATATTATAGAGGAGAAATGAGGGATAGTGGAATAAAACTGGATTTGGATTCTGAGGATCTGTGCTAGGAGACATGGTTTCACTAACTATACTTGGCCTTCTGGGAGCTGGTTTCCTCATCTACAACAAGGGGCTAATAACTGTCTTACCTTCTCAGCTTAGGGTAATTGTGAACAGGGAGGAAATGAGTGTGAATCCACTCTGTAAACTATAACAGGCAAATGTATGTTGTTACTTCTTGAAGTATTCGGTTTGTATTTATAAATGGTCCCTTTGTATCTTTCACATATGTGTCAATTGATATATTTCAAGTTCCACAGTAAACATTGCCACACAATTTTCCACTCAAGTGTTTTACAGCCCACGGCAAGTTTTTCCAAGTGAGCTCTGTGAAAACAATGGCAGTGAAAGCACATGGGACCTTCAGAATACACCATCCTTGGTGGTCATAATCCCCTGAGGAACTTTCGAGGAGAGTGGAGTAATTACGTACCTCAGCCTTCTAAACCTCAGCGATTACCATGTCCTTGCCGATCTCCTCAGCTTTCCTGTTTCATTGAGCTCCAGCCACACCCACTAAGCTTCTGATGGTTCTTTTTCCACTTGGAGGTTTTCCATGTGGGCTTCATCGTTCTTCTGATCTCTATATAAAAGCTCCCTTCTCAGAGAGGGCTTCCTGAGTTACCCTACCTAAATTAGGCCTCCCATATTTTTTTTTAAGTTTATTTATTTACTTTGAGAGAGAGAGAGAGGTCGCTGGGGAGGGACAGAGAGAGGGTGAGAGAAAGAGAATCCAAGCAGGCTCCACACTGCCAGCCTGGAGCCTGATGTGGGGCTCGATCATGAACGGTGAGATCATGACCTGAGCTGAAATCCAGAGTTGGACACTTAACTGACTGAGCCACCCAGGCTCCTCTCCCCTTCTATTTTTGGCATAACAGCCACTTAACTATCTCTTTCAGAACACTTAAACATGCACACACTTTCATAGATTCCTAGCTACGAGGGTTTGGACTTTCTGCATTTTTATGATGACTGTTTTGGTATTGTTCCTCTTGATTTAATTGTTGATAATCGAGAAGTGAAAATATCATGAAAAATAGGAATGCTGGGGCCCAGTCTACTACCTAATGTTTGGGCTGCCTTTTAGAAAATAGGGTTTAATAAAAGGGGTATAAGTCACCAGACACAAAACATCACCTCTTCAACACTTCACTAACAGAAGCTGATTCTGTGCCCATTACACACTAATTTCCAAAATGAAGCTCTTCTGGAGTGAGAGGGAGTCCTGCTTAGGATTTCCTTCCTCTTTCCATGGCAAAAACTCTGACAGACTTACTAACTGAAGTCTGACCTTGCTGATCAGTTACTGAAAACTGACAGTCTCCATTTTGGGGACCCTGCATAACAATCTTTTTAAAGCTACTTTTGACCAGTTTCGGATGAACCTGTTCCATTATCTACCAGAGGGAGGTCATTGTTCCATAGGTTGTGAGAATGAGGGGAGTTGATGTACATCGGGTGAAGGTGCCCAGCCCAGAACTTGCTCCTGCCGTTCCGTGAATGGATGGAAACCTTGCCAGATTCCTCCAATTTCAGGGATCAAAATTCATCTAGGTTCATAAGGAATACCGTGAATGTGCATGCACTACCTCTATAGCCACATGCTTCCTTGAGATATTTGGTAGAGAACACAGTATACGAAGCTGCCAGGCTGCCTTGCAAACAAGTCATAGGTCTTCAGGTTTGAGCCATTTTGCTCTCTCTTCTCAAGGGACAGAAAGAGACATTTGAAAGGTTCACAACTCATCACTCAGCACCCAGTCGCTCAGTGTAAGTTCTTTTAAAAAATCAAAATGGATAAGAAACTTACTTCTTCATATTATAGAATCTAGGAAATATGCACTAGGTATCAGAAAATAATCTCGAAAACTGAGCAAACATGATGCCACAAACTTCTAGTATTGGGTATCCAGAGAGTAATTTCATGTGGCAGTCATTTTGCTGGTGACTGAGTGAAAGGCAAAACTAAATGCTTTGTACCTCAAGCAGATCACCTTATAAACAGAATAAATCAAACAGAGTTACCATGAAGTAATCTTATTTGTTCTCAATACTATAGTGGGGAGGGGCTCTTGGGTGGCTCAGTCTGACTTCAGCTCAGGTCATGATCTCACAGCTCGTGGGTGCATTGGACCCTGCGTTGAGCTCTGGGCTGGCAGCTCACAGCCTGGAAACCTGTTTTGGATTCTGTCTCCATCTCTCTCTGCCCCTCCTCCGCTTGCACTCTCACTCTCAAAAATAAACATTAAAAACATTTTTTTAATGAGTAAAAAAAAATAAAATATTATAGCCGTGTGGCCTGTGGACCAGTGGGGAGCCCTGAGACCTGTCTGGAGCATCTGCGGGTTCCCACCCTTTCCAACCTGGTATCCCTGAGGCCAGACCTTTTTCATGTACTTCCACCAAAACAACACTGCACAGTGGACTGAATGCAGAAGCGCATAAGAGAATCCAGCAATAAGCTAGGTAATAAAGAGATTTTCAAAAATGTAAAAACACTGCCACTCTTCTCACAAATTTTGATTTTGGAATTTTTTTATAAAATTATATTTTGACAGGTAATGGGGTTTACTATAAAATCTATTAATATTTTTTAAGTTGCTCAGTTTTTATTTCAAGTACAGCATGTATCAACAGATATGACCCACATAAACACAAGCTCTTTGGGGTTCTCAATCATCTTTAGGGTGTAAAGGGGGTGCTGAGACCAAACTGTTCCATACACAACTCTAAGCACTCTTTTCTCACCATGAAATGGCAGAGTGTGCCTGGGGCACTTACTTAAAGAACACAGCTGCAACACGTATAGTTAAGAAAACTTAAATGGAAAAGAAATGCAGGGCTTGACAGCCCAGGAAGCAGTTATTTAAAGTAATGACAGGGGCGCCTGGGTGGCTCAGTCGGTTAAGCGTCCGACTTCAGCCAGGTCACGATCTCGCGGTCCGTGAGTTCGAGCCCCGCGTCGGGCTCTGGGCTGATGGCTCAGAGCCTGGAGCCTGTTTCCGATTCTGTGTCTCCCTCTCTCTCTGCCCCTCCCCCGTTCATGCTCTGTCTCTCTCTGTCCCAAAAATAAATAAACGTTGAAAAAAAAAAATAAAAAAAAAAAATAAAGTAATGACATTTACTTTAAAGAATAACAAAACCCATGTTTGCCCATCAGGACTTTCAAATCCCTCCCAAATCCCTGGGAAGCTAACCATCTGAATTGGCTGCACGCTGATTCCCTTACCCATTGGGGTGAGCAAGGGCAGTGTGAAGGGGCGCCAGGAGATACTCATGACGTTTGCAAGGAACAACACATTAGCAAGGCTGCCGTTATTAAGAGGGCATGCGAGAATTAAGGGCATAATGAGTAAGAGTTAAAAAAAACCTTCATGGATAGATTTTTTTTTTTTTGTCTTTATATCTGATTGTTTCTCTGGATATAAGAATAGCAAGATCTTAGTCAACAAAACTGCAAGAAGTCAATAGAAAAATTGAGATCTTCTACTGCTTCTAAAAGCTGAGAACATTCTAATGAGGGTTATTTGTGCGGCAAATCCGATACCAAGCACTCACTTTCACAGTTCTCTCCCTCCCATCTGCACTAATGTGGTAAGAAGTCAGTCAATACATTCACAAAATAGCTCACTTACAATCTCCTTGTCTAAGAACAAAGTGGAACTAAACTCTGGCAGAAAAATCCTCAGAAAACAACTTAGCAGAAGTCTCTAAGGCTTTCTTAACTACAGACTGCTTTTAGGAATACACCAGAAGATGAACTTTTGGGTTTGTTGTGTAAATGGCATGCATGCCAAGCGTCTAGCAGTGACTGGCACATAGAAGGTCTTGTCATGTAGGCACATTTACATGAAATAAAAATGGGTGGCAGAGAAATATTTAGTGTACTTGTGTCAGTGCCGGTAGATCTCACTCGTTATTTATCTAATGCTTCCAGATTTAAGTTCATTTCAGAAAAAATGTATCAGGGCCCAGAGAAGTCAGGCAGGTTGATCAAGGTGTCACACAGGTAGTGCATGGTTGAAATGGGATTAGATCTGCTTCCAAGTCCATGCTTTCCACAACGCTATGCTGTCTCCCGGGAGAGTTCAAACAACAAAGCCAGTTCATTTCAGAAATCTACCGTTAAGGTGTGCTCTGTGATTAGGACAGTTAGCTTCATTTTACTAACGTGCTTCAAAAATATTTGAGAGAAAAAGCATTACCCCTTCCCTCCAAATAGAACTCTAGACCCCAACTTATTGACGACCCCACAACCAGCAGCATTATGGTTATCATTCAGGCAATTTGTTATAGACACCAGAGGAAACATCCCAAGTACCATACAAGCACGCTGTGTCCATGTGTGGTTCCTGAAGACTGTATTAGAGGTAGAAAAAAATTTTCAAACAGGAAAAAGATGAAATCCGGGTTGGCAGTGGAGATTCACTTGTAAATTTTGTGAACAGTTCCTACCTCCTCCTCTCCAGCAAAGAAAATACATTAAGCGGAAGCTCAAAAAGGTAAAGGGGTATAGGACAGGCAGAGGGAGTCCAACAGACTAAAGAAGAGTAGTTTCTTGTCAAGTCCAAATTACTTGGGGGTATTCAGACTGTTCTTTGAAGTATCATTTAGTGACCCCTTCAGTAACAAATTGTTAAACTGGATGGACCCCTAGCGAGGCAATTCTTTCATGGGCTCTGAAACAAAACACACTGGTAAGACAGCAAACTGTACGTTGAGGTGCAGTAATACGTGTGACAGGCTCCCTTTGGTCTTCGGAGATATAGGAAGGAGGCATAGTACAGGAAATGCTTTAGAGATAAATCTTATTTTATTAGAAAAGCATCTTTAAACACAAAAGTTTGGAAACAGTATTTATTTGCTCCAAGAATCGTATGTATCTGAAAAGGCGATGCTACACCTCTCTGTTTAATGAGAACATTCATTGAAGATTACGGGTTTTAAGTATGAGTGAAGATCTCCTCCGTGCTGCCACCAGAGCCTGGCTTGACTGCTCTGAACTAACTACACTTGAAAGCTCCTATTCTTTGAAACCAATTTAAACACATTGAATTGTTGAAAGATTAAAAACCACAGTCAGCTAATTACACTCTCTCTCATCTCTTATTCAGCAAATGAATCACTTTTCATTACCACTTAGCTGAAGTACATGAATTTCTGCCTAATTAGAAATGTTGTAGATGGAACATTAGCAAGAATGGAGCGGGTCAGGATATCTTTGCTGCTTCATTTTTAATTCCTAACAGTAGAGTCTGAGAGGAAAGAAGAGAGAAGTCATTAAATAATTTTAAATTATTTATAAAAATTACTTTGCCCAAATTATAATTATTTTTTCCCCAAACGGTCTCAAATGTCTAACAGAATGAAAGAAAAAGCAGTTCAACATTGATTTTAATGAACATTTTAATGTTATGTAGAACAGAACATTATGAATACAATGGAAACAAAGTTTTATCAATAAAAAAAATTTCAACACAAAGTGGGGAGGTAATAATTTGATACCTATATTATAGTATTTATTTTTAAAAATATTCCCAGCTTGAGGGTGAAAACAATTAATTTTGCATTCCAAACTCTAGAATCATGATTTTCATGTGAGCTTAACGCAGAATTACAGCAGGAAAACAAAAACACTTTAATTAATTTCCTTTATTTGCCATTAAATCAATAAAATCTTTGACTGCTACAGGTCTCCTTTAATAATATATATTTAACTCCTCTCTATTGGAACCATATTGCTAATGCCATATTATATACACTCAAATCCAAAACAAAACAAATATTGTATAAAATCTAAAAGCCAACATCGTTGAATTCTAACATTTATATTTAACTTAAGGTTTTAAGAATTTTTACCTTTTCAATTTTTTGAAAAGACACCAAAAAAAATAAAAATAAATATTTTTCTCTTTTGACTGTTCCTGACTGATAAATGGTGGCTACAGGGATAAACACGGAAGGAAGCCTCGCCAAGTTAACCACTGCAAATTGTAAATAATGACTGCTAAAAACAAACAAAAACTCTGGAGGGTTTTTTTTTTCTTTTAAAGGAAACCATAGAGCAGTCCTGAAAAAAATATTTTTCCTAGTTCTGCAAAGGATAATTATAGCAGAAGACATGGGAAAAGTCCCACAGCTATCACCAATCGCTTAAAGAGGTTTCATTACAATAAAAATTTGGATAGTATAATAGTAATAGCAGTGTTGCTGGAACATTAGCAAAAGTATATACATTCCAGTTACCTTTGATTTAGCCATAATCACATATGTATGCCTTTTTTGGACAAAAATATATATTTTTATAAAAAACTGATCATCCAACTTTAATGATTTCATTTATGGACTCAAGAGTGGTAGTAAAAGGAACAGACCCAATTATGACAAGGCGATTCAGGGACAGAAAAATCAAGTTCCTCAGGAAAAGAAAAGTATAAAATTAGAGATTCAAACACATTTATTCAGCCCTATTCCAGACTTCCCACGAATCATGATGTTAAAATGGGCTCTTCGATTTATAAAGGCTTTCCAGGTCTCACTACCCCATGTGTGGTCTATTCTTACTGGGAAAAATGATTTTGACTGCCTCATCTGAAGTGCCCTTGCCTGTCCATCTGAAATACTAGATACTTCACTTTTATAAAACAGCCTTTTTTTGGTTCTTTATGTAGGTTTAAATCTTAATTAATTGATAAAAGAAAGGGGAGTTGATTAGCATTTTCCATCCCAACATCACCTATCTTCACCGCTAAAAATCCTTCATTCAATCTGCTCCTTTACAATCTCTCATTTGCTAAAGTTGGCGAAATTTGCAAAGGCATCTTGCTTGGGTTGCACAGTTCCAGAAGTCATGGCTAAGTTGGGCATGCCCATTCCCATTGTGCCTGTCAGGCCCATCCCAGCAGTTGACATCCCTATGTTCATGTTCATGCCCATCATACTCTGGTTCATCATTGGAGTATTTCCAAGAGGGGCCATTCCCATTGTGCCAGTCATCACACCAGGCATGCTCATAGGCATGGGTCCCCCCATCAAAGGGTTAGTTTGGGGCCGGACAGGAAGTATGTTTGATGGAGAACTGAGGTTCACAGCTCCAAAACTTTGAGTCATCACATTCATAGGTTGTTGCATATCTACCAGAAGAAAAGAGACAAAAGAACTTCACATTAGATTCATCAAGCAGAAGAATAAAACAATCTTCTTGACCATCAACACTTGTAACTCCTAATAAAATTCTTTTATGGTGATTTTACAAGGTAAGTCAATTAACTTGCACTATTTGCTCTAGAAAAATACTCTGTGGCTGTTAACTCTGGTTTCCCAAAGATGCAGAAACAGTTAAGAGTGGGCTGGGGGAAAACACGAGGCACTTTGATATCATTCTGACAGAATTTAGTGTTGAATCCAACCTGACCTAACAAGTTGTCAGGAGCTGTTGTGTATCAAAAGCCTTAAAAAAGTTTATACCCTTTGACTCACTCTATTTTTAGAACATTACACTAAGGAAGAAAAACACAAGTACAAAGATTTATATAAAATCATGGAGTTATTTACAATAGCAAAAAGCCGGGAACAACAGAAATAACCAACAATAAAGAAATTCAACACTGGTATGACACATAACTATAAATATCTAAAAATCATTTTTTCTTAAAAATATTAAATACAGGAAAATGATAATTTAATGCTGAATGACAGCTGCAAGAAACAAAACAATATACATAGAGTGATTTCGAGTATTAAAACTATGGTTAGAAAAGATAGAAAATACGAATTAATAGCGATTACCCCTGGATTACGGAGGTGAGATGATTTTTGTTTCTGGTCATATTTAGTTATATTCAAAACATTTCTACAACAAATATTTTTATTTTAGTGATCAGACTCCCAAAACTCACCATAATACATACACAATCATGTTATCATGCCAAGAGCAGGATACAAAGTAATCTGAATATGCCAGGGTGTACATCAATCAAGCATGGGGGGGGGGGAATCCTAAGCGATACACAGTTGCCTTTAGTACAATCAATGTCATGTATTTTTATTTGATGGCTTACACTAGTCTTGGCACAAGGGTAAAGATTACAAGTGCACAAAGAAGCAAGGTGTCTCATGGTAACTTACTCTGCTGTTGAATCATTGTATTGAGTGATGGCTGCTGGGGTTTGGAAGGCTGCATACCAGGTAGTAAGTTGTCTAGGCTGATGTTCACACTGGGGTCAGACCAAGTAGAGGGCAGGGTTTTGCTGACTGACTTCTGGACCATATCTGTATTCTGATTATAGAGAGGATTAGGCTTCTGCAGCACTGTGCTAACATTTTGCAAAGGCTGGAAAATAAAAAAATGCTCTAAAAATTAAACATTTGCTCAATAAAGGTTATCAAATGGCAATTTAATCACAGTAACTCCAGATATACATGAGACTTAGTAATAAACTCTTGAAACCAAAAGAACCACAAATGTTCTAGGCTAAATTCTTCAAGCTGAATCACTAGCTTCCCCAGAATGTTCCTCTGAATCCCCAATCATGTTTGGGGTAAAAAAAACCCCAACATATTTACACGAACAATTACCCTCCCATCACCCAAAGTCTAGAAGCCACCATCCCAGGGCCATTGTCAACTTCAGGTTAGTACAGCTTTAAGGAAATATACAAGTGGAAATTTATTCTTACAAGATAGAATATAGGACATGATTTCTCATGTTATAAAAAGCAAAACCATCAAAGTGGCAAATTATATTGCACAAATCTTGACTGACACGTTCCTGCTCCATGTACACTTCTATCGCCTAAAGTGAGCAACACTAGCGGAACTTGATATATGTGGACCAGTTCAGGAGAAAGGAGAAATTCAGGAGAAAGAAGCAGGGATGCCTGGTAGTTACTAAGGATAACTATGAAAAGGGCAGACGAAGGGAAATGAAAAGGAATAGGAAAAATAATTTAAAATGTACCAATGCAAAGAATTACAACACAGTTGCAATTAAGACTGCAAGTAGACTGGCTTTACACTCAGACCACATGAAAGACTCTCAAAGAATCAACTGGCTTGGGCTTATTTAGTGGTGCACCATTCAATTTAATGGTACTGGTGTGCCCTTCATGTCCTTTTCTTAATATTAGGTCCAACTTGTTATGCACAACTGTCACCTTTCTGTTTCTTTCTTCTCTTCCTCCATCCCAACACCCAAAGAGGAGAATCTACATATTAAAATGAGTAATTAGTATCATAAAAAATATTCAGAATTGCTCGAATCAAAAACAGCAAGCTCCTGGTATAACTCAGGCACATATATTTCTAACCCTGTGTTTGTCTGAATTCCAAATTAATACTAGGTAATTTAGATTTAACTGTAAAAAAAAAAAGTGAATTAAAAAATTCCCATTTAGTGGTTTTCCTGTATGAAAATGAGAGTTGAAAGAAGAGCCTATGTAAAGATTACATAATGTAGAACAGGCCCAAAATAGGGAAGAGTATTCGTCATTTTAGAGACTGATTTTCTATATTAGTAACAATTGCCTATAACCATTGAGTGACACCTCTTTAAGGATCAGAGATTTTACTGAGTGAATATAGGCCACGGGTGAAGCAATAGCTCTATTCCTTCTTAAAAACAGTTTTTATTAAACTATTAAATACTAAATTATTTATTAATTCAATAAATTTTTATGAAGTGACTCCTCTGTGTAAGGCATCACGCTTCGCTTTGCATGGCCTACAAGATGGGTGAGAGGCCTTGCCCTCTAGAACCTGAATGACTATAGTAGGGGAAAAAAATGTAAGGTAAATGCAATGTGCCAAAACAACCTATGTATGGCTTATTTTTCTATTTCATGTTAGTTTATCATTACATCAGTTACGGAATCTCAAAGATGAGGAATCTGCAAGGGACACAGACAACTTACCTGTGATCTTGACATGGGCAACCCCAGGCCTACAGTATTAGTGCTCATCATGGAGAAATTCATACTCTGGGAAGATGTCATGGTTGCCTGGGACGAGCCCATAAGATCAAACAGGTCTGAAGAATTTGAGGCAGCTGGAGGCGGGCCTAAAGCTGATTGTGAGCCACTGACAAGTTCCACAGCTGGCTGTGAGGCATTGCCAAAGAGCTCACCGCTGGAGGCAACAGGACCTGATGGGGCTTGATTGAAGGCACTCCAGTCACCAAAGTCTCCATTCCCACTTGTTGCTGTAACTGAGAAAGAAAGGACAACAGGGGTAAGAAACTTTCTGAAATGCACAGAACAAATAGAACAGTCTACGAACTGAAACAAATTAGAGCCGATCTGTGTCCATCCAGATTAACATCTGCATATACCATCTCCATCTGGACATTATTTTTTCTCACGAATATTCCACAAATGTTAACAAGGTGGCAAAGGAAAAAAAATCCACATATAAAGTAAAATTCACCTCACAGCAGATCTGGGGTGATACGCAGAAATTACAATCAAAAGTTTCTTCAACCTGAGTTTGCATATTAAATATGTTGCCAGCTCAACAAATATGAAAAGGAAAAAGAAAACTTACCTGGTAAAAGTTTCTTTGGGGAGATCGAGAATCCTCATGTGAAGAGACACTCAACAAAATTAGAAATTCAACTCATTTCACCCATTCATTACTTGGAAAGGTTCAAAGAGAAATCAAACTATGACTTACATGGTCTCAAGTAAATAAAAACCCAAATTCATGACATTAAATTTATAAAAAAATGAAAAAAAAAAGCACAGAGAAAAGGACTCAGTAAAATTAAGAGTAGGGTTAGTAAATTTCTGCAAGAAGTTCTCACTCTTTCGGCCATGCTTCCATTGACAACACAAGGGCTATAGATAGCCACGGTATAACCCTAGCACAGTGCTTGCTTCCAGTGGGACCATTCTCTCTCTCTCTCTCTCTCTCTTTCATCTACCTACCTATCTAATCTAGTCTATCCATTTATTTAAAAATTTTT
The DNA here is from genome assembly GCF_007474595.2 of Lynx canadensis. Taxonomy (NCBI): domain Eukaryota; kingdom Metazoa; phylum Chordata; class Mammalia; order Carnivora; family Felidae; genus Lynx; species Lynx canadensis. The sequence goes on along the minus strand of NC_044303.2, from coordinate 190,585,538 downwards.
TAAGTTTATTTATTTTGAGATAGAGCAAGCAGGGGAGGGGCAGAGAGAGAGGGAGAGAAAGAATCCCAAGCAGGTTCCATGCTATCAGAGTGGAGCCTGATGCGGGGCTCAAACTCACCAACTGTGAGATCATGACCTGAGCTGAAACCAAAAGTCAGACGCTTAACCAGCTAAGCCATCCAGGCACCCCTCAATTTATTTATTTAAATAAAAAGCAGGGTATAGTCTTAAGAGGGGAACTCAATGCTAATATTTAAAACAAAGGGAAGGGGCGTCTGGGTGGCTTAGTCGGTTGGGAGTCTGACTTCGGCTCAGGTCATGATCTCATGATTCCTAAGTTCAAGCCCTGTGCTGACACCTTGGAGCCTGGAGCCTGTTTCGGATTCTGTGTCTCCCCCTCTCTCCCCTGCTCATGTTCTGTCTCTGTCTCTCAAAAATAAATAAACATTAAAAAAATTAAAAAAAAAAAAAAGGGAAAAACCCTCAATACGACAAAGATAATTACAACAAGTTTAAGATTTAATGCATTCAATAATGTAAAAGTTGTTAAGGGGTTAATTGACGGATGGACTACAATGCTTAACAGCATGGATTTTGTACCTTACTAGCTAAGTGACCCTGGGCAAGTTACAAAACCCTCTCTGTGTCTCACTTTGTAAAAAAATCCAAGTTGTAAAGATTAAATAATATACAGTAAGTGTCATTTATAATTTGTTATTGTTACTATGGATTAATTGTGAAAACACAGGGGAGGACCAAAGGTACCACAATCTCTTTCGTTTAGGTATGCCAGAAAAAAGTGTAAGTCACGCTTCCATAAATTCTGCAATACATCTACTATTTGGAACACAATAAATATAAAGGCAATTGATACTTAAAAATGTTCTTTTTTAAGTAGACTATGCATGATTCTAAGTAAATAAACCTTTCCTTAAGAAAGCGACAAGTAAATAAGAATTAATGGAAGTTGAAAAAGCAAAGGTGAAGACAGAGCTACACATAAACTGTCATCTGAAAGAGAACAGTATATACTGCCAAGTGAAAAACACCGTCACTCTGTACTCCATGTTCACTTACAACTTGGAAATACATTTTGTCTAGCCTAAAGGTAACTAGCCATTGCAATACTGTCTCTCACTATGCTAAATATCTAAAGAGAACAATAACATTAAATCTTTAAAATTATTTTCTTCTATTACCATATTAAAATGTAAGCCCCTTCAAAAGAAAATAAGTCACTTAGAAAATCCACACTCTACCAACAATTTAATACAAGAACTGGGCTAATCTTCATTACCTCAGGGTTTTACTATAAAACATGTCTTTGATCTTCTTTACAAAAAAGAGACTGAATTAAGAGTTTTACAATTAGTTCTATATATTAAACAATTTAAACTAATTTAAGAAAGACTGCTGGATAAAGGTACTTTATGCTGATTTTCTATTTGCTTGATCTATAAAACAGAGTAAGAATGGAAACTGGGGCAAAATGTGTTGCCCCATCCGAAAACTTTATCTGAGATGATTAATCATAGGAAGAAGAGATTTCTAGTAGGGCATATATTGTTCAGAAATGATTAATCATTGTTGCAACAGTTTCAGCCCCTTGCGTAATGGTGATCAGGTTATATTAATCACATGCATACAGATGAAGAGATGTATCACTTAGCAACATTAACATATTCGAATGATTTGCATAGTAGGCAAGTTTATATACATAAAAACTTTTGAGAATTACACAGTCTGTAAAATTAGGGCAATGTTTATCTTCCACTTGACTTGCCTAAAGTAAGTTATTAACCCTTAGAGGGCATAACCACGCTTTTGAAATGAAGTTAATTACTCCACAATTCTGGTTTCTGGGAAATACTCAGAATTTACACAAGTAGGCTATCAAAACCCCAGATGATTAAAACCTATGCATCTTTCTTCCTAAATCCTCACAAACCTCAATCAGGCATTAGTAAATATAAATTTTAATTCCATTAATCGAATGGTTACTGTACCTGAAATGAGTAAGGCTCATTCAGCTAAATTACACATTTTTCTCCCTGCCTCACTTCATGTTTAAAAGTTATAACTACGGGCGCCTGGGTGGCGCAGTCGGTTAAGCGTCCGACATCAGCCAGGTCACGATCTCGCGGTCCATGAGTTCGAGCCCCGCGTCAGGCTCTGGGCTGATGGCTCAGAGCCTGGAGCCTGTTTCCGATTCTGTGTCTCCCTCTCTCTCTGCCCCTCCCCCGTTCATGCTCTGTCTCTCTCTGTCCCAAAAATAAATAAACGTTGAAAAAAAAAATTAAAAAAAAAAAAGTTATAACTAAATATCCATACTCTCTCTCAAACTTCAGACTGATAAGATTTTATACAAAAAAACCTTACAGCCAACTCCTTTATAACTTAAAGAAGAAAGGACACTTAATGAACTTAGTCCCTTTCTATACACTTTTATAGACATTACTCTGTCCTTATAAAGAACCATGTCAAGTGATGTTCCTGATTCTAAAGTTGGGAGGCTCAGAAGCTTTTCCAAAGTTAAACAGCTACCATAGTATATGGCAGGGACAGTAAGGTAAAAAATAGTAACGAAGAAAGGGAAAAAAAAGACAAGCGCTTCATTTCAATCCCTGATGTTCAAACCTACGTTGTTAGTTACAGGTATACAACATAAAGATTTGATATCTGAATATACTGCAAAATGACCACTACGATAAGTCTAGGGCATTTTAAAAATTTCTAATCTGACATGAAGAGAAGTTTTGCCTGAGGTTCAATTGCTCACTATTTAAGGATGTGTCAAAATGAAGTTTATTTTTTTACAGAAATCCTCTTAATATATTTAAATCACAAAGAAATAAATTTTACTAAGATAGTCTGCCTAATCCCATCCTTGGGATCATAACATATAAGCTAAACATAAACCATAATATTCATCCCACTGAGATTATTTACACTTATTCACACTCCCCACCCAAACTGCCCCGCCCCCCAAAACTAAACAAGAGTCACTTATGAATAAGGGCAATTTTATTTAGGTGTGCCTGCCTGAGTTGTTTACAACCACATTAATCCATTTGGCACATTAAGACACTGACCCAGTAAAATACTTTTGTGAATAAATCCTTTAGGATTTAGGAATGATAAATACAAGGAGTAAAATACCAAAATGAAGCTGATCTGGTGGGGAAGGGAGTTATTTGGTTTTGATAACCTTTTCTGGTTTATCAAACCTATTTGGTTTTGATAAACCCTAGATTTCTGACCAAACTGTATCATACCTTGGGAGGGGAAACTGCCTGATGCAGCAGCTGAGCCAAAATCAGCAAATCCTCCAAATAAATCAGCTGATCCTCCTAGAAATTAAGCATGAAGAAAAGTTAAACTGATAAAACCACAGAACCACTGACAGCAATTTCAGGAAGCCATTTTAGCACCACACTTAAAAACGACCCAATATTAGAGGCTCCAGAGCCATTAGAAAAGCTAGTTTGTAGATCTAGGTTTTCATGTCACCATGTTCCTTTTAAACTACCACAAACTCTTTACATTCCTCAGTTCTTTATCTTGTAAGTAATTGACACCACATTTGTGATTAAAGTTATCCCTCACTTACATTGCCTGAACATAGTGTGGACCTGTGGTTTATCCAGTCAATTATGCTCTTTGTAAGAATCTTTAGTGGATGCTAAAACCTGGGTAAAATGTTGCTAGGGAATAAGATACATAATCGCTAAACATCATCCCACAGACTACTCGGTAAATACAAAGGAATGAAACTACTTTTACACTGGACAAACTGAATGGATGTCATCCTAAACAACTGATTAAATTTAATGTCACTAGTAATCAGATAAAATAGTATTCATGGGCTCTCTAATGCAAGGAACTCAAAAGGAGATCATCACCTGTGTTAAGAATTCCCACCAAAAATATTTAACCTGAATCTAATCATAAGGAATGAATCAGACAAGTTACAAAGTGAGTGACATTTTGCAAAACAACTCTCCAGATTCTTCAGAAAATGTCAACATCATAAAAGACAAAAAAGGCTGGGACTACTAGAGATTAAAGGAGCCTAAGGAAACATGACAAGTACATGAAATGCATGATCCCGGATTGGATTATGGATTTTTAAAAAAGTGCTATCCTGAAGTGACATAATTGAGACATCAGAAAAATTTGAATATGGTCTGTATACTAGACAATACTGTTTAAATGTTAAACTTCCCAAGTATGGTAACTGTATTGTAATTATTATAAAGAAGAATGTCCTTGTTGTAAGAAGTTATATGCTGAAGTATCCTGGGGGCAGAATGTCCTGGTATTTCCAATTTTCTCTCAAATGGTACACAATAAACAAATGGTATACAGCAAATTAAAAACAAAAGATCTAGAGAGAGATAAAGAAAATGTGGCAAATTTTCTGTAGGTTTGAAATGAGATCCAAAGGCTGCAAATCAATCTCTGTGTGCATAACATCACATTCTGATAAAAATTTTTATTTGCGGGGTGCCTGGGTGGCTCAAGTCAGTTGAGCGTCTGACTTCGGCTCAGGTCATGATCTCGCAGTCCCTGAGTTCGAGCCTCGCGTCTGGCTCTGTGCTGACGGCTCAGAGCCCGGAGCATGCTTCGGATTCTGTGTCTCCCTCTCTCTCTCTGCCCCTTCCCAACTCACACTCTGTCTCTCTCTGTCTCTCAAAAATGAATAAATGTTAAAAAAATTAAAAAAAAATTTTTTAATTTGTAAACACTATGTGGTTACAAATATTTACTTTCACCTACAAATTGAACAGTAATATTACACTCAATTTTAATATTCCATTTCTGTCAATTCAGTTATCAATGGAATAGCAATAGCCAAAGGATCTAAAACCTTAAATACCTGTCCTTATTTTTCTTTGTCCTTAAAGATTTCACCTCTTAAGAGTCACAACCTTAGAAGTTTAGAGCGGCAGTTCAATTATGGTGCTTTTAGTGTTATGCGAACATTATATAGGTTACATCACAGCTGCTTAGCCTGCAGTGCTTAGAAACTAGCCAGGTGGGACTGGAACATCTGGGCTGCACTCAAATACCACCGGGGACAGCTTCCAACATCTGGTGCCATTTCTGAATTGTCTTATCGCTGCAAGACATTCTGCCCCATCTGCTACACTCAACTGGGTTAATTAAACTAGAACCATCTCCCCTTCTTAATAAATGGCCAGCAGTAATACAAGGAACAAATCAGTTTCTTATACATGTGTACCTGGTATTTCTTTTTAATGCACATTTACTGTAGGCAACTATCAGCAGGCATAAACATTTCTCATTTTTTTACCTCATTACAGATGCACATATTCACATATATCCTTACTCACCATGAACTAACTCCTACCAAGGCCAAGTTTCTCTGCTCTTACCAACACTACAGCTCATCTAGCTACTTTTGCTTTATCCAAAGGATAATAATACAGTGATTTGTTTTTCTCTTCTTCGAAGATACATACATCATGATAAAATGAGGGGAGGGGCATAAAAAATCCATGAGCTATATTTTTAAACTATATAAACAAGGACATATATTAATAAAAGCTAGCAGGGAAATGAATGTTGCAAACGGCTGCTGCTTTATATTCATAAATTTGTCTTCTGTATTGTTCCTTCATGTTAAAAATATTGATCAAAGTATACTGTTAGGTAACAGAATGACAGTTAATCATTTATGGTAACATTAAGGGATTTGAAAATTGGAGATTATTTTAATTTGCTTCATCTGACAGTGAATAAACATCAATATGTAATTTATTATGGTAAAACAGCTAGGGATTTTCAAATCTTTTCCAGTCTGGGCTACAAAGAAAATGCATGATGCAGAAAAAGGCATCTGAATACTACAGGATCCTAACTTCAGACTGGGTAAGATGTTTTATTTTTGTCATATCCTAATTTGATATTTCAGATAATTACCTACTTTGGTTATTCCACTGTCCTACATTCTAACATCTAAACTGAAATTATACTGTACTTATAACTTATCTATAGCAAATATTCTACCTCTTCATACTATAGGGAGTCTGATTTCAACATAACCAATTTACAAACACTGCAAGTAAAGAATGGAAACACACATAAATATTTTACAAAAGGAAGTCACCTTTTCTTGAAAAGGGCTTAAAATTTTCTCTAATCTTTTGAAGTGCCACAAATTATGGTTCTACATAGGTTTTACACAATGTGACCTTCAACTCTGAAAACTATCTCAACAATTCAAAATCTCTTTATTTCTTTTAGGAAAAGTTTCTCTCTCTAGGGAGGACTGTCCCTACCTAGATGTATGATGTTATTCATATCAATATCTTAAATTCAACACAAATTTTCTATACTGAACCATTTTCCCAGATAATTTCTATCTAAGGGAATTTAAATAAAAGAGTGCACCAAAAACTGCTGCATGTGGAAGACTGCTAAATTTCACAACAAGAGCTATTCTTCAAGATTCCCACATGAGAGCTGTCATTATAAATGAACCATTTCCATCTGCCTTTTCAGGACAGCAAGGAGGTTATTTACAATCACCAGCTGGGAACATGTATTTTCCAAAGCAATACTGTGAACAGGAAAAATATAGCTGAACTAGACAGTGCTTAAGCTACAAATGGAAATTTTCTTCAACAAAGAACTTAATCCAGATTACAATATAAAAAAAAAAACTTCTGCAAGAAGAATTCTAGTTAAGTACAAAATTAAAATGACAAAATGCAAAAAATTATAAATCTATGACAAAGATTAATACATATACGTAAGAAGTTTAAATATAAAACAATAAGGATAAATACTCCCACTCAAAGACATGGACAAAGGAATATGAATACACAGGTTACAACTGGTCTATAAAAACATGGGAAGTTTTCAAACTCACCAAACAAATGCAAAATTAAATGAAATGTTATTTTCTCCTTACCAAACTGGATGGTTCTGAAAGATATGATTCCACTACTATAATAGAGAAAAATTTGGACAAAAACCCCCCAAAACCTAACACTCCCCAAATAAGAAACTGATTGGTTAAATAAATTACAGTATATCCATACAGGATTAAGATATAAGGCAGTTAAAAATCTGTAAAGGAATACCAATGATCATAGGGAAACAGTCATGAGATTTCAGGTGAAAAGCAGTTCACAGGGGAAAAAGAAAAACAACAACAAAAAAAACCCTTATCCAAAAGCCTGAAAACATTTTGCCACATAATAAATGTTTAAACAAATATATTGACTGAATACATAGAAAGTATATTTAAAAAAAGAGTATTCACCCAAATTATTAACAGTTTATGTATCCAAGTCATGGCGAATCACTTGTTTTCTATCAAATTTCTAAAATGAGCATGCATTACTTTCAATTAGTGAAGAGAATGTTAAACCTTTTTATTTTTAGTAAGCTTGGCTTAAACTACAGATAACTCCCATGGAAATTCTAATACATAAATTGGTGTACTGAATATGTAACAACATGGTTCATATTCAAGTGAATATCCTCAACTAATTTTTGTGATTACTAGGTACAAGGCAACAGGTTCAAATACAAATGTAATAAAAATTTTAAATTTGACATACTTCAATCTTTAAAAAACTTTAAAACTAAAACAAAAAGAATTCAAAACATACTGCAAGTCAGGTAATGTCTTTCTATTTGCACTGAGTATGGTGTATTTTCTCTTCAACCTTATTTATTAACTTACAGAATAGTACGTTAATCAAGACTTAAATTCCTTAATTAGAAAGGAACAAAGGAGACGATGCAGACTTTTAAAGAAATGAGATATACTAAAAAATGAAATGAGATGTTTTTGGCATTCTAGTTGGTTTATTTTCTAAATACTTTGAATTATTCATTTTTAAAAATGTTTACTTAGAAATGTACTATATGTAAAAGTCACCAAAATATCCTTTCAGTGCAGATTTTATAAGAACATCACCATAGTGCAATATGTATCAAGACAGTCTCAAATAAATCTTGGCGAATGGGTTTCACATGTGTATTTTAAAACTTGGTAGACATTCTACAATCATTTTACCACACATGCTTTTGAAGATGTTAACAAAAAGGATGTAGTAACACATAAAAAAAAGAAAACCTGAGCATATTCTCAAAGGAGGTATTTATCTGGTGAGAGGTACAGATGCCACCATATCTGCTTAGGTTTACAGTTCATGCCCATATTACTTGCATGATAGTAATATCGTAAGTATAGGCACATCTGGTAAACGACACCCAAATGGCATGCCGAATAGCAATGCTAATATGGTTGATTCTTAGACTTTTTCGTGTGTAGGTACTAAAGATTTAATATCCAATATTTTTTCCACTGCTGAATTCAATTTAAAATATATTACTAAAGGGGCACTTGGGTGGTTAAGTAGGTGGCTCCGTGTCCAATTTTTGATATAGGGCTCAGGTCATGATCTCATGGTTCATGAGATTGAGCCCTGCATCAGGCCCTGTGCTGATGGTGCAGAGGCTACTTAGGATTCTCTTTCTCCCTCTCTACCTGCCCCTCCCCCACCTGCACACGCGCATATGCAAGCTCTCTCTCTCAAAATAAATAAACTTAAAAACAAAACAAAAATAAAATATATTACTAAAGTATTTAAATAGAGATTTGGAGCAACAAAATTTATGTGCTGATTTGGGGGGGGGTCTACACAAACTGGTTAAACATACTATTTCAAATAACTTTAAAAAAATAATTCTGACGTCAACCCACATTCAGCTTGTTTTTAGAGAATGCTATGATAAAACAAACATTTAAGGCAAGAAGCCTTCCAGATTTCATTCAAGTTTTGTCTCAATTATTGTATTAATACTAATCGCTACTTCTATTTAATTAGTCAACCTACTGTTTGCACTGGAGAAGAAAAACCACTCAACAGTTTCTTGCCAAGCAAAGGAAGCATGTTGGTATTTAATAATTCTCTCTGTTCAAAGCAATCTTGGTATCACGGAGGAAAAAAGTTACATCACTTATCTGACCTTCCTAGTTAATTTTTCTCTGATTGCTCCATTAAAACTTTCCACAAATGCATGAAAAGGGGTCCTTAATATTTCATGCCAGGGAGTCCAAAATAGTTGATATTCTGTGACACTATGTCTGAATTATATGACCACATGCTAACTAACAGTTAATACTACAGTTAAAATTTTAAACATACAGAAAGATAGCACATAAATTGTTAAACCACTGATGTAGTTGTTTGCAACCTTTGGCATGACAGTTCAATAGAGTTTACAGTATAATTTTAGAAAGAGTTAGAGTTATAGAAAAAAGGGAATAGGAACTGAAGAAGCTCAGAAACTTGGTTGAACCAGATGCCCCATGAAGTTCACTCTGAGTCCAAGAATTTTACAATAATGAACAAGGAGAAGATAATAACAGAAGATTTTCTATTAATTACATGTCTTTAACTATCAATGAAAAGTAATTTCCATCACAGACCTCCTCTCAAACACTAATGTAAATTTCAAAACAATTCATTTTTGAAAAATCACTACACATATCAAGGAACAATAGATTTACTTTGCATTGCTTATACACCAATCTTGCCATTTACGTTTTAATGTGAAATAAACTTTAAACAGATTGGGAAAGATGGTCTTTGAACAAAAGTTGTATTTCTTAAGCTGTTTTGACTTGCAGCATAGGACTTTGTTAGAACTACATAATCATTAAATGCAACCTAAAATATCAACTTTCTTGAAAACAATATGTAGGTAATAACTCAAAATCTGGCATTTACTGAAAATCTAATTGAAGAAATCACTAATCCCAACTATAAGAAAATCTTGGTAAAGAAAGTATTCTTTTGCTACAGCCCCCTTAAAATATGTCAGTTACCTACTTTCATAGAATGCCCCTTTCCTCCAAAGCTCTCAGCATGTTTATCACTAGATACCTATGTGTGACTCTTTGATTAATGATTACTTCCTCCACCTGACCTTCCCACGAGGGCAAGAACTTTGTTTCACTAAACATTATACCTCAAGCGCTGAGACCAGTGTCTGGTTCAATAAATACTTATTGCATAACTGAACGAAAGTTGAAATGAACTACCATAGCTGATGTTGAGAGCCAGAATTAAGATTTAAGGAAAGAGTAAAATGGGCAGAGCACAGTACATTTTGCTTATAGAGAAAGCAAAGGACCCCAAATACTCAGCACTAAGAAATTAAGGAGACAGATATTACTGAATTATTGGTCAAATATTTAAGCACACTTCTCTATTGTAGGCAATAAACAATTTTCCCCAAACAATGCTCAAAGCTCACTAATCTCACATTAAAAATAAATCCAATGCAAAGAATTTTATTTTTCATTCTATCATTTATATGGCATTTTGAAAAATTATTCTGAAATCGAGACTACTAAGAAGAAAGAAGCCAATGTGGAAGCTTACCTGTTGACTGGCTGGTGCCATCAAACAGATCAACAAGGTCACCAGATGACTTACTGCTAGGCACTGAAGTCTGAAAACACACATAGAACTTACTAAGTTCAGAAAATAATTTATACTATTTATCCTAAATCTGCTCTATTCATCTCTAATTCTGTAATACCTGTAATATCTTAATAAAGGTACATTTATATTTCTGAAGAAAGAGATGTGACCTTGAATCCTTATGGAGAGATAGTTATTTTTAAGTAATTCTATCCACAGCAACGTAAAATCCCTAACCTCTACACTGTTTTCCCAAACTCACTTCTTTTCTTAACTGCATTTCACTATGGAAAATATACCTTCCAGATCCCACTGAAATCTTAATGCTATATATCAGAATCATTTAAGAAGCATTAGAAAATACTTATGCCCCAGCCCATCAGAACATACTGAGTCATAACTGCCCAGGGTGGGATCTTGGCCTATACAAGTCTGACAAAGCTCGCTTGAGAATTCTAAGGCATAAGAAGGTCTGAGATCCACTAGATTAGAGACCAAGATCCTATCCAGCTTTAAAATTCTATGATTTTAGATTCGATGATTCTTTGATTACTGTTTGTATACCACACAAGTCATTCTATGTTGTTTAATATACCTTCACATCTAATTGCTTCACATTTAGTTCCCAAACTAAAATGTGGGGCTGGAGTTTATAATACTATTTTTCCTCTTCCCTATAGTCCTAAGCACCTTGATGTGTATGTCCTGTGTGTTCAATACGTATATGACAAATTAGAACAGAAGCCAGGCAATAGGGAAACACTGTAAGTTTCTAGGTATGTTAATTTGAGCCCTGAAGTACTATATGCTGGTTCAAAAAGGTTTTGAGATTAAAAGAGATCCAAGCAATTGAATAACTTTCCAAAAACTCTGGCCTCCTTGATGTTTTTTTTGTATTAAAAAAAATCATAAAGCTTACACTATAAATATAAAATATTTATGGCAGAGAGACATGTATTTAGTCTATACTACAAACTGATATTTAAAATCCTTTAAGATACAAAAGTCTTAATTTATCATTAAAGAGTTATACAGTTTGGATGATTTTCCCCATGTAGGCTTACATGAATTTTCCTTATAACAGCCATTATGTATCAGGTTTTAATTATAACGATCTACCACATCCTGAATACGGCCATGAGTAAGCGAACTGTCTCCACAGCAGGGGAAAGGACCACAAAACACTAAAAGAGCCATTTCCTCTTTTTAACTACAACTAAAGTTGAGTTCTAATTCTGAGATTTTCATCAAAACTAAAAAGATGGGTGAAATTAGACAAAGAAGGTATTTGGCAAAAGTTGAGTTAACTACAATTTGCAGGATACATTAGAAAAATGTCTTCCCTAGTTTTTAGCTGCTTCTGATGCAAAGCCAGGTAAACACTAGTGGGGGGGAGACAGACAAAACACTAGCTTGTGGCCAGGTATCTACTGAGTAGATTTCATTTTCTGTGGGTGAATAAAAAATAAATGAAGAAGGCAGAAGAAGGCAGTGCTGCCACTGATCAGTAGTGACCACCAGGCAAATAAGCCTCTCTTTATAGGCAATGACTCTGTATTAAATGGGACTGTCTCCTCTGTATATCTACTTGGTCCTCTTTTGTCATTCCTTACATCTTCTATAATACTCCCATTTTCGTTAGTGAATCTTACTGTGTTTGGCAACCAGTGATGTTCTTAGAAAGGAACAAATGCGCTACATTCTGATTCACCACCCTTCCCAAATGAACCAAAAGTGTCATTTCTACTTTCACAGAAAGTGCACAATCATTCAGCAATTGGACAGGTTTTTTTCCCCAAAGAGATTTCTTTTTATTAATGACTCTGAGTAATACAGGCCAAATGATCTATAATTAATATGACTGCCTACAAACGCCTAACCCTACTAACTCAGTAATTCTAAAAGTAATTCATAAGAATAAAACTGTGTTCAATGTGTAAGCTCATGCCATTCCCACCTTCAGTGAAGACTGAGGTGTATGAGTTGAAGTATTCTGATCTGGACTTGCTTTGTCCCCTGTGTAATGTGCTGCTGCTCCAAGATCAATGGTTTTAGAAGGATTTGCTGTGCGCTTGTGTCTGGTTGTGGTGGTCTCTGTGGCCTGTGTGATATGGATATGCTTTGTCGTCACAGTCTCCTCTTCATCTTTGAATTCACCTTTGGGAGATCTGCCTCTTCTTGCTTTCTTTTCCTCATCACTGTCGCTAAAAGATATTAAAAATGAAGCAAAATAATAAGATGAGGGATTATTTTAAAATGGAGCCCTCAGTGATTTGAGCTAAAGAATTTCAAATGCAGTAACTCCAAAATTCCATACTTTGACTATTTGACAGAGATCAATAGAATATTATCTAAGCTATCTGAATAATGTTATATATGTGTTGGGGAGGGGAAATGGGAACCCACTCAATTCCCTAGGTAAGTCTAAAACACTGCTAAAAAAACATATTTACATAAATGTGTACAAATAAAAAAAGCCTGAAATTATTCAAATGTTTACGCATTATAGATTTAAAGCTTAATTAAAAAATAAAATGGCAGGATTATTACCATATCAGAATCAACTGATGAGACTGCGAGCTTAAACATCCGCATTTGACAACCACTTTCTTGAAATGGATTGTGTGCAAACTACAGTCCCACTTAAATAACAATTCTGTCACTGACTCTTATATACTAATACAAATACATAATAAATTATTACAATTCCAATGGATACCTTTTCAACCACTATCCTAACTATATTCAAATGATTAAATTCTCATCTGTAAATGTAAAAAAAAAAAAAAAAAGGAGGTATTGCACAGTACAACAGTGCTCTATTTTACTATAGCATGAGGAAACAAACTTTTACATAACTATGAAAACTGCTTTAGAGGAAAAAAGTATATTTAAAATGCTTTGAAATAATTCCTTTTTAGGCATATTCAAAATGATTTTTTTTATCTTAATAGGGCAAAAGAAAAACATACACAGTAAGAAAAAAAACTGGGTATTTTCATATGCCATGAATTACAAACATCAGCATTAATCTGTTCTTCAGTAATAAAGCAATTGGGTTTTTTTTCCTAGTGCAAGCAGGACAGAGGAATTACCTAAAATATGTTCCATTATCTACATTACTTAATTTTGGAGTAGATGGTTTAATTTATGAATATTCTGAAATGAAACACTTAAAATTCTCCTTAAAACTATACTAATTTAACCCACACAAATCTAAAGCAATTACTACTTAAATATAAACCAATTTGGAACCTGTATAAATCAAGGATCAAGAACAGCTTCCCACAGAGTACAAACGTTAACTGTATTTTTATCTATAAGCATTTTCAGGAATCTACAAGTTCTGATTAAGTGTTCAAAAGCCCCTGTCCCTTACCAATTTCTCGCAGCAACAAATGACCTACAGATTGCCATTAAAATTTCTTACCTTTTTGATGTCCAATTTGATTTCAGTGGAAGGTATATGTTAAAAATATAAAACTGACTAGTACCCAATGAAATGGAAACTTAATATCTGATCAATGTTCATGAATTCCTGAATTTAATAATGAACTAGTAAGTCTGACATTCTGGTAACATGCCAGAGAGGTCACATGCAACTTTGTCTCAAAATCTACTCTTCCCTCACAAATACTCAAAGATGTAAAGTCCCTGGTGTGCTCCTCAGTTACTATGATAAATAATACACACTCTATTTTTACTCTTTTAAACCCAAATACTCTATATGAAAGATTTAGGGACTCTAGAAGATCTTGTCTTAGAGGCAACATAAAGAAAAAAAAAAAAAAAAAAAAGAAAATCAAGGGAGAAGAAAGAAAAAAAAAAAAAAAGAAAGACAAAGCAAAGAAAGAAAAACTGAGGACAGAAGGGCAAAGGAGAGAAAGTAACAACATAAGAATGCACAGTCAGATCTCTAACCAGCCTACCTACCTGATCTCCACATCTCTTTAGGAAATAGCAACTGAATATATGGCCACTATGTTTTCTAAACCAAGCTAAAAATGTAAATACAGAGGCCACAAGAACATTAATGAGAGAAAAAAAGTAGAATATCCACAGAATACTTAAATAGACACAGCTTTCCAAGTTTAGTATTTATTATTATATGCATACTCTTCAGTATAACAGAGCCAGAAATGTAGTTGTAAAATGGATATACTTAAAGTACTAAAAGTAAATTCTGGCTCTTCAAAGATCATATTCCAGAAACAGTCTTGAAAAAGACAGGCATTTCAGAGATTTAATATATAAACATACTAAAGACACTACGTATTTCAAAACTGTTTCAAAATTATGCTTTTATACTTACTTCTTTTTAATGACCCCTAAATCTGAACTGGTAAGACTTTTTTTTTTTTTTTTTTTTTAAGGAAAAAAAAAAAGATGGTATTTAGTTACAGGTAATCACTTGAACAAACAGTTCCATCACAAACTTACTTAAGGCAAGTTCCATAGTCTGATTAGGCTTCAGGTTTTACTTCTAAAAAATAAAGGTAAAGTTCTTGATCTAGCCTATCTAACAGAAATACTGTAAGGCACAAATGACAAAGAACTAGTAAAAATTGCTTTACAAATGAAATGCTATATATATTACCTTTTTCACTTTTATATAGTGAAATGGAGCCCTCATTTCCCTCAAAAACAAAAAACAAAAAGTGAATGTTGAAAAGTTCCAAATATTGTTCTACATAAAACTAAATACAAATACCCTAATACAGATCTGACTCGAAAACATTTTAGCTTAAAAAATCATTTAGATTTTTTTCCTGTATACACTGGCATGGAGTCCTAATAAAATGTCACAGAGTTATATGTCAAACACTTGAACTTTTGTTTAAACTTAATATGCTTCACTATCCCTCAGCAATAACTTAGATGGCTGGGTCATCTAATGCCCAAATGCAAAATAAGCTGTGAAAGCTCTCACTGGGGAAAAAAAATTTCAATAAATAGCCTGAAGAAAAACATACAGAAAATGTGATCAACTTTAGAAATAAATGGACACAGACAACAATACAGTGTATGTATTGATACTAATTACAAACAATGTTTGACCTAGCATCTGAAAAATAGTTGCACAGTGCTCACATCAGCAGCAAATGTAAAACTGAAACAATGCAGAGAAGATTATCATGGTCCCGATGCAGGAATGGCATGCAAATTCACGAATCATTCCGTGTTTCTACACAGGGCATTTTTAGGGCAGTGAAACTAGGCCTGTACGGTTCAATAACGGCGGATATAATGCATTTCTGAACTACACACCACAATGAAGCCTAATGCAAACAATAGATTTTAGTTATTAACAGTATATCAATATTGGTTTTCAACTGTTATGATAAATGTACCACACTAATACAAGATGTTAATAACAAGAGAAATTGTGTGTGCGCATGTGCGTGTGCAACATGGGAGGTTAACATGGCAACCCTGTTACTTTGTGTACAATTTTTCTGTGAACCTAAAACTGCTCTAAAAACTAAAATCTTTTAAGAGAAAAAACAACAACAACAACAACAACTAAACTTCAGATAAACAAAAACCCAGCTACATAAATTTAGCACCCTTTCCAAGAGACCCAGGAGACAAAGTGTTACTACCTGCATCTTTCTGGAGAGTCTTCTCTATCTTTCCTCCGGAACTTGCTGATGGTGTCATCAATTGTGCTTCCAATTTTATCACTCAGTTCACCTAATTTATCACTGAATGGAAAAGCACTCTTGTTTTTATCCCACTCTTCATCCCATTTTGATTTGGGTTCAGGATCATATCTTTCACCTATATAAAGCATTAAAAGGAAAGGCAACTCTAAGGGCATTAAATTCAAAAGGTGTCTATAGTCCTTTTTTCTGAAGCTTTTCCTCATAATAAAATAGTTTTCAAAGGAAAACAGAAAGCTCCCACAGTGCTGAATCAACACAATTACAGCAAGGCACAGCATGTAGTGCCAGTCATTAAGTGGCAGGAATGCAGATTCAAAAGCTTTTGTTTATGAAAACTTACACAACCTTAATGCACAGCACAGCACATCAGGAAGTTCCTAAAAGAGTAGAGGAAAACACAAAAACCAACACAGGCTATATAAGCCAAAGAGAAATGGAAATCTTTTTGTTTTTACAAAAGTCACATAAGACATTATATTTCATTCCTGTCTCTTAATGGTTCTTCAATTATCAGAAAAAGTATTGAACAGCAATAGTCTCTTGAAAAATACCAACTCTAAGAGACACCACTCTGAATGCTACATGTCCCATATGCTGTAAATATGCTGAAAATAACTGTCGATCTTTAATGTCATACTAGAAAAATAACTCAATGGATTTCATAGCATATGAAAGCATCTTTTAATTACTGTAAAGAGAAAAGGATATTCTAACTATCTGAAAGTACACAGACAAGAATCATGAAATATGCTCACGCAGTTCAGAACAGCGATGATCTATTCAAACACCAAGTCCAAACATATGCTGGGACTGGCAAAACCTGGGAAGACTCTGTGTGAATTTGAGAATAAAAAGAATAGATCATGGCAGTAAACAAAGACCCCAAAATGTCAAGATCTGTTTTAGTCCTTGACCATAGGGACCTAACACATGGAGAAAAACTGTAAGCACCAAATAGAACCTCTCCATTTCTGTGCCCAAACACAACTAAAAAGACAAGAGTAGAAGGTACAGAGAAATCACATGAGGTCAAAAAGAAGAAAACAATGAAAATTAAGACAGGCTGGAGAGAAAGGAGAAAGTGCAATGAAAAGTAACAAAATAATCAAAAGGTGCCTGAGCCTTTGTGTTGACCTTTGGTGAACAAATTCTGGTGGCAAAAAGCCCTTTGGAGATTGAACAAAACCATTTTGCAGAAATGCCTGCAAAAACTACAAAGCCAAAATTTTCTGTAAGAAGATTTCAAAATATGTCTACTAGACTTGAAAGTGACCACCAACTTAAAGAGAACATGACAAAATTTTAACCAGATGGCTTTATAAAAATGAGTGGTTTTCCAATAATGTGAATGTACATTTCAATAAAAGCATGATAAGACTCTGAAAAGACAAATTTATAGTAAAAAGTACAGTAGACGAAACTAAACTGATTAGTGTGATGGACATCCTGCTGAATGAATACCAAAAATACTGGTTTACTGGCAAGGCACCATCTAAGGTCAGAATGAAAAGACATAAAATAGTTAACGTTGGTCAGTTAAGTCTTTGAATAATATATATAACATTAAAACTAATTTTACAAGAATGTGATGCAAATACACAGGATGTTCAACTCTCTAATGCAGATGCTGCAATTAGTTCACAGTGACTGAGTCTGAGAACTTATTCAATTTTCTAAATTTATCTAATTACATATTGTGCTGGTAAAAAGAGGGTTACAAGCAATCGGAATGAGAAAATGAGCTGCAAATAGCAATTTCTTTTCAAAAACACATTAAATTGCTCTAGCTACTTTAAAAAAGCTAAAGAATAAAATAACTACGTAGGCAAATAATCCAAAAACTTCTTACTCCCCTAAACAAATAAAAACTCCAAAACATATTTAACATTAAGAGAAACATTTTTGCTTAATTCAAGAACTGACTTTTATGTGATGCTTAGACATAAAAGAAAGAAATTTTCCTGTTGAAAGCATCCTTTAATAGTTAATTAAGTACATACAGTATTTTTTCTTTGAGAGCAAGGAAGCAAAGAAGCAAAAGGGTGAAGATATTATTTTGTAATAATCACAAAGTAAGAAATAGAAAATCTTTACACGGTTCCAATGCAGGAGTTCTGAGATCCCAGTATAATCCAAATATAAACAACCTCAGATATGGGTTGGGGGAACTGGGGAGCCCCCATATGTAGCTAAGTATACATAACACTAGCCTGTCTGTGTATACACAAAATGACCAGGGGACGGTCAGAGCTTAGAGAAGACAGAATGAGTCCAAAGGGACATGTCTGTAACAGAGAGTTATTTTCTGTTCCTGTTTCAAGTACCTAATGATCTGTTTTAGGGAAACTATATTATTACATTAAAAATACACATGAGCGACAATGTTCTTAAATGTGTTAGAAAAAAAAAGTGATAGGCCTAGGTGAAAAACTGACATTATTACCGGTCACCTTTTTTCTACGTCAAATTAATTATGGGAAGAGACTGAGGCAGGACTAACTTATAGGAAGCTTACCGATTTTTGGCCCAAAATAGAGCTAATTTAGTTTCGGATTGGGAAGATGAAGCTCTCTATCAAACTTTATATTTTTATGTTCTAAATGGTGAGGTAGAGAAATCTTTTTTTTTTCTTTTAAATATTAATTCCAAGACGGAAGGGCATATACGTTTTATTCTCTGTCAACTCAAAGTTCGTAGTCACTTAATTAACAATTAATGGTTCAAATCATATAAACAGAAAAGATGATTCCTAATACCCATATAATAGGAGCCAAAATGAGTACTTCATATACTTTAGCATTCTATTTCTAGAAAAAAAAATGGTACTTTGTTCTTTCGTATTTCAGTGATTCTTAAAATACACCCAGGAAGCTAGACTGATGCTTAGGTGTCAGTCTGTCTTTGATACTCACTGTATCTGAATCCTCCAACACT
This sequence comes from Lynx canadensis, assembly GCF_007474595.2. Lineage (NCBI taxonomy): Eukaryota > Metazoa > Chordata > Mammalia > Carnivora > Felidae > Lynx > Lynx canadensis. Next base: position 190,566,463 of record NC_044303.2, on the reverse strand, counting down.
GTCTGAGGAAACCCCAACATATTTGTCTTTGTTCTTCTTTGCTTTCTTTCGCTCCTCACGAAGCCTGTCGTCATCCTGGGCAAATTCAACCAATTCTTTCACCTTCTGGCGAATATTTATACCTTGATCCTTGCCATGCTCATCTGTGAGGATGGTAAGGGAGAAACAAAACCTTAAGAATTCAGTCAATCAAGCCCTTTAACACAAAAAACAGACATGAAAATTTCAATATAAAAAACCAACTTTAATATTTAAAATTAAAAAAAAAGACAAATAATGCTACTAAATTTTGTCATTTTCTCATCAGCAAATTCTAAGTCTTGAGATTCAATTCTGGCTTGTAAGAGCAAATAAAGATGAATTAACAAGGACCACAGATATTGGTGCCATGCAAGATCAATGAAAAATCTACTAAAAAGCATTACTAATGATGACTATACGAAAAAGACTTATATCCATAAATGTTTTCTTTTCCTATAGTATTTTAACAACAACAACAAAAAATCCACTTTACCAATTTAATGACTACAATGCACCCAAATGCTTTGGTGTCCCCAATACAAGTTTGGAAACACTAATTACCAGGATTTAGTGTAGCTGAAAAACTGAATTTTTAAAGTGCTTTCAACTGGGGTACACTACAAAATGAAATGTGGTTTATTCTGTATCCTCGTTCACATTCAAAACACACTCTGGCCCTGCTGCCTTTGCACAGTAAATATTATTTGGTGGGAGGAAAAAAAAAACCCAGCTTCAAACAGATGTGTGTGTTTTGGAGCTCTAACCTTTTCTTCCCATATGATTAAAGCTATTCCTTTATGGACACCACAGGGGACCAGTCTCCAGTGCATATTTTAATATAAACCCGAACACTCATGTTGTGTTGGTTCTGTTGTTATTAGCCAGTCTTTTCTGCAAGTTCTTGTCTTCACTAATTAATACTCTAGGGCCCCACGTCTTGGATTCTGCACTCGTCACACAACCAGCAATAGTCACATTCTAATTAGAGCGGAGAAGCTTCTAAGCTGGTTCAGGTGACTGACAACTCCAACTACTGTTTTAATTTGCTTATAAGGTTTTTCTATTGCTCACCTACAAAGTGGTAATTTTCCAGGGATCGCAAATCATAAATGTGTTCTCTGGCACTCGTAACCACACGCTCTGATCCATTCCTTATGAGGTAAGCTAGAAGCAGCAATGACTGTAAAAATACAAGGCACCAAATGATTTAACAAAATAAATTCTGGTAGAGCTTTGGTAAGTGGTTAAAAAAAATAATTCCAACATTAGCAAATAAATAATCTTTGTGGGGGTAGGGGAGAGGCAGAGAGAGTCTCTTTACCTTATACTGGACTTTAAATACATAGTATAACTTATATTATCAATTTGAAATTCCTCTTATAACCAAGCATAGTAAATAATTATAAACTGTCCATTGGACACCATGTGTCAAAAGATTAAAAAAAAATAGTTCTGATGTTAAAAAATACCTGAATGTATGATACAAAAGAACGTTAAGCTTTTAGAAAGCTGGCTCGGTTTTCACTTTTCATTTGGGCAGTATGGAACTGCAAATTGTTAGAAACATCGGTTTAAACAGAGCAATTATTTGGTAATTATATGATCCCATAGTGTTTTCTGCATATGAAATTAAATTTGGAAGGATGTGACTTTTGTTTCAAAACCTTGCAGCCAACAAATAAGAGAGAAAAAAAAAAACATTTAAGGGATTTCTTTTTGAGGTGATGAAAACATTCTGGTATTAAGTAGTGGTGACTGACGTACATCTTTGTGAATATACTAAAAACCACTGAATTAATGCATTTTGAACTTACCTTTGCTTGGAACAAACCTCACATAAAGAAATACTGACTATTTCATCACAAATATTATACAAGCTGAGGGACTGACAGTGAATGTTTTCAGAAACAACATCAAAACCACAGAAATAAATACAGGACTGCTCTTCAATCCTGAAAGCTAAAATGATGCTTTCAAAGTTCCAAATATAAATATTATATGCCATTTTGAAAGCACAGAAAAACTTACTCCGATAGCAAAAAAATACGGTGGGTTTGGAAAACAGGACTACCTTGTTTTAGAATTCTACGTTATATGATGAAATCAGAACTAAATAAAAAGAATCTGGTAAAAAAGTACATATTTGGGAATTTAAAATGTTAGAATTTTAGTATGTTTTAGAATCTCTAACTATGTTTTAAAGTAACATTTTTGGTGCGGCGGTGTTAATACTATTATAAATTAAGCAAATTTTTATGTAGAGATGAGAAAACATATTAGACTGGTTTTCGTTTTAATCGCTCATACACTAAATATGCATCCAACTGCAGATTCATTACTTTGATATGCACAAATATATTTTAAGCAAGAAAAATTTTAATAATATTAAAATATTTAGAAGTATTATTTATACTAATTTTAAACATTTTAGATTCAGAATAGCTGTTTATGGTGACGAGAAAACAGAACGCAAGTAGCAAATCTACTTCTTCCATCTGTGTAAGAATGTTCTATTCTGGGATTTAATGTTCTTCATAACCACTTATGTATGTATACGTTAAAATTTCAAGCATTTGTTTCCAACATGTCAAATAATAAAAACTGATGCCCATACCTTATAAACTCTTCTCCAATTTTTTTTGTTGTCTTTTAACATTCGTGACCAAAGCATGTTCATAAGTTCGGGAAATTGTTCATACATAAATGTAGCCCTGAAAAAAGAATAATTTTCCTCAAGACTCTGTAATACATTAATTTTGACAGTAGATGGCATGCTTGTTCTAAGTTACTGTGCTTTGCCAAAAAGCTTAAAAAATATAAGCTTAATTCAAAACATTTAGATATGCTTCCATAAAAATATTTTTCTCATGGTCTGTGTAATATCTAGCACGTGTGTAAGCCCCACTAATTAATATCATCTTTTACAAGCCCTTTATTTACCAGCATACTGGTCGAGATGCTCATCAAAAAAAATTTTCCTAACTTTATTTCAAGTTATTTTATACACATTTGTCAAAATTCTATGATAAGCTATGTAAGTCTCTAAACTTCACTGAAAAATAGTTTTACTTTTTTGAGCTAATTTTTAAGGGGAAATGGACTGTGTGTAGAACTTCCTCCACTAATATCTGAATGATTATGCAGAATTTCTGTCTGGCAGCTAAACTGTTTAAAACTGAAAGCAAATTTCATATTTCTATGTAAAGATAGTTGGATTCTTTCTGCACTGCTGAGTCAAATTATCACTTACTTGGCAATCTCTCCCATGAGTTGCCCAGAAGGTCCCCAAGGATCGTCATTCGTTGCTTCTCGAACCTTAGACTCGATCTCTGAATAATTCATAACCACATTGGTGCTGCAGAGGAAAAAAAACGCACGCACACACACAAAGATTAGCATCAAAACTGAGAAACACATGAAAACTTAATAATGACACTACTGGGTGTCCTAATGAGATACCTCTACAGGGTGGGAAAGAAAACATCTTTTGTGCATAAGCTACTTCGAGAGTACTATATAGCACATTTAAGTTATATTTAAGAAAATTTTACTATTCCATTAGCCTTCCAGAAAACAGATGAGAGACTGATTACATTAGAGCTGGCCTAAGTCCAGCAAAAAAATGGCTTTGGGTCAAATTAAAAAGGAAATTGAACACACTAGAGTCTATTATAAAACTAAGTTGTCTGTTTCCTAACCAGATCTAGTTTACATGCACTCTTGTTTCCTTACAGAATTTCTGTAAATTAATCAGCAAAATTACAGAAGAGCTACACATTATTTATATTGCATTTTCAAGAAGCAATGACAAGCCAAAGGTAACATTAAAAATGTTTAGAATCACTATGAACATTTAAACTGTAATCCCTTGGTGTCTTTTCACTTATTACATCATATAGGTTTTCCGTGTCACTAGTCACCATAACCCTCACTCTTGATGGCTACATAATATTCCATCAGGAGTCTGTATAACATTTAACTTTCACTTAAGACTTCAACAGTGATGAAGAACATGGGTTCTAGGAATCAGAAAGATCTGACTTCAGTTACTTTGTGACTTTTAGCAAAATTATTCTAATTATCTTAATTTTAGTTTCCTCAAATGCAAAATGGGAGTAAGAAAGAATACTACCTAAAAGGGTGGCATCTCAAATGAAATCTATTAGTAGCATAGTGCCTGACACACAGAAATTGCTCAATACAGGCCAGCTGTCATTATTATTAAGAAAGATAATAAACACCTATTAGGAGTAATAAAAATATTACTTAATATTTTTATAAGAAAGGACTTTGAAAAGAGTCCCTTAAGATAAAAGATAGCAAAATGTTTGGTTATTAAAATAGAATTTACATACTCATATGGATTTAAGAATTCAATGACATTCTGAGAAAGAAATACTGTGAAAAAGTGACAAACTATAGTAGTATCCATTTGACATCTAAAACTCCAATTATCACTGAGCAATTATTGTAACAGATGCCTATGAATACGATCATTCAAATCTTTCACTTAAAATCAAGCCTTAGAAATACAGAAAAATCAGAATTTGGTAACTATGACTTCCATACATCTCACTCTTGCTGTATGGTTTTTCAGTTATCAGAAAGTTCTATTTTTTAAAGGAAGGAAGGTATGGATATAATTTGTATTCAAATCTGTTTCTCAAATACAAAGAAATACAAATTTCAAATTCATTGCAAACCTTTCTCTTTCTTTACTTAAAAAAAAAAAAGACTAATAAATGGTTTGGGGTAAAATTTGAAAGGGACCATTACACATATATAACTTGCCAAATCACAGAATAAATTTGGCTTCTAGATTTACATTCAGAATACTGTTCTACTAAGAAAGGACAGTGAAATCCTATCACTTTCTTTCAAATCTTGGCGAAAGCTGCCTCCTAAAGTATCAACTAGCTTGATAACATAAGTATAAATTGTTTCCCTGGGACATAGTTTCCAATGCCTCCTTTACCAACTGAGACGATTAATGAATGAATTTTCCTAAAAACCCAGTAATGATCCTCTTGACAATAATTTTATGTATAGATACAAAGTAGTAACATTTTTTCCAATTTTTTTTTCAACAATGGAAACAAAATAAAATCAAGGCAGTCAATGACAGATTTGCAATATAAGATGCCACAAAATGATGGATTTCAAAATGCTTTTGTTTATCCTACTGGCTGAAGAATGCGTGGCTTAGGCAGTTGTAAGTGTCAACATGCAGCTGTGGGAATGAACAATAGCAATTAGGATTATAATTCACCCAAGCATTTCATTAGCAAGAATGCACTTAAAATCTGTTTGCATTGTTTAATTTCAAGAGAACAAGATGAAAGGAGTTAATCTCTAGTCCATGCACATGAAATATTTTTACTAGAGCCTTCATAAATGCTGTAGCTTTCAGAACACTACTTTCCTTGTTCAAGCTACAAAAGCCCATGGGTCAAATGAGAAAGGTCCTGTTTCTCTAACCCTTCACAAGATTCTTAGCTGAAGGCCTGTGTGTTTGAGTGCTGTGTGTTTACAGGAAGAGGTGGCAGACAGCCAATAATTTAAGAATCTCCTTATTTCCTTGGTTGAAAAACAATGGGAACTATATAAAATGACAACTTACCATTAAAACACACTTACAATATAGTTACAAAGTACACAAAGTACATCCACAAAATATGGCAACAATAACAAAAAATAATAAAGTTAGAACACTTCCATGAAGAGAATGGCTCTATTTTAAAGCCATTTTTCCAGTGAAACTGTTGCTTTCAGAAACTGCAAAGAACTCTGAAGATGAGATCCGCTGGCTATAAAGAATTCCAAAATAAAGTATTTTTAAGCTGCACCTAATTCAGAAACAAATGTAAACTAAAACAAAACAACACACTACTGTATAGTTTGGCCTTACTCCAGGTCATTTAAAAATAACTATTTCTAAAAAGGTAGAAATGGCATTTTGATCCTTCCTTTCCCATGTTTTCAGTTGCCCTCAATCCACACCCTACCCATAATTCCAGTGACCTTTTTTAAAAAGGAAAATAACCTCTTCCCAACCCCCACCAAAAAAAAAAAAGTTAAAAAGAAATTACATCCAGATGTGAAAGGAAAAAATAGCTAGTTTAATTCTTAAAACTTCCTATGATTGACAAAAATGTTTTAAGAATGTATAATTCAGACACTAGAGGGGGCTCTCTCAACAGTTTTTTAAAGCACCAAATTCAGACAAAGGTCTAGGATGTGTTCTGCAAGTAAAATTCTAGGAAATTACCATGAAATAACCAAAAAGTGAAGAATATTAAGAATCTGCTCATGTTCTGAAGATTTTACCTTAAAGCAGTATTGAACCACACTCATTATTGTTTGTTATCAGTAAGACTTCACTGCATCTACAGTCCTTTTCATGCTTTCACATTTGCCCCTCACAACACCCTAACAGGCAGGACAGGACTAAGGGAGATCCAGTGAGAGTACTTAACCCTCGACAACCCAGCACCACTCACTCATTGGATCTTTAATGCCAAAGACTAAAAGTTACTGCCCTCAACTTCTGTACACATACTTCTGTGACTGTATTCACATGGCCAATGTTCAATTATTCAAGGGCTGACTATTCAATTTGTAAATTATTAGTGTCCATTTGGCTCTGTTCTTTATTCCTCATTTTCTGTTTATTGCACTGCTCACTACTGATAGAATACCAAATTATTTTACTTAGTAACAGTTTGGGAACAGGTTTTAGAGGCAAGATTGGTTGAAAGTGAGCTAACGTGGGACTTTTACTTATAGATGGCCAATGCTTCTTCTAATCTGCATTAAGAATAATCAGTAAAATAACTGACAAGAAAACATTTGAATAGTTCTTATTGATATATTTTCCTGTCAAAAGTTCAGGAATATGCTTTGTTAAAACAAAACTATATACCAAGAGAAAAGGTAAAGCTTAGGTACAATTCAGTTCTAACTACCAGCAAAGGAATAAGGAAACTGAAACAGACTGATGCAGTAGAAAGTATTTTTTCCCAGCTTGTCCTTTTAATTTTACCTCCTTTAAAAAAAAAAGTCATATTTTTCATGTTTTCTTCTTTTTGTTTTAAACTTACTATATAAAGCCTTCATTCACTCTGAGATCAGGAAAATATTTAGCAGTATTTTCTCTTAGACCTTTAAATTTGTATTTTATTCTATGCATGCACACATACATCCACACTTAGAGTCTCACTAACAGGAAAACAGGCAGCAAGAGACAGAGACACAACATTCAAAGTAATGGTTTTAAATAACAGTATTTCTTTCTTTATACTTTCCTGTATTTTCCAAATTTCCTCCCATGAACTTTAACCAAGGAAAAACTTTTAAATGCCATTAAAAATAGAAATCAAGTACAGTATCATCATTAGCAACCTTTTAACTTTCATCAGCAAATAAGCATCATGGTAGCCCACATATGTATTATTTGTACTTCCAACATCTTGTTTTTATCAGGCTAATAAGTGCAGCAAACTAGTAACTAATGTATATGTATACATACTAAAATATGTATACCAAGTGCTATATGTGTAAAACTACAGGGATCAATTTAAGTACCTAATATTAAAATTAACATGTTTTTGGGGTGCCTGGGTGGCTCAGTCGGTTAAGCGTCCGACTTCGGCTCAGGTCATGATCTTGCAGTTCGTGAGTTCGAGCCCCGCATCGGGCTCTGTGCTGACAGCTCAGAGTCTGGAGCCTGCTTCAGATTCTGTGTCTCCCTCTCTCTCTCTGACCCTCCCCAGTTCATGCCCTGTCTCTCTCTGTCTCAAAAATAAATAAAACGTAAAAAAAGAAAAAAAAATTAACATGTTTTTAAGAAACTCTTTTAGGAAAGAATAATTCTTGAACATTAAAACTTACACTAAAAACTCACCTCTTAATCTCAATGCCACAAAGATTTCAGAAGATACTTTTATGACACAGGTAAAACTATTATGCTCCCATTAATAAAGTATCAATCTTTAAATAACTTTTTAAAAATAATAAAACACCCATAAAATAAACACTGAAAAAGAAAGTTTTCTCAGGTAACAAATTCCTTCTTTTAATGCTTGTTCCTTTTTTTTTTTTTTTTTAAGCTTCTGGCCAAAACATTGGGAAAATAGTTTTAAGAATACTTGCTCTAAAAGTGTGATATAGACCATCTGATATTCAGTTTTCATCAGGGGACCGCCTTTACCACATTACCCTTATCTGCAAGCTAAACATTTTATAGGTTCAATACTCATTTTAAAACCAAGTACATGGTAATTACAATCCTGTGAACAGAATCATATTTATGATCAACAACCAAGAAGTCTACCACTTCTAAATTCAACAAATACATAACTTTCATTGTCAGCAGAAAATCTGAGGCTGTACAGAAATGGTGTGGGGAGTTGGAAAAACTGATTCATCTACTTGGCTGGATATTTGCTACCCATGGAAAAAAAAAGTATTTTCTTGACCTGAAAGTAAAATACAAAGCAATGAAAAATGTCTTCTTAAAATTTTTTTTAAGATTTATTTATTTTTGAGAGAGGGAGAGAGACATAGCGTGAGCAGGAGAAGGGCAGAGAGACAGGGAGGGCGACACAGACTCAGAAGCAGGCTGTAGGCTCCAGGCTCTGAGCTGTTAGCACAGAGCCCAATATGGGGCTCGAATTGATGAACTGTGAGATCATGACCTGAGCCGAAGTCAGACGCTTAAATGACTGAGCCACCCAGGTGTCCCGAAAAATGTCTTAACAAAAGGACTGGTTCAGTAGAATTAATATTGCTAAAGCAAATATTATCATATTTGATTATAAAGTATCTTAGTTATAAAATACCTACAGTGCTAATATAAGGAATAAATTACAGTGTTCCCTCCACACCAGAAGAAAACTAATATAATAAATATTGGAAAGTAGAGAAAAAAACAAATACAACAAACCTACTGCTGGCCACTTTCTCTCTAGTGCTGCCATGCTGTCATTAGCAGCAGTGGCCCCTTCTACCAAACAGGAAGAAAATGAGTGAGTAGAGAGGAAAAGTATATTTAATATAATATATTTAATAGCAATATAATAGCAGTATTATAGCAATATTTAATAGAAATATAATAATATTTAATAGCAACTCCTTGGTAGAGAAATTAAATAAGCTCACTTGTATCATCACAAGACTAGTAAGCAGCTGATGTTTAAACTGCTGGGTTTTCTAATTCTAAAGCCCATATTATACCATAATGCCCTAAAATCAGAGAATTAGTAATATCATCCGACCTAAAAGAAAAAGCTTCTTAGTTAATAAATTAAGATGACATCACAAACTGTGCTACTAAAAGAAATGCTGAATTAATCTTTAAAGAAATATATTCCCAGTTATGGAAATTATATTTTCTTTGGTTTTACTAAATATTAAATAATGAACTATCCAAGTGGAAAGGAGGAAACCAATGTATTCCTCCCCCTCTTAAACACAAATACTCTTAAAAGCAAGGTAAAAAAAAAAAAACATTTTGAATAGGGAAAAACTGAAATTGAAGACCTCTAAAATCTCAGGCTCTCTTATCCATTCTTCTGTAGTAACAAGACTTCAGAAGAATAACCTGGTTATTTAAAAAACATATACCCTATTTCAATCTATTTATATCATAAATATGTGGGATGCTCATGTGCATATTATTTATGACTTCACCTATTTACACAGAGGACTATGCTGGATTATGTACCTTCTGTTTTCCTCTTTACTTTTCAAGAGGGAACATTAAAATACTAAATGCTGAAACATGAGACTTTCTGCTTTTTAAAATAACCATCAAGAATTTGCACTGAAATACTATACTTCATGCTTTAGCTATCACAGTAAAAAAAAATTAACACCAAATAAATATTAAAGAACAGTTTACTGCCAGGTTTTACTGAGGGAGGAGGGGACTCCCATAGTTCTTTTTAAAGCTTCTACTTTTAGAATATTCTGGATACTCAAAGATCAAGTTAGATACTATAACCGGATACCTAAAACATTTTAAAAACAGTACAGACAGAAAAACTGCTGAAGTCCAAACACAAGCTGCCTGCTTACGACATGAAAACCACAGAAAATGTATTAACGTTCAAAAACACCACTTCAGTTGTTCATTCCCCACATATGACAAGAGAAAAGCACCTCTAGCTGATGTAACTCTAACTGAAATTCTAATTGTTTTAAGATGTAAGAAAATTAAAGTGGATCTAGTCTTTTCTAAGGCAAAAGCTATTCTTCCACCATACTACTAACAAATTCTTTGATCCATTCTGATTGATGTTGGCCTTCAATTCCAGTAATAGTTTAGTCCATAGGGATGGAGAATTGGGAGTCCAAAATTTAACCACCCCTGATGTTTTCCTATTACTGAACACTGTTGATTAATATGGCTCGATATTCTTGTAATCTTAACTCAAAACTTTAGGCTGTGTTTGTACTATTTACAGATATAGTAGAAAGATAAAAAGATATAAAAAGTATATTTTCAGTTTTTTTGCAGAGGACAATGGGGAACAAATTAAACACTGAACATATTCTGCACGTAGAAATGACTAAGAATAAACCTCTAACATTCATGAACAATTAACAGAAAACCTTTATCTTAAAAATTACGAAGACAAAAATGGTTGTACAGACTCCTGACAATCTCCCAGATTCAATCAAGACTTTAAAGTATCCTGTACTTATTATACTTCCCCAACACATGGTAAAAATAGTTAGAGTCATCAAGTTTTCTTTCTTAGGTAGGAAACTTATGCATGGCAGAACACTTTTCATAATTTTTTTTTTTTTTTTTTAGTGATTCTGTATGATTTGATTGTGTCATTAATCCAAGGTACTACACCAAACCCAATGTGTTCTTCTCTAAATACCCTTTGTAAAGCTACTATTTTCTGTTAATAATAATTTTCTCAGGCTCTGCCACATTCACTACCAGTACTGGAGGTTGGCTTTCTTGATTTGTTGCTCACAAAGAAATTAAGTTACAACAGCCCCAGAGCTGTAACATAACAAGGCCGAGCTGCCCAGTGGATGCCAATGAAAGGCTTGGCTAAGTGACTTGTCCCCACAGCTGCAAATCAGATTTGGATCATAATAAAATTGTACATTATTTCCTGTTAACAAATCTAGATCTGTTTTACAAAGTCAAAACTGAACAAAAATCTACTACGTTTTATTTATTTATTTATTTATTTAATTTTTTTTTTAACATTTATTTATTTTTGAGACAGAGAGAGACAGAGCATGAACGGGGGGAGGGTCAGAGAGAGGGAGACACAGAATCTGAAACAGGCTCCAGGCTCTGAGCTGTCAGCACAGAGCCCGACGCAGGGCTCGAACTCACGAACTGTGAGATCGTGACCTGAGCCGAAGTCGGATGCTTAACCGACTGAGCCACCCAGGCGCCCCAAAAATCTACTACATTTTAGAAAGGAGGATGGTTACACAGTAGGAAATGTAATACAAAAAAATATTTAAGAACTTTTATCAGTAACTGACATTAACTGATTTATCACATATTTTCTAATCTCTAAATATACCCATTACAGATTATTAGTACTCCAAATGATATCATTATCTAAAGATTTCAAGCTTAAAACCTAGCATTCCAAATCCATATAATTTCAAATTGTGCGTTAAATAAATAGTTGGTCCCTTGCTTAAGGAAGAGTTTACCTAACATTCCAGGAAAATTTCCAGTACTGACTCAATATCAGTTTACATGAGCCCAAGCTAACAACTTACATCTAAAATATCTGAGATTTCTAACAACTGATATGTTTATCACTTAAGTATAATAAAGCTGTTCTAAAATGCAACTAGCAGAAGTAATGTCTTATGAACTTTGTTCCAAAAAACAAAAAAAAACCCACAGAATATCATTATTTTGCGGTTTATGTAGAATTCAGGGTTAGGAAAGGTTACATAAAATCAGTAAGCCTGAAAGAAGTCAATACTCCAAGTTTAGTTTCTCATGCCAAACTATGTGCCAGATTAGAATGTATACATAAATTGATCACTAAAAGATACAAACTTATGGAAGCAATGACTAAAATACTTTTCTATATAAAAGTTTATATGTTAAATGTTTATAGTCCAACATAAAGTCTTCAGGGAAAGATTAGAAGCCACACATAATTATTCCAACGACTCAAAAAATTAAGAATTGATCCAAAACAAAAATACTTAAACCAGGATGGTAGTTGGATTTCTGCCCCTCGAAGTCTGTCATTGAATTCTTTTTTCCAAAAGTTACCGACCTCTTGATCACTATTAAGTGTGACTTAAACTGGCAATTTTTCAAGGAAAGAGTTTTAGCAATTTATGTAACAGATGTGCAAAAAAAATTACATGAATGAGATAAGCCAAGAAAAACATCCTGATGTCCACAACTAAATTATGACCTGTGGGAGGAAGAAACTATAAAATTATTTCCCCTTCCTTACAACTTCAGTGGTTAGCAATACGAAATAAAATAACCTGTTTGATAGCAACCCATTTCCAAACATTTAAAATGGGCCTGGGCTCTAGGAACTGTTCCAAACACAAGCCCACCCTAAAGGAAAATACTGCAAATTTATGTATTTTCATAATCTGCTTCATCTTTTATGGCTATTTTGTAGGAAAGCAAAGTAATATGTACATTAATTGACCAATAATTAGAGATTAATATGGCCTGAATTTTGTCGCGGACTCCTGGACAAATCAACCACTCTGTGTCTCAAGTTTCCTCATCTGAAAGACAGTTCCTATGTATAACAGAGATTAAATGAAATGGTTAAGGGTACCATTTAGCACACATGGTCATTTTTCTGCCAATATTTATTTTTAGTTTGAAGATATTCTTTATATGGTCCCTTAGAGTAAACTAATTCTTATTACTTACATCTCATTCATTGTTGCAGAACTTTACAGTCATGGTAACTAGCAGCCTATCTGACCCAAAGCATATAGATACTGAAATGAAGATCTTGAAAATGTTAAGTATATAGGCAAGGCAAAAACAGTTATTATTAAGAAGCGGCCAAAGACCTGGAAATGAGTATTACTAAGAAATTAGTAACACTAATAATACTAATAATATAATATTACAGTAGTAATACTATTAATGCAAGCCCTGGCAGAGAACAACTATTTTATGCTTAACAGAGTTATTTTGAAGTTTATTCTTACTAATCTTGAGCTACAGTTTTATTTTACATAAAGTAGCAATTTCTTTTTTAGTGGTAACCTGACATCATCTGATCAAATAAATAAAAAGTCCCTTTTTTTAGATTCACTAAACTCATTCACATCTACTGATGGAGTTGCACATCCCAAAGCAAAATTAAAGCAAAAACAAAGACTTTTAAGCTATTATAAGAAGGGAAATTATCTAGCATTATCAGAAACTGCAGAATTCTGAGCTTTCAAAATGTCCAAAACAAGGTCATATAATTCATTCCATGAGGTGGCTGTCTGAAGAAAGCATTTTAGAAGGGCCACAATACCTGGTTTCTATATCCTGCTTCCTTTGCAAGAGCACAAATCATTAAACGAAGAAATGTCTGGATGTTCATGGATCTTGATCGTTTATGTAGAAACCCTTCTACTCTCCCTCTACCATAGGTGCTGCTGCTACCATGAGCTGGGTAGCAGATGACAAGCTTAAAAAAAGCTGTCCCAACCACTGGCTAGTACCATGATGCTAAAGAGTTATTTTTTTTTCCAGAGAAATTTTCTGGTGCCAATTAAGATTTGGGGAAGGGATGTTCTATGGCTGGCAAAAGAAGGTATTTGTTATGTGGTTCAGGAAAGTAAGATAAGTTGTTTCTAAAACGTGGCAGCAATGGTACATGGGACAATATAGCAATCAAACAGGCAGACGCTACACACTAGAAAATTCTTTTCCTTTCACTGCCATAGAAAAACAGCCCCCACAACACAAATCTGATGAACAGTAACTACTATCAACTATATAAAAACACATGTACATGTGGACAAAATCTAGAAGGAAAAAAAAAACGTGAAAAAATGTATGTGGACGGGGACACATTAGTTTACAATTTTATTTATACGATGAAAAAAAATCGATCACTTTTAAAGAAAAGAAAAACAGCACTTGTGTATAAAACTTCTCTTCACTTGTTAGGGCAGTGGCCCATGGCTGAGCTGATTTAATTCTGCTGAGGATCAGTTTCCACTCTCTTGGCTCAGCAGCCTCTTTATGTTATATCAGTGCCCTATCTGCACAGATAAAAGCTTTCTGAAGACCCGCTTTGGATAAAGGACCAGGGGTAAGGGTGTCAAGTTGCCTTCTTCTCTTGGCTAGCTGCAAAACAGTGTTGGAGACTATTCCGTAGGAATGCTAGCCCCAACCCAATTCTATTTTCTACTTCCAGCTGATTTTTTCTTTATCCTCTATCTCTGTAATTTTTAAGATTTCCATTTTTACTTTCTTCTAAAACAGTACTCTAGTATTTTGTGAAACATGGTAAGATTTTGGAGATGTTACGTAAAACTAAGGCAATTTTATTACTACAGCACTTCTCAGAGACTATATTCTAACATGCTTTGAGAATCTCAAAGAGGGGATCATATTAAACATAGCTAAAATTTTGGTGATAACATTCCTTCTCCCTGGAGCATTTTCTAAGTGTTCCAAAAAACCCACTTTGGGGTTTTTACACTATTTTTTAAAACTTCCCTTAATATTAGACTCACAAAAATGTCTATACCTTTCATCTTACCACTCTTGTTTTTAGTATCTGTTATTTCTTATTCTTTTTTAATGGATAGCTTTTCCTTTTAACCTTTTATGTTTTTAAATTCTTATCTGATGGCTGGTTTTAGGCCTTTTATCTTGCTTTACATCTCACTTATTTTTAACCTATTAAAAAAAAAACCTTGATTGATCTTTACTGTTGATTTCAGTTTCCTATCTTGTTTATTTTAAGTCTCATCAGTATTACTTTTGGGCCCTTTTTTTCCACTGAGTTTTTAAAAACTTTTAAACTTTATTCCAACCTCTTCAAAGTTCTCTATTTTTAGCTTTAAGTTCTCAATCCTCATTTAATAACGTCTTTCCTTTTTTCTTGCATGTTTTACTTATTTTACATTTTATAACACATCACTGAATGAACAGAAACAGCACAAAGAGCTCAAGAAAAGAGAGGCATTGGCTCTTCTCACAGTCCCTAACTCTCACACTTACTGCTGTTTTTCTGGCCCTCCCGATGCAGGGGTAACATTTTTCACAAGGATCAATGAAACACGTATATGAGATACTCAAAATGAGATTAGCTTTATTAAGTCCCAAGGGGTGATAAAATTCTTCTTCTTCCAGATTAGAGATGCTTTTTAACAATAAAATTATTAGTTTTCATGTATTTGAGAAGGAGCAACATTCAGGCGGCTTCACGATTTCTCAGGGTGAAACATGATCTGCAGGGTACATGGTAAGGCCAGGCAGGCTGCATGCAGGTGCTGGGTGTTTGGAGTCATCTTTGGGAGCCTTTTCCCTCAGAGACTACATCTCTAGTCTAGGCTCCAACATTTAACAATGTCTCCATTTGGGGTGTGTTCTCCACTTATCCTTCAAACCGTGACTAGATTCAGCTTCCTAATATATTTACCGTTGGCCACGTGGTCCACCACAAATTCATCACCACCTTCCCCAAGTATTTTCCTCTTTGTGTTATCAGTGGACAGTACCATCCAGAGTTGCGGCTTCAACATCATAATTCATTACTTCCCTCCCCTCCTATTTAGCATTAAAAGTCCATTTTCCTGGACTTTTCTACCTACAGCGGTTCCTAAGTGTCTCTAATATGTCCATCTACTTCTCCCTACCCACGTTGCCACTACCTCAGCGCAGGGTCACGACCATTTCCCACCCAGATTATTGCCAACAATCTTATAACTAGTGTCTCTGCTTTTCCTCTATCTCCCACCAGACCAGAGCCAAAGTGAACTCTTGCTGAAATACAAATCCTATGTAACTGAGCCCCCATTTTTTAAATCCAACAAAGGCTTCCGTTGGAAGCCTTCAAGATGAAGTCCAAATTCCTTAACATGACAAAAAGTCTTTCATGTGGGATATCAATTTATTCTTTCAGTCCCATCACCATCATTCTCACCTCAAGGCCTTTGCATGAATTGTTTCCTGTCTGTAAGTCCTCTACCCACCCAGCCCTGTCACCAGCCTCACTTCACCTTATCATCAGGGTTTAGTTTAAATGCCACTTCCTCCAAGAAACCTTCCTTTAACTCTGGGGATCTGCCTATATGCTCTTCATAGCACCCTGCTCTTTATCTTGAACTAAAACTAAAACTAGTGTACTATAACAGGCACATTTGTTTTCTTGTCTCCCCCTTTGGACTGAAAACATCCAGAGGACACAAGTTGTCTCTATCTTTATTTTTAATTTTTAGTTTATTTATTTTGAGAGAGAGACAGCATGAGCAGCAGAGGGGCAGAGAGAGAGAGAGAGGGAGAGAGAGAAGGGGAGAGAGAGAGAGAGAGAGAGGGAGGGAGAGAGGGAGGCAGGGAGGGAAGGAGGGAGGGAAAGAAAGAAAGAAAGAAAGAAAGAAAGAAAGAAAGAAAGAAAGAAACAAACAAACAAACAAACAGACAGTATCCCAAGCAGTCTTGTGTTGTCAACACAGAGCCTGACGCGGAGCTCGATCTCACAAACTGTGAGATCATAATCTGAGCCGAAATCAAGAGTCAGACACTTAACTGACTGAGCCAGCCAGGCACCCCTGTCTCTCACTTTAAAGATCCCCAGTGCCTGTAACAGACTTGGTGATAGCAGATGTTCCATAATATTTATTAAGTAATTGAGCAAATAGGTTAAATAGCTTCTTCCCTTTGACTCAAAAAGTTCTGGTGTTCAGGACCTACCTGATCTGGCTTCAATCTACCTGCCTAGCCTTTCTTCCCACTGCTTCTGTTTTATTTCCTTTATGGGATAACAACTGAAATTTAAACATGCCCTTTCTTACCTCAGTAACTGTTCACTCCCAGAATTATCTCCTTTCAGTAAAACTCAAACCTAGTTTTTAACAAAGATGCAAAAGTAAAGTCCTCCTGATTCCTGCCAACCCATAACCTCCCCTTCCTATGGTAAAATAAACATTACATTTATAACTTTTATGAATTATATTGTACCCTATGTAATAGCTATGTATGAACATATCTTAATTCCCCCTTAAAACACTGTAAGTTTTTAAAAAACAAGTATAGTTGATATTCCTTATTTGAGGATTCTGTATTTGTGAATGTGCTCACTAAAATGAGTACTACTAAAATTTTAGCATTACTAAAATTTTGTAAGACTAAAATCAATATTCAGCACTTTCATGGTCATTTGTGAATATGTGCAGAGCAGTGAAAGATTTGACTCATCTGTTGGGCACATTCTCAGGTGAGGCCAAAAGGCGATGTTCTGCCTTTAGTTCTCATGCCATAAACAAGTGTCTGTTCCCTGGTTTATGCAATGCCATTATTTTTCACATCTTTGTGCTTTTTGTTGGTGATTTCGCTGTTTAATGATCTCTAAGCCTGGTGCTGAAGTGCTGTCTAGAGTTTCTATGTGTAAGTATGCTGTAATGTGCCTTACAGAAAAAATACCTGTCAGATAAGCTTTGTAACGTGTTGTTGGGCCCTGAGCTCAGTGTCACTGAAAACAGTATGTGTATTGAGACATCTTCATACAGAAACAGACACAAAACATGGTTATGCACTGACTGGATGATGAAATGTGACTAGAGGCCCAGAGGAATCTAACCTGGGAACAATGGTTCGGCATTTGCTAATTCAGTTTTTGTGGTGACTCTGGTAGAACCTATGCACGTCAAATAACAAGAACTGACTATAGCATATACTATGCATTTTTATTCCCCTCTTAGTACCTAACCATGAATGTCTCATATAAAATGGGTATTTAATAACTGACCAGTGAATACACAAATGAAATCTATAATCTCTTGGTAAGAGAGAGGGTGATGGAAGACAAAGACAAAAACAAACAAACAAAGAAACAAACAAACGGAGATTAAGATACGAATAGAGGGGGCTAAAATAAACAATCTCTGACCAACAAATATACAAAGAGAATGACGTGAGAAATATCACTTTCTCAAAAAATTTTTAAAAAGGCCATCATGGTGGGGCACCTGGCTGTCTCAGTCAGTAGAGCTTGCGACTGGATCTCAAGAGTCGTGAGTTCAAGCCACATGTTGGGTGTGGAGCCTACTTAAAAAAAAAAAAAGAAAAGAAAAGAAATGAGGCTATCCTGGAATAAAGTTTCAATCTCAGGTCTTCTGAAGGCATGGCCATAAAGACTTGTTAATTTGCTATATCCCCTAAAGTTAACTTAGTAACCCCTAGCAAAGACTTAAAATGTTAAGACATGTTGGCAGAATTCTATGTCCACAGAAACATGTGTAGAGCTAAAACATTGAAATCAAAGGCTAAAAAAATACTTCAAAAACTTTAAATCTCTTACTTATGCTCACTGTCAACTATCGATTTAGGAGTCATCAAGGGTGACTACAGATACTGTACTTCTCATATAAACAGCCCTCATTTTGCATGGTGCCCTGTTAACTGAAACTGGTACATACTGGAACCATGTCTTTGCTTTGCACAATCTGTTACTAAAGAAGAGCTGTGCAAAAGAGTTAGGCCTTACCTAACTCTATGGCCCAGGCAAGGTCCTAAGCCCTTTATAAACAATTCATCTGATCTATCAACTTTATGAGGCAGTTAACATCACCATTCCCATTCACAGATAAGGAAACCGAGGCACAAAGAGGTTAAGTATCTTGCTTTAATACAACTATTAAGTGGTATGCTTAGGATTTCAACCTAGGTAGTCTGAATCCACAAATGAAGTTCAGAGATTCTGATCCTAACCTCTTATGATAAAATCACAATTTTAACCACTGCCTCTTTCTACTTGTTCCCCTCTGATTCATTATCCAACTCGGCACCAAGAGTAGCTACATAAGTGGAATCATTTCACGTTCTTGCTTATCAAAATTCCTCACCAGCTTTTTATTATACTTAAAATAAGTCCAAATTCCATGCAGTGGCCAAACATTCCCTGAGACTACCTTCTTCCATGTTCTTGCCACACTGTTCTCTTTCTCACCAGCTCTTTCTCCACTTTGCTTGCTCCACAGCATCTTCTCTCTGGGATACTTTCCTTTACTCTCTGTGCTATACTTTAAAATCTTTTAAGTCTTAACATAAATGCCATGTCCTCAGAAAGGTCTCCTTCTCCAATCCTACTTAAAACAGTCCCTCCCATTCATCATTCTACTTCAGTCCCTTTCCTTCATAACACTTAAAAAATGTAATTATTTTATTTATTTGTTTTTATTTGTCTCTCCCCACCAAAACTTGTTTATAACTACACTTCGAGTATCTTAAAGAGTTCTAAATAATCAATAAATATTCGTGAAAAAAATAAACTAGGTCATCCTGTGGCTTCCTGCAATCCTTAGTACAACACCTCATCCTCTGTCATTTGGCCATCTCACATGAGAAGCATGCCTATAATTTCAGTCTTTTTATCAGAGATTATATAAACATTAAGAATACATTTTAATTCATTCACTAGAAGAGGATTACCATCATATATTATAAAAAAAAAAAACAAAACAAAAAACACCTCTATCTGAAAAAATGTTATCAGTCTAAAAGGAGTGTGCGTATGTTATTTTCAAATTACTCCTCATAAATTCCAACATGGCCAAAGGGATACTACCTATGTTGAAATCAAACACCAATGTTGCATCTCCATTAATTTTCTCAAACTCTTCTACTCTCAATGTGCCAATTACTTGTATTTGTTTTAATTATTTAAACTTGTGTAATTTTGCTGCTTCTTCACACACACAATGTTTTTTGTAATTGTTGGAAAAATGCCACTCTCAACTATAGCCATTTTTTTCCAATTTAAGTCAAAAGGATTTCATATTCCAAATGAGTTATGTATTTGGTTTGCAGATAAAGTAAGCATAAGTCTATACTTAAGATATACATCCTAAGATTATCTACAGAAAATTAATCCTCAATACTTATTTCTACAAATGTCACACAGACATTTTACACTTGTTTGCTAAATTAAGTGCCAACATCTAGCATTCTAATTAGAATAGTGCTGCCATAATTGAGACTTAAATTACTCAGTAATCAGCATCTAGCATAAACAATTCAAAATCCAAACAAGTTATCACAGGAGAGAAGTATATGAATTACAGGTAGATGGCTGTAACAGGGAATACCACTGGAAGAATACATTCTACGGGAGCATTTTATTGACATAATCAGATTATCTACAATATATACACTTGTAAAGCACATGCTGTGATTTTTGTCTTTTCATACTTCATTGATTTATGGAAAGCAAATTACATTGCTGTAAGTGGGAAAAGCATGGAGAGAACAGCAATTCCGTTAAAGTTTCAATTTGAAAATAAAACCTTAATTATCCAAAAGAAAATCACCACCACACTTCAAAAAACCTTTGTCCCATGTGCCAACTCTTTGTACTATAGGTGTTTCTACATACTAAGAAATTCTAGCAACATCTTAATTACAACAAAAATCTCTATATATAATCTACGATATAATCTTCATTCTAAAAATCTGCCTCACCACTAAAAGTAATCAAAACCAAGGGTCCTTGGAGAAATGGCTCATTCCATGGATGAGGGAGTAAAAGTACAGAAAAAGGTTCACACATCTTGTGCCAGAAAGTGAGAAAATGCTTAAAAAAAGTGCCAAAAGGACATAAGCCAACTTTACAAGGCTCCTGTTGACCAAATCTGTGACAATTTGAGTACTGAAATAAATAAGGACAGTAGGGATTACAAGGCACTGAATAAAATGAAAATCCACAAAGGAGGGATATACAGAGGGGGGAAAATGAGAGCTCTTCCTTACAGTAAACTGGTAATTATATATTGAAGGATGGATCGTGGGGGAAGGTGGTTGAAGAGGGAGGAGTCATCATTTTTAACTATCACATCAAGGAAGAAGCATCAGTAGATGCTAAATTGGGGAGGGGAGGGGGGACGGAGTCTGATGAGGAGAGATATTAAAGTATCTCCCCACAGACTATTTATTAGTTGCAACGAGAAAAACAACTACATAATGGAGAAACCAGACAACGCCTTTAACTGAGTGCTCAAAATTAAAAGCGCATACACACCTTGTTTTCCTCCTGAAAAGGACATGTTATTACTTAATGTAATATCCCAGCTCAGAATACATACCTGAGGAAACACCAGCTAACCTTAAATTGAGGAATATTCTATAAAATAACCGGCCTATTATGTTCAAAAATACCAACATCATGAAAGGCAAAGAAAGATTAAAGAACTCTTCATTAAAGGAGACTTAAAGAGTCATGACAATTAAATACATGATTCTGGACAGAACTGTGCACTGGAATGAGACAACTGACACAATTAGAATATGGACTACAAAGAGATAAAATTACTGTTTCAATGTTAAGTTTTCTGAATCTAATATCCATACTATGGCCATGTGAGAGAATCATCTTTGTTCTTAGGAAATGCACACTGAACTCTGGAGGCAAAGGGGGCATGTAACCTACTTTTAAAGGGATCAGGAAAGTGTGTGTGTGAGTGAGTGTGTGTGCATGCGCATGCAGAGTGGAAGAGGAAGAGCGGATGTCGAGCAAATATGGCAAAATCTTAAAAATTGGTGAATGTGGGTAAAGGATATACAGGTGTTTTCCTTACTATTGTTAAAATTTAAATTTCAGAATAAAAGTTTATTTAAAAATCTGCCTAATTGCACAATATTGTGAATATACTAAATGTCACAGAATTCAGCATTTTAAAATGGTTAATGTTGTGTGACTCTTACCTCAATCATTTTTTTTTTTTTTAATTTATCTCTCTAGGTAACATACACAACTTGGAACGAAGTCAAACTTCATGAAAATCATTGGTTGGGCTTATTTCCTTTTCATTTTGAGCTATCATTTTCTTGATTCTACAATTTGGAGATCATATATTTCAGTCTTGAACTAGGCAAGAACTAGCTTTCTCAAGCCCAATCACTCTTCCATTAAAGCATCAAAGAGTTTAGATACAGTGTCCATTATGCTTTTAGATACAAAATGCATTAAGTTTAATTGTTAAAGTTTATGAGAGTTAAAACACATAATGAAATTGAGGCTTACCAGATCTTTATAATTAATGTCATTTTATATTTAAGTTATAGTGAAGGAACAATTAGTAATGTAACTTACACAAATTTTATCCTTTAGGTAAACCAAACACCACATCTCCTGTGTCAAACCATGTTAGCATGTCAAGCAGTCTTAAGTATTGATATGAGTAAAAAATCCTCACAGTGAAACATTTTACTCAACTAATAAATAGGACAAAAACACCCTCAATGAAACTCTCAGGACTGTTCTAATTCCAAAGTTTCCACGTATCACAGTAACCTATTACCATATTTAATGGCAAGTTAATAAAAGCTAGCAAAATGTTATATTTAGATACAATAGTGATAGAACATTCATGACTCTAAATAACTAGGACGCCCATTCCCACTTGCTAGAAAAACTTTTAGTCAAATATTTAGCATAAAATGTTTATTGGAAAGTTGTGGAAATACCAGTGATTACAAATTCAATTGTATATCCTGTGGTACACATTATCAATTCAGGTACAAGTTCCTCAAGTGCAATTTCTAATGAATTTTAAAAATCTAAGCTTCCAAGGTAATAAAATTTAAAAGCCTAATCTCTCAAGGTCCTCTTTTTTTTTTTTTTTTTAAAGTATGGAATATTATTCCTATTCAACAACCAAAACCACTCCTACTCTATTTAAAGAAGCTTTAGACTTGCATTGTTTTGTGTGTTAATGGTGAAACAAATCTTTCCCTATTGATGACAGTTGTTTAAGGCCTCTTACACAAGTTAGTTAGTAAATCAAAAATTTTTTTTATAAAGAAAGGACAACGTGATCTTTTTCTTGTCAGGAGCTATCATATGGTTTCACAAACAGATCAAATATCTAAGGTGTTTAAAAATAAGTATAGTGTTAAGAATTTTATTTGTGTTCTAACTTTTTACAGGTATGGATAGAATAGCCACTAAAATACTTTTAATAGTAAAATTTTACTGTTAAAGGGGTTTAAAAGTTTGTTAAAAAATTTCTGCCAACTTCTAAATTTCTATTAACTGGAACTAATCTAAGGAATTGTTACTCTACTTAATTCTAATAGAACAGTCTTTGTTCATCTCTATCTTTTAATTTTGGGTTATCACTTTTTAAAGCTGTCTCACAATGACAAAACTAAATAAACAAAATGAAAGCAATAAACAAGAATGTATTGAGAACTCACTGGTAACATTTCCACAATACATTAACTCATTTAATTCTCTTAACAGTCCTGGAAAGTTGACCTTATCCTGTTTTATACAGCAGAAGTGGACAAAATCTCTTAATTCATCAGGTCTCCCCTTCAATACCCCTTCCACCACTGATTTAAAAATAAAATTGAGGGGCACCTGCGTGACTCAGTCGGTTAAGTGTCCACCTTCACTTCGCATCATGATCTCACGGTTCGTGGGTTTGGGCCCTGAGGCGGGCTCTGTGCTGACAACTCGGAGCCTGGAGCCTGCTTCGGATTCTAGGTCTCCCTCTCTCTCTCTGCTCCTCCCCTGCTCATTCTCTCTCAAAAATAAATAAACATTAAAAGAATTTTTTAAATAAATAAATAAAGTTGAAATCCAAAGCAATCTGCTCAACTTGGACACACTCAAGACCATTTATTTTTTTCAAATATGTGGCACCCTACTTCTGCTTAAAATACCCTATTAAGATAATTTTATTAAACATATTGCCTAACTCCTTCAGGAAAAAAATCTAAAAGGAAGTACTGAAATTAGTTAACCTTAAAAAAAGAAAAAGCATAAAACTCTTCTGACAGAATGATAAATTGATGAGATAGATATTCTGCACTGGGACAACATGTGAAAATTACATCTTTGTAGACACAAATGCCTGATATTTACAGTGTGATTACATGACTAACAGATTTTTTTTTCTATCTAAGTTCGGAAACACTGCCAAATATCAAACACTAACCAAAAGTATGTAACTAAAAAATCCTATCAACAATGCTAAAATGAGAAATCCTGCACCTACCTCAACAATAAAACTACCTCCATATGATGTCAAATACTTTGATATTTCATTTAAGTTAATAGTTTTTCATTTTCATCCTTGATTGATTAAACATGGATTTATCCAAATGTACTTCCAAATCCTGAAAACTAGATTCAACTTTTCTGATATAAAGGAAATTACTTCTAGAACCTATCAAAATTTTGAGACCTTTATAATTTATTCCCCCTCAAGCTCTAAAAAAAACCCAAGTAACTATACTTCAAATTATTTAATTTGGACTATTTGATTGGAATAGAAAGGGGACTTCCTTTTGCAATGGGACATCTTCTCAGAGTATTCACTGATGTCACCCTATGTTCACAACCATCTGGGTGCAGGTTCTTATCAGTGAATCTACATCATTATTTCACCTGTTTCAGATTTTGCACTTCATGTTTGATACCTTATTCAGCCTCATCTTCCTTTCAGGTAAATATGTTTTAAAAAAAAAAAAAACGGGGGCAGGGGGCGCCTGGGTGGCTCAGTTGGTTAAGCGTCTGACTTCGGCTCAGGTCATGATCTTCCTAGTAGGTTGGAGCCCTGCCTTGGGTTCTGTGCCGACAACTCAGAGCCTGGAGCCTACTTCAGATTCTGTGTCTCCCTCTCTCTGCTCCTCCCCTGCTCACACACTCTCTCTCTCTCTCTCAAAAATAAACACTTAAAAAAAAGTGTCTCAGGATGTATCTCTTTCATGAATTTTTGCTCAGTCCTGTTCTTTTTATTCTCTGAATTTCAAAAATATTTACATCCTGTACCCTAAATTCAGATATCATACCATCCATCTTGTATTACTCTCTATTTCTTGTTCATGTGCTTTTCATGTGTTTTTCAAGTGCATCTGCTTGACAGAATCATAAATGCCACTGGAACCCTAAGGTCTGTCTCTCATAGTACCCTACAGGGCTCATGGTAGATGGTAAATGAGCACTCATTGAAGGACCTTTATGAGGTATGGCCAAGATTAGTAAGGATATCAGTAATATATTTTCAGTTACTGCATAACATTTTAATACTTAACAATCTATGCCAAAAATACAGTACTTGGATAAGTATATAATGGACTAAGAAAAATTATTTCTAAATGCTCAGTCTGAAGAAAAACTGAGAAAAGTTGGGCATAAATTACAGATTAATATGACACAGCACTAAGGGCACAGCAAAGACCACAATCAAAAAACTATCTGAAACTTTAATAAGTTGTGGAAGCTGGTTACAGAGGACTACTAATTCTGAAGCACATAATGTTTATAAAATGTCACCAATTAAAAAAAAATTAGTCACTATACTGGTAATTATAATATATATATTATATATATATATATACAAAAATATATCAATTATAAATATATATTTATATATATTTATAGTTATTTACTTATATACTACCTTCATAGTATATCTTATATATTATATTATTCTTATATACTATCATATATATATATTATTAGATTAGATATCTCCCTCGTCTCCATTCTCTCTCTCTCTCTTCCTCCCTCCTCTCATCACAATTCGCGCCCTACTACCTCCCTTCTCTACTCTCGCTCTCTACCTTTTTTTTTTTTTGAGACCAGAGAAAGCACAAGCCGGGGAGGATCAGAAGAGAGATGGGGGGAACGACGGATCCAACGTACAGGCTCGTCCGTGAGCCGATGCAGGGATGAAACTCACGAACTGCGAGGTCACAACCTATGTCAAAGTTGGATGTTCAACCAACTGAGCCACCCAGGCGCCCCATAAATGTCACAAATTTTAGGATTAAGTAGTGAATACCTTCATTACAATAGCTAAAGATTTTCTTTTGCACCTACATAAACATCTGTTTGCTTTCCTTCTCTTGAGGGGCATCTAACATATAGACATTATTCAAAGTACATCAAGAGTCCAGAAAATTTTTCTTTTATGACAGGTACATATGGGGGGAAAAAAAGAATAAACACTCAATGAATTTGGTGCAGAAATTTTAAATATTATGAATATTTCTCCAAGTAATTTTTAATTAGTATAAAGTATACACTGGCAACTCACCTTTATTATAGTAAAATATTTTTTTGATAATTATGTCTTGTAAAAGTTAGCAAAAACTGTTAAATATATGTTCTGAAAGTAAACATCTATATTTAAATCTAGACTCTATTTTCTAGATGTGTTACTTTCAGCAAGTTCCTGGACTTCTCTGTGGCCTATTTGCTCATCAATAAATTGAAGATGATAACAATGTTGTCATAATTCTTATTGGCACATGGGAGATACTAAATAACTATTAGCTTTTATTAGAAATACATGGACTTAGAAGATTTCTTCAGTAATATAAATCAGCTTATCAAACTTAACATAGTCAAAGATATTTATTGAGCACCTACTATATAACATACACTGTTCTAAGAGTTAGTAATACAGCAGTAAACAAGACGAAGTCCCTGCCTTCAAGGAGTTCACATCCTAGAGGCAGCAGCAGAATATATGTAAATAAAAGAAGCAGAGGTGGAAATGAGTGACTTAGGTGGATGCATGCTATTTTAAACAGAAAGTGAACAGAGAATCACAGAGTAATGGAAGATGGGGTCAGAGGGGGCAGCAGAGAGCCAGATCAAGTACAGGCTGAGAGGCAGGGAGATGAGAAGTAACTTGAAAAGCTGAGACAGATCTGATTTAGCATTTTTCAAGAATCAATCATTGCTGTGTGGAGAGCAGACTGCAGGGTTAAAATTTTTATTTGGCTTCATGAGAAATGAGCCACACTTCAAAAGCCCATTCAGTACCAAACTTCTAAATATAAGGCAAACACATCAAACTAAGGATGTTACTTAACCATTGTGGTTTAGCTGCAAATAAAAACAGTTTTAATCAACAACCCTAAGCTGAAGAACAAATACGAGAAAAATCAATAGAAAAAAATCCTCAGTATATTTATTTGCATTGTTCTTTAACGATCTTCTAAAAATACATGAAAACAAAAGTTAAAAAAACCCAGGAAACTGAATTTTCAATGCATATATTTTTGCTATTTTAAAAATTTAAGGCTATCTGAATGAGAATTTTTGAGTGAAACATTCCAAAAGCATGCATACACATTTACCACATAATGGTGAATGGCGAATTTATGTGGAAATTGAAAAAAATTATTGATATTTGAATTATGTAGAACTTAAATACTTTCCTAAGAATTTTGAAACTAAACAAATTTGCATGTCAAAAGACATTCTAAAACAATTGGCAAACTCACTTAAATACAAAACATGCCTATTGTTACGCATTAACAAAATTACTCCAACTAATAATTCATTAGCTAAATTTATCCACAAATCATAATTAGCTATAAATTAGTTCCAACACGGGAATACATTATGTTCTTTTACCTGTGTTTAATTTTCAGGCTAAAGAACTCTGGTAAGCCAAAAGAATTTCTTGCCAACTTGGGAGAATGGGCTGAATAATCGGAAAGCCCTTTCTGCAATGTGCATTCATCTATTGTCAGAGATGGCAAATTTGATTACTTAGAGGGTTCTTTTTCTTGATACTGTTCAGTTTCTTTAAGAATTAGGGGATGTCTGGGTGGTTCAGTCAGTTAAGTGTCCAACTCTTGGTCTCGGCTCAGGTTATGATCTCGTGGTTCAGGAGATCAACCCCACAGCATGAAGCCTGCTTGGGATTCTCTCCCTCTCTCTCGGTCTCTTCCCCCTCAATCCCTACCCCTGACCCCTGCATGCATGCTCTCTCTCAAAAAAATAAACTTAAAAAAAGAATTAACTGTCAAGTTCAAAAGATAAATCTTTTTACATTTTAGGAGAATGTTTTACATTAGTACTATCTTTAATATCTTTAGAAACTACAAAACAAACTGAACAAAGATTAGCAGATAGAAATTGCAATATGTCTCCCCAAAGACTTTTTTCCTCAACATATCTTTTTAAAGAATTACTTCTACTTCTGTAACATGTTTTCAATATTAAAGTAAAAGCATTTATGACTTGGTGAAAACAACACATGGCATACACATTAGAGATATTTATATGAGTTTTCCTATATGTAGGTTAAGATGTCCATTCAGGTGAAGAGTTTTATGAAAGAGTGCTCACTGAAAATAATGACGCATGGATTAAGACACAGTCCTTACATACTTGTAAATAATCTAATCTAACAACAATATTTTCTTTATTCTTTTAAACACTATATTCCTGTTTTTTTCTATGTTATAAATGATTTTCTGCATTACATAACAACAATAGGTATTTCAAAGTTTATGTCAGGTAATATGCTAAGTGTTTCACATGAACTTAATCCTCACAAGAACCCTGTAAAATAAGTATCATCTCCATTTTCCAGACAGAAAAATTTAAGAGATATTGTTCCAATGCCCAAGACCACTGTTTCTTCACAGTAGACCTCAGATTTCGATTCAGTTCTGATCTCTGAACCAAAGATTCAGTTCTGATCTCTGAACCAAACTGCTTCCTAGATCCATTAAATATCACCTGGAGGTATAGTAGAAGAATGTGTTTTGCTAGCAAATTACTATAAAAACATATAGATAAACATATGTAATTAGACCAAACAAGGAAAGCTCATGAAGTGACACCTTAAAAAAGCATAAAAGAGGGGCACCTGGGTGGCTCAGTCAGTTAAGCATCCGACTTCGGTTCAGGTCATGATCTCACAACTCGAGGGTTTGAGCCCCACATCAGGCTCTGTGCTGACAGCTCAGAGCCCGGAGTTTACTTTGGATTCTGTGTCTCCCCCTCTCTCTGCCCCTCCCCTGCTTGCACACGCTCTCTATCTCTCTCTCTCAAAAAACAAACAATAAAAAAAGGCATAAAAGAATAAACAGTTTAAATACATTGTCCAAGAATGTTAAGTAATGTCAGTTGAGGTTAAAAGGAGTTAACTTTTTGTACATAAGAGCTATTACAAATACTAAAAAAGTACTTTTTCACAGCTAGATATATCTTAATATGAAAGATAAAACAATAAAATTTCTTCAAGATTAAAATGTTATTTAAACTGCCTATACTCTTGGGTCACTTGGGTAGCTTAGTCGGTTAAACACCTGACTTCAGCTCAGGTCATGATCTCACAGTCTGTGGGTTCGAGCCCCGCGTCAGGCTCTGTGCTGACAGCTTAGAGCCTGGAGCCTGCTTCAGATTCTATGTCTTTGTCTCTCTCTGACCCTCCCCTGTTTGCGCACGTTCTTTCTCTCTCTCTCAAAAATAAATAAACGTTAAAAAAAAATTAAGAAAAAAAAAAGCTGCCTTTACTCTTTACTTTTTCTTAAAAGAATTATTAAGTAAACACTAGAAATAAGTAAGAGGGGCGCCTGGGTGGCTCAGCTGAGCATCTAACTCTTGATTTCAGCTCAGGTCATGATCTCATGGTTCCTGGGATCAAGCCCCATGTCGGGGTCTGTGCTGACAACACGGAGCCTCCTTGGGATTCTCTCTCTCCCTCTCTCGGCCCCTCCCCTGATGGCACTTTCTCTCTCTCTAAATAAATAAACATTAAAAACTAATTTGTTTAAAAAAAAATGAAATAAAATAATTTAAGAGCACACAAAAAGGTTCAACTGTGGAGCCATACTGTAAAAACCAGAAGTATTAACTAAATAAGTGGTACTTAAAATTAAATTAAAAAAAAAAAAAACCACACACACACACAAGTACTTTCAGTGGATATATCAGTAAACAAACGAAAAACTACTTGTAAACTAACACTACAGGGCACAGAAAAACATAAGAGACAACTAAGTGATTTTTAAAAGCATTTTGACAGTAGTACTAAATTGGCTAATTTAAACTACAGAAATATTGGCAGAAGATAAATTAAACTCTTCTGTCTTTGGAATTAAATTCTTAATATCTTCTTATATCCACTTACCATAAGAGAGGGCGGATAATTAATTATTTCACTAATAACAATCATCTATTATTGGTTCCCAAAAAAGTTGATAGGGGAAGACTAAAAAGCTGACAATCATGTCTGCTTTCAAATTCTAAGAAGCAAACGGAACAGAGATTTACTGGGAAGACAGGGAAAATAAGGGGGAAACCATCTGGTGACTGAAAAGCAAAACTGACAGTAAGTTCAAAATATAGTGTAATTGTAATGGCAAGTTTCTTGAAGGCAGGGTACCTGTATTGTACTTTTCAAGTTCAGAAAATACAGTACTACTCCAAAAAAAAAAAAATGTATTATCTGTTGAAATAACTGAATGAAATATTTTCTTAAAAAGTAAAAGGTTCTCCTTCTGGAGTCTAGACTAGGCAACAGTAGTTTCTATAGCTCTACAAACATTTAGGGGATAAAACCGCATGTTAACACCAACAAAAATCAACTTATAAGGGAAAACGCAAGCTATGCTTAAGAAAATAAGAAAGGACTACCAATAGCAGTTGCCCACCAACAGTAGCTGGCCAGCACTATTTGAATCACTATCATAGAAAGAGTAAGGGCCACCGATGAAATAGATTTACCACTAGTACTACTCTGTGCAATGGAAGAGAAGGATTAACTGGGCTTGAATAATAAGTAGCCATTTTGATCTACCACTATCTGTCACGTTGACTACATTCCCAAAGTTTGGAGAAAAAACAGAACAGAACCGTAGCAACTTTTAATTTATACCATGTGTGGGATAACAAAATATCAAAGAATCCAACTTTATTACAAGAAGGCAGGTCACACGATGATAATGGTCAAGCTAGTCCTAGTTGGTGGGAGTGGTGCCACTTATCCCTTCCTGCCACAGCTGCCTTTCATGCAACTTGAGTACAAGTGGGAGGAAACTGGTACTCTAAGCTCTGGCTGGCCTATGACTTTATCTGCTTTTCCTCAGTTCCACAGTATTCTGCACACCAAGCCATTTAATACTACCAGGAGGTCAACAATTGTGGAAAGTATCTCCTCACCCTCCATGTCTTCAAGCTCTCAAAAGCCAGTATCTGAAATACATCGTTATACTTCAGAACTGCCACCATACTTGATCTAACTGCAGCTCTAGGGAACACATTTTGAAAGAAAACATTTTTCTTTCTCAAGTAAACCTCGCTGGGTAGGGATATATGCTAAATAAAAGTCCTAGTTTTCCTGAGTCATTGGTTGCATTTATTTACTGCATAAAGCATTTAAATATAACAATTATTGATTACCACTTTAAAAAAAAAATCCTTTTTCAGCCAAAACTGTCGCTGGAGAATGACTTTCCAAAATCTATGTGCCATTATGAAATACCAGTTCCATATCTCCCCCCTGCCCACGCAATGGAAATTCATGTCTCCAAATAGCCAGTAAAGTTGAAAACAGACTTTGTCTACCCTCATCCTCTCATTTTACTGATAAGGAATCTATCATTTGGATATTTATGTGATTCTCTGCAAAATTATACATATGGCTAGCTTAAAAGGAAGTATCAGAATCTGAACCCAGGTCTCTAAAACCCCTAACTTGTGCCCTTCCTAATACGTAAGACCTCATTCTATTAATCCAAACTCTCCGAGCAGTCCTTAATCACTTCGTTTCTTCATTTCCAAGTTCCCTCAATACCTTATTCCTCTAATAATCAAAGCAGCCATTCTACAGATTGGTTTCTCCTCCATTATGGCATTTTAAGGTGAAGAATCTAACTGGACACTGTGCCACAGGTACTGGTTCTGTAAGATGCTTACATTTTGAGGGAAGAATTTTTTTCTCTCCTGCCAATGAAAGATGAAAATTAAATTCTAAGTATTCAGTAAAATAACCTCACATTCTAATCTTAATATCATGTGCCAGACACCCACAAAAACTTTAATAAGTCCTTGGTGGCAGAATTCTTACACGTACCTGAACTTGGTTCAAGTCTCCATTTTAAAATGGGTAGTAAAAAGGAAGACAGAAGTTCTTTTTCAACAACAGTTCTTCCATTAGATGACTTGATAACTACTTATGTGCCAAATTTCACCTGAACACTTGAAGATTGGTAACATGAGTGATAAAGACAAACAATAGCAAACGTACAACATCAGCAGGAACGTTGCCTTGATTTCTGTCTCCTGAAAAACGTATATAGCTTCTGCAAATTTGTGAGTACCACAAACTTAGTTCTCTAAGATAACAAGGTTTCTCTTAGATCTCTTTTGCTGCTCTCTGGCTTAGAAATAAAGAGTTTTGTAGAGACTTTTGGACTTTCAAAACTATTTAAGCTAGTATCCAAGTCTTTACACTTGGATAAACAACCAGTGATCCAATAAGGCATGCACAGTGTCCACTGGAAAAAAATTAAAAATATAAAAAACTAATGAACCTGTATCTGGAAAAGAACCATGATTTTATCTTTAGGAAGCAAAGGGCATATAAATAGCAAAACCCAAAATAAATGTCTGAGGACTTAATGATCAAATGAACAGCTGATAAAGGAAAATTATTAAAGCAAACCATTTCTCAAACGTGGAGTTTCTCTTTTAATGTTTATCTCCCTCTCAATGCAGAACATCTGCTACAATCATCCAAAGTATACTGATCTAAATATACTGTGGCAAGAGCTTTATATGTAAAGTCGTTAGTCCTTAAGCTTTACAACGTTGTAAGGTAGGTATCTATCATTATTTTCATACTGCACCTAAGAAAACTGGGGCACCTAAAGTTACTTAACTTGCCAAGGTTACAGAGCTTGAACCCAGCTCTGAAGCCTCTAAAACCCATGTCCCTTTGGTGCTCTACTGCCTTCTTGGTAGCACAGCAAATTGGAAAATATGGTCAAATTCTAAGTTCCATCTGATGATTATCCAAGCCACTATAAATTGTGTTTTTTGGTTTTTGGTGTGGGTTTTTTTTTTTTTTTTTTTTTGGTGTCAAGAAAAACTCAAAAGTTTGCCATCAACACTTCCTGATTTTAGGTTGGGTCGGTATCACCAATGTTTCTGTCACCACACGTATTGCACAATCACTAGAAGCCAAAGGAAGAGGACTGGTTAAATTCTTAAACTTTATTTCCTGCTGGCCTAGAAGTCCTTAATGTTACGTCTGTTAAGTGTGAAGGTTTTTCTGGTGTAGTGAGACACTAAAGTTATAACCTAACTCTTATAGGAAATCATCTATGCATTAGTCATTTTACCTGTCAGGGAAGCTAAAAGCAGATCAACGGGATATAAACCCGGGTTGTTTCCTTCTTCAGGGTAAATTTCTTAATGACTTGTTAACTAAGCCCAATGGAACAAGTGACCCTCCAAAAATGAAATGTAGTGGAAAAGGAAACAGAGGAAAAGAAGAATCACAGTAAGTAATGTGGTGATCTACTTTCACTAGTGTTAGAAAAGCAAAGGATGAATCTCCTTTTGAGTAACTTCAGCCTGACCACAATGGCCACTTGTTACACCTACCACCCACTCCAACACTTCAGGTTCATTAGGAATTAAAAGAAACCTAGTAAGCAACCCGACCAGGCCTGAGTCTCCGCACCACACCCTGAGAACACAGAGGGTCAGGGCATTGCGTCCCCCACCTCCAAGCCTTCCCCGCTGCCCCGGAGGCAAAACCCACAGCCTGGGGCCAAGACAGTCCTCCAACCAGGGCAGTGACCCAGCTCTGGACAACCCCGCCCCCTCCCCTGACCAAAGGGTCTGTGCCTAGAGGGATGTGGGTGGGGGCAAGGTGAGGAAGGCCTGCACAGGAGAGGAGGGGGCTAACAGGATGTTTTGAAACGAGGAAGGGTCCCTTCTCACCCTCGCGGGTCGGGACCTGCTCCGGGTCGGAGAGAGAGCCGGTCGCCGCCATGATGGGACTGGGCAAGCCGGGGGGCGTGACGCGGGCAGCCCCGGGCGCAGGGCCAGCTCCCCTTCCCCCTTCCTCCCCTCCTCTGCGTGGGCCTTGGCCACAACTGACCCCCGATACTCACGCTTTGTCCACCAGCTCCCGCACCTTCCACATGTTCAACATCGTGCCCCGCGCGGGCCGAGCCACCGGCTCCCTCCCCTGCTCCCCACAGACCCCGGAACACTTCCGCGCCGGGGCAGATCCTGGCCGGGGTCACCGCCGCCGCCCGCCGCCTCGAACTCCCCCAGTTAGGTCCTTCTCTTGCCACAGCCGCGGCGCCGCCGGTGACACGTCGAGACGCGGGGGCAGAGGCGCTGCGTGGAGCGGAAGTGCCCGACTTTCCGCCCTCTGCGCGCGGGGCACGCCGGGACCTGTAGTTCTCCCCCGGCCTAGCGGACAGGTTAAGCTGAGAGAGTTAGTGTGATAAACTTGGTAGTATTTCTGTTAGACTCTCCGGTCCTACGCACCCTTCCCCATGCCTCTGACCTTCAAAACCAGAAACTCTGGGGTGGGGACCAGGAATCTGTGCTTTACGGAGTCCTCCGTGCTTAAGTGTCAGAAGCACTGGTATAGGATCAAGCAGCCCTCAGACACATTTTCCAAATAGTAAGTATTGTTTCTCCCTAGAAACAGTCCTGAATATGTAACAAATACCAGAGCGTGCTATGATTTTGAGTCTTCGAATACCTCATTGAAAGGATTTTCTTGTGAAATAAGTCTTGTTAAAATAGTACCTGAGGGGCACCTGGGTGGCTCAGTCAGTTGAGCATCTGACTTTGGCTCAGGTCAGGGCCTCACTGTTGGTGGGTTCGAGCCCCACATCAGGCTCTGTGCTGACAGCTCAGAGCCTGGACCCTGCTTTGGATTCTGTGTCTCCCTCTTTCTGCCCCTCCCCTGCTCGCTCTCTCTCTCTCTCTCTGTCTCTCTCTCTCAAAAATAAAAGAGTAAAAAAAATTACTTGAGATAGGAAAGACCCCCCGCTAATATCCTCAAAGGGGGAAAACTGAGAGCTTTTCCCCCAAGGTCAGGAACGCCACAGGGATGTCCACTCTCGCCACTGTTATTCAACATGGTATTGGAAGTCCTAGCCTCAGCAATCAGACAACACAAAGAAATAAAAGGCCAAAGACATGAAAAGACACTTCTCCAAAGAAGACATCCGGATGGCTAACAGACACATGAAAAAATGCTCAGCATCACTCATCATCAGGGAAATACAAATCAAACCACGAGAGACTCTTAAAGATAGAGAACAAACTGAGAGTTGATGGTGAGAGGTGAGTGAGGGATGGACTGGATGGGTGATGGGCATTAAGGAGGGCACTTGTTGTGATGAGCACTTGGTGTTGTATGAGTGATGAATCACTGTATTCTGCTCCTGAAACCAGTATTGCAGTGTATGGTCACTAAGTAGAATTTAAATTAAAAATTAGAAAGAAAAAAAATTAAAACCTATTGCACTCTAATTCTGTGACACAGTGGTTTTATATTTAGACAGCTACCTAATATCCTCCTTAGATACTTTATCTTCAAGCTCAGAAACTTAGTTCACACTCTATGGGAAACTAGAAAGACAACACTGTAACACATGCAAGAACTTGGCAGGTTTATATTCTTAAGCATAAGTACAAATACACACTGCACTCAGTGTTTTATTGCAATGGTTGCTGTGACTTCATTTTCTTGCTTATTCATTTTTAACAATGGTCATGTTAGAAGTGCAAAAGAAACATTAAAATTCATTTGGCCCAACTGCTTGAATTTTACAGTGCTTTTCATTCTACACGAATGTATTGAGCAGAAATCTTCTGTGTGCCAGGAGTAGGGAATACAGCTGGGAACAAGACCAACAAGGCCTCAGCTCTCTTGGATCTTACAGGTCTTTGGAGCAAATATAATAATCAAGGAAACATTTAAGATAATTGCAGATAGAAAATTGTTGAAGAAAACAGAAGATAATGTTGAAGAGAATGGTGTTAGAGGAAAGTAACAATACAGAGTATTTAGGGCCTCTTTGAGGGACTCTATAATTAAGCTAAAACTTGAATGATGAAAAGGAGCTGGACATTAAAAAAAGAAAGAAAG
This sequence comes from Lynx canadensis, assembly GCF_007474595.2. Lineage (NCBI taxonomy): Eukaryota > Metazoa > Chordata > Mammalia > Carnivora > Felidae > Lynx > Lynx canadensis. The sequence goes on along the minus strand of NC_044303.2, from coordinate 190,530,346 downwards.
AGGGGCGCCTGGGTGGCTCAGTCGGTTGAGCGTCCGACTTCAGCCAGGTCACGATCTCGCGGTCCGTGAGTTCGAGCCCCGTGTCGGGCTCTGGGCTGATGGCTCAGAGCCTGGACCCTGTTTCCGACTCTGTGTCTCCCTCTCTCTGCCCCTCCCCCGTTCATGCTCTGTCTCTCTCTGTCTCAAAAATAAATAAACGTTAAAAAAAAAAATAATAAAAAAGAAAGAAAGAAAGAAAGATCTGCCAGAAAAAATACCTGGTGGAGGGAACAGATGAAGACTGATTCACAAGGGAGAAGTGAAATTGATTGCTGCTAGTTGCGAAGCTTGTTAACAATGGTCCTAAATCAAGAACCCTGAACCTCTGACCCCTAGTTCCTCAGGTCAAGTCACCTCTTCACATTGCATCCACTTAATTATTGGAAGCAGCTTTGAAAAGGGTTTCTTTTTTTTTTTTTTTTTTTATAAATTTTTTCAACGTTTTTTATTTATTTTTGGGACAGAGAGAGACAGAGCATGAACGGGGGAGGGGCAGAGAGAGAGGGAGACACAGAATCTGAAACAGGCTCCAGGCTCCGAGCCATCAGCCCAGAGCCTGACGCGGGGCTCGAACTCACGGACCGCGAGATCGTGACCTGGCTGAAGTCGGACGCTTAACCGACTGCGCCACCCAGGCGCCCCTGAAAAGGGTTTCAATACAGCTTTTGGGATTAAGGTCTGAGAGAAGCAAGTTGAAAGAATTGCCAGATAGAAAAAGCAGAAATCGGGACAAAGCTGTCTCAAAGCTTTGTCAAGATAGGAATGCTTAGGCAGACATAAAGTGAATTGGATTGGTGGGTGGGAAGAGGCAGGGAAAGAGGAGCAGAGATAGGTAGACAAATGGTGCTTTCAGATGAGAAGTTTGTTTTCTGTTGAAAAGGCTGTCTGGTCCAAGATTCAAAGGATGGAATGTGGCCAGAGAAGATAAGAAAGAGAAACTACCTTGCATAAATAAGAGCTCAGCAAGTTAAGTTTCAAACAAGCAGGTCCAGGGTACATCAGAAGAATGGGCCTGGCATAAAAACAACCACCTTCCCTGCCCTGGGCCTGTTTGCACATTCATAGCAATTCGTAGTCAGCCTTCCCAGAATTACCTAGAGAGTACAATGTCATTGTCTACTTTGCTTGTTTCAACACCAAGTTTGGAAGTGTCTAGACTTACTCCAGAGTTATCACACCAGGGGCATCTAGAATGTAACACCAAAAAACTTGCCTGTCTACCTTTGATTCTAATGGACTCAGAAGAACCAGACAAGAAGACTGTGTTCAAAAGTGGTCTCCAAAGACTAATCATTTGCATGTCAACAAAGTGTTCCATTTTTACCTTTTATCTTGCAAGTTTGTGAGCAGTTTCCATAGTAACTTCTTTGTGGCAATTTAAATGTGTCCATTGTCGAAAAATAAATGAGAAAACGTCCTACTCACCCCTCTTCAGGAAAACATACATTTTTCACTAAATGAGCTGACACTTTTAGTAAGGCCAAACCAACACAAGGTTTGAAAGCAAATGTACTCAGATATGTGAGGTGCTGTTGTAGGCCCTGACTGCTTATCTTCTGTGGGTGGCTCCCTGGTGTTTCCTTCTGAAGATTTAATTCATGGTACATAGGTGTGGCAGCCATGGGAAGGCACAGCCTAAGTCTCTCTCCAAGAGAACCAGTTGCAAGGAGTGTGGATGGCTGACAGCTTGCAGCAGCCGCTCCTCAGGAATCAACCACAGCACTGACACCAAAGCCCTGCTCTCACTGGGCTACTCTCAGGCGGGGATTGAGTATGTTGGAGCCAGGCCATTTCTCCCCAGTGCAAGACTTCTCTACCGGGCAAGCATTGCCCTGGACTTCCCATCAGCCTCGCCCAGATTACCTCCAAGTTTCCAGTTTCGTTGCAATCAGGCAGTCTTCCTACCCAATCTTCCTTCCTCCTCTTTCGCCCTTAACAGGTGTCAGAACTTCCTTGTGGTCTGAGGCTGTCTCCACCTACTGTTGTTTCCTCTCCCCTTTCTTCTTCATAGATGTTTCCCCCAGTAAATCTCTTACACTTCTAATTCCATTTTGGCTTCTGCTTCCTGTAGTAACCAAATTGACACAACAGGCAAACAGTTGTACCTTGGTTTCAGTATTTGGCCCACTGAGTCCTGTTTTTGATCACACCTGACTATTCCTCTCTAGAAGTTGAGATAGTTGGTTTCTAATCATATTGTGAGAGTTGCCACCAGAGCCATGCATATTATATATTGCACAAAACAAGGGCTGCCATTTACGTGGACCACCATGAACTGCCAGATAATTAACCACAGAGAAGAAATATAAAGAGCAGTTAAAGAGAGTAGATTCTGGACTCAGACAAACCTAGGCTCAAACACTGCATCTGCTTGCTATTCAGTGGCTTGGTCATTTTGGATACATTAATTAAACCAGTATAAGACAGTGATTATGAACTGGACTCTGGAGCCGGATTGCCTGGATTTGAATCTTAATTTTGCTACTTATTTAGCTGTGTGACCTTGGGGAAATTATTTCACACCTCTGTGACTCAGTTTTCCCATCATAATGGGGAGTAGTAGAAACCTACCTTATAAAGGCTTTTTTAGACAATCAAATAAGGTAATGTTTAAAAAGAATCTGTAACATATGTAACACACTCAGTAAATGTTAGCACTGCTGCTGCTACTACTATTATTACTACTACTACTAGTAGTAATTGTATTAATCTGTAAAATGTATTCAATAGTCAACAGGTATTTAGTAAGTTCCTACTATGTTCTAGGTACTGTGCTAGGTGGTGGATATATAACTGTAGATAAAACCAACAGAGTATGCAGCAAATAGATGTGCTAGACATAGTAAACTTAAAGCAGACTGCTGAAGAACAAATGAAATCATATATGTGACTCACTTCACGCTGGGTCCTACATGTAGTAAAGTGCTCACTAGATTCTACCTTACTGTTATTATCAAGCCACTTATCTTATGTGGATCTCAGCTTTTTTCCTTATAAACTGATAGGCTGTTCTATCAGAGTATCCTAAACCTAGCCATACATCAGAAATTCCTGGACATCTTTAAAAATTTCAGGTTTTTTAATCCTGCCCCATGAGTTCCTGATTCACTAGTATATTATTTTCTATACTTTCTGTCACTTGTGACAGAAACTCGAAGCTATCTTAAGCAGAACAAGGGAGTTTTTCAACACAGGAGACTGGGGAATTCAGAGATAAAATTTGCCTCAGGAACTTAGCATATACTGTCAGAACTCTCTCTGATTCTCATTTTCCTCTATTGCAGATAGGTTTCTCTTAGTTGGCAGGAACTCGGGCTACTACTTTGTGGAGAATGGGTTCTATTTTTTTCAGTTAGGCAACCAAAGAGGAAGAGACACTTTTGTCTTTTATCCAGTGAGTCTAAGAACACAGGGAAGGACTCTGACTAGCCCAGTTTGGATTATGTACCAATTGTGGGACCAATCATCTCTAGAGAGGTGTTTATTACGGAATCAGTGACCCTAGGAGAACCACATGGAGTGGGGAAAAAGAGAGTGCTCTGAAGACACCCTGAAGAAAGCCATGCCTTGGCAGAGAAAGCAAGAGTTGTTTACAACTGTAGATCTAAAGTAGGGTGTATGAATCTGTATTTAAAAAAAAAAACTCTTAAATGATTTTTCCAGGGTTTGGGATGCCCTGAGTTAGATGACGTCCTTTGTAACTCTGACACCTTTTCTCCCCTCTCTTTTTTTAGGGTCTAAATTACACAAAATTGAGTTGGGAACAGCAAAAGAAAAGAATACCATGGGCGATAATAGGAAAAAGAAGCAATGAAGAAGGAAGGAGTTAAGAGGATCGCTGCATTGTGCAGCAGGTAAGCTGGTGGCAGGGCACCCTCTTGCTAACTCTGTTCTGCTGACAGTTGGGCTCTTTTTGGCTGAAATTCCGTCTCCTTTCAGGGCTGTCAGCAGGGCTCAGGTGGGCCTACTCAGAAAGCCTGGTAGGTGCTCCAAAGGGCTAGTACATTCACAGTCCTTCTGCAAGAACATGCAAGCACTGGCAGGAGGTGAGATGTAGGTACAAGTGCTTTGGAATCATCTCCCTGCCTCCTGGGATGCTCTGTTTCCTGTCTCTGGACCATAGGCAAACTCAGAGTGGATGTGTTGCTCCTAGTGTCTAGGTCTCTGAAAACTCTATTCACAAGAAGCCAAGGTACAGTCATTGAAGCAATGAGGCAGCTTGTGACTGTGGGAACTGATCCTGCATTGTCAAGTCACATTCAGGGGTGAATGGTGCAGATGTCAGAAAGGATGTGCTGGCGGGTTTCTGAGGCAGGGTTTTTCTGGATAAGGTCAAGTGTCTTGGGAAAGTCCACAGGTGTCCAGAGTTCACACAGAGGCTCTGCTAGTCCTTGGGCTTCATCAGTTCATCAAAAGAATTGTGCTCTAGGGGAAGAGCTCACTGCAGTGGACATCAAAGGAGTCTGATGGAGAGACCACTGCTTTTCAATAAGCAAAATGAATGTGACTAAAGACTGGAGGGGTGGGCAAGGGGGAGGTCTGTCAGTACAAGGCATGTTTTCTTGGTGAGAAAGAGTCAGCATTCAACATTTGTTGGGCACCTGCAATGTGCAATGGGATTAAATAGATAACTAAACCCTGTTCTTACCCACAGAACTTAAAGTCTAATATGGTAGATAGGCATATAAACAAAGAAAAACCACAGCAAGATACTTAAGGAGGCAGTGTAACATGGGGGAGAGGTCAGAGCCCTGGCTGTGGTATCAGCAGGACCTTGGTTCATACCATGTAGCTCTGGGACTTTGGCTAAATTACTGGACCTCTTGGGTCTTGGATCCCTTGTTGGGAAAACAGGATTGATAAGAGTCCCTGACTCATAGCATTGCTGTGAAGAATGAATGAGATGACACACTAAATTGCTTGACATCTAACAAGGACCCATTAAATAACATCTGTTATCGTCCACAGATCATGGGTGATATGGCATAGGGTGTTAGAACAGGTTCATTAAATGTTTCAAGAAGTATATATTTGGACAGTTACTCCATTGCCAAGAATTGTACTGTGAAAAACAGATACCATTCCTGTTCTCGTGAAGTTTGCAGTCTGAGGGAGGAGATGGGTGTAGAGCAAATAAGACTTCACAAATCTATCATTTCAAACAATGATGAAAGCTGTAAGAAGAAAAGAATGGGGTGCTATGGGAGAATGTGGCAATGATACTTTATTCATATTTCGTTCTCGGGAGAGGCCTCTCTGGGAAAGTGACATTTAAGGTGAAGGTAGAAAGATGATTCTGAGTTAATGAGGTAGAGAGAGGAAGAGTATTCCAGATAGAAAGAACACTCTGTGCCAAGGCCCAAGGTAGGACGCAGCTTGGTATGTTCCGGGACATGAAAGAAGGCCCAGTGAGGCTGGAGGGAGATGGAGAGAATGATCAAAGATGAGAGGGGGAGGTGAACAAGGATGAGCTTATTTGCCTGCCCAGTGCACTCTCCAGCCTGCTCTGCCTTGCCCTGTGCCTCCTAACCTCCCTCTCTGGACTCCCTCACCTACATTCTCATGCTTCTGGCTTCTGGTTGGGCTCTGCCAGTGTTGTGAGGGCAGAGCAGAACATGATGGAGAGCTAGGTCCTGATATTATTTTCTTCCCTTTCCTTCCTGCCTCAGCGATATGATTCTGGCAGGAACCCAGTCCCTCTGTGGGCACTGCGGGTGTCAGGGGGTGACTTGTATGTCCAGATAGGACCTGGTCTTTCAGATTTTTATTTGAAGTGCAGTAGGAAGCTACAAACATGGTATAGTTACTCTCTTGTCACATCATCCTCTTACAGCTACAACCTGCTTCTCATCTCTTCTTAACAGGAAGGCTGTCGTCTTCACAAACAGGCTCTTCTTTGTTACCTCTCAAGCCACGGTTGATCAATTCTTCCTTCTCAAAACTTCCTGCTCTCTTAGCTTTCACAACCCCACAGACTTCTTGTCTTTCCTACATTTTGGGTTCATTAGAAACATTTTGTTCCTCTCCCCAGCTTGTGGATGTTGCGGGGCTCTCTAGAACTTACCTTTCTCCTTTTCTATTGCCAATGCCAGCCATAATCATCTCTTACGAACTAAATGTTTCCTAATTTGTCCCCCCATCATCTTTTCAAATCATAAATTGGACCATGTTACCACTTGCACAAAATACTTCAATGGCTTTTCATGACAGTTAGAATCCAAACTTAACCTATCAGGGGTCGATCCCTGGTCCAAACAGTTGTTATCCTGGAGGAAGATGGATACGGTCACCCTCATGTGGGCTATGACCCAAGGTCAGTTCTGAGGAAAAAGGGAGGTGGTGGTGGCCATGGGCCCTGCAGGTATCCCTAAAATCTGTCATTGGCAGTGTCGCAGTATTTTTTCTTTTAAACATTTGAAAATATAGGTATATTCCAGCCAGTGCTTCCTAAGGGTAGGTCTTCATGGTAGTGAGTGGATTATTGTAGCATCTTGGACTTTCAGTTTAGATCTGGAAGTGACTAAGGTTTGGTTCACAATTTGTTTATAAATCCTTTCCTTGTGCTGAGGTTACTTCTACTCTCATTGTTGATATGTTTATTTCATTAGTTTCAGAACATACTCTTTTCTTTTTCTTCTTTTTAACGTGAAATATCTATTCTGGTGATGCCTTGTTATAGAAAAGGAGTGCCATGAGTTTTCTTTTGTTTTGTTTGCAAGTGGTTTCCAAGTGTGGAAGCTGCCTTTCCTGTGTATGTGTTAGCAGTTTTCTTGAATTACCACATGAGTTTTATGGTTTCTAGTGGGTGGTATCTAAACAATTCTTATTTTATTTTATTTTATTTTATTTTATTTTATTTTATTTTATTTTATTTATTTATTTATTTATTTTTTTGAGAGAGAGAGACAGAGTGCAAACAGGGAAGGGGCAGAGACAGAGGGAGACACAGAATCTGAAGCAGGGTCGAGGCTCTGAAGTGTCAGCCTAGAGCCCAATGAGGGGCTTGAACTCACAAGCCCTGAGATCCTGACCTGAGCTGAAGTTGGAAGCTTAACCACCTGAGCCACCCAGGTACCCCTCTAAACACAGTTCTTGTTGGGAAGGTATAACATTAGAATTTCACCATCTTTGATGATTCACCCCTAAGAGTGGTGGGTCACTGACCTGGCCTGGGAAGCCTAAAATCTGACAGACCCAAACACCAATTGGGAGGGAAAGGAGTGGAAAAAAGATAGCAAGTATTATTACCTTTTTAAAATACAGATTCATTCTCTTTCTTCAACTTTTTTGAAATGTTTTTATTAGGTTGTTTAAATTAGAAAAGTAAAATATGTTCATACATCCTCATGTATCTATTCCTTGACCCAGCAATTCAATTCCTAGGTAATTATCCAAGGGAAATGGAAATTATGTCAAAATTCTTGTGCAAGAGTGTTCATAGTAGCTTTATTCACAATAGCCAAAATCTAGAAACAATCCAAGTGTCCATCAATAGGATATGGACAAGCAAGTTGTGATGTGTCATTTGAATGGAATATGATTTAGTGATAGAAGGGAATGATCTATGAATATATACAACAGCCTGGATGAACCTCACAGACATAACAGCAAAAAGGCACAGGCAGGCACAAAAAGTTATGGCTCCATTTATATAAAATTCTAGAACAGGCAAAATTAATCGAAAGTGAAATAAATGAGAGCTGTTGTTGCTTGAGGTGGAAGGAGGGGGGTGGAAACAAGAGAATTAAAGACAAAAGTTATAAACCCTCATTTCAACAAGTGAAGCAATCCAAAAATACATAAGGAAAAGTTAATCCTTTACCATTTATTTTCACCCCACTATGGTAATCCTGTTAAAAGCCTGATATGTACTTTTTCACACTCTTCCCTTGCTTACGATATAAACAATTACATGTGAATAGATGCAGGTTTTGCCTTAGGATCATGCTATACACAGTGCTTGCTTTTTAAAATATCTGCTTAGGGGGCGCCTGGGTGGCGCAGTCGGTTAAGCGTCCGACTTCAGCCAGGTCACGATCTCGCGGTCCGGGAGTTCGAGCCCCGCGTCGGGCTCTGGGCTGATGGCTCAGAGCCTGGAGCCTGTTTCCGATTCTGTGTCTCCCTCTCTCTCTGCCCCTCCCCCGTTCATGCTCTGTCTCTCTCTGTCCCAAAAAAAATAAAAATAAACGTTGAAAAAAAAAAATTAAAAAAAAAAAATATCTGCTTAATAATACATTATGGATATCCTTCCAGCTCAATAAATACAGATCTAACTCGTTCTTTTAAATATTGGTATAATTCCTTAATGTGAATGCACCAAAATTTATTGAACCATTTTCCTGGTGATGGGTAGGTAGGTTGTTTCTATTTTTTTGTTTTTGCCATTGTAAACAATGTTACAATAAAATATATCTTTGTACTTCTATCTTTACATATGGTGTTTAGAAGAGAGTCTCAAAAGTGGGAACAGGGGGGCACCTGGGTGGCTCAGTCAGTTGAGCCTCTGACTCTTGATTTCAGCTCAGGTTGTGATCTCAAGGTTCCATGAATTCGAGCCCTGAATCACATTCTGAGCTGACAGTGTGGACCCTCTCTCTCTCCCTCTTTCTCTGCCCCTCTCCTCTGTGCAATCTCTCTCTCAAAATAAAATAAATAAACTTTAAAAAAAAGTGGGAGTAGGGAAAGATAAGTGTTTTTTTTTATTTAATTGGATATTGGCAGATTGTATACCAAAGAGATTATAGCAGTTCTCACTCTCACTGAGCAACATATTGAAAAGCCTATTTTGCCACATCCTCATAGCACGAGATTCTGCTGCTCCTTTGAATGTTTGCCCATTAGACTGGTAAAAACATGTTGCCTTAATTTCAAAGTAGTTCTAACTGAGATAAACCTATACTTTCATACCCTGTATAAAAGTCTCTTTTAACATTTCCCCCATTTTTCAGTCCTGTTTTTCTAGGTCAGTATGGCTCACATCCCTCAAAACTGCACTTTCAAGTATATTGGAAGATAGAAGGCAGGCATGGCCAAGAGTGCTATTCCCATTGTTTGTTTCTTTTCCAACTCAAAACACTCAGCCTAATAGGAAGAATTCTCTATTCTGTCATCCCCTGTCACAGCAGCCTGCTTATTTTCGTCTTGGTATCAACAAGAATCTGTGATTGTCTCTTTACTTACTTGTATTAGGCAGGGCCACAGAACTTAGAACAGAAAACAGAACTTAACTTGAAAAGGTTTAATTGAAAAGAATGAAGCAAACAGACCATTTATGGAGTCAAGATCAGGGTTAAGTGTATTAATAAGGATGTCAAAGCACTTGGAACTTGCAGTGGTGAGGAGCCATTACCATCAGTTTCAATTATTTATTGCTGTGTAGCAAATTGCCACACAATTTAGTGTCTTAAAAAAACAATCACCATTTGTTTTCTCATAGTTCTTCAATTTGCACAGGGCTTGGTGGAAATGGCTTATCCACTCTGCACTTGGTGGAGTTCTCTGGGGCAACTCAAGTGGTGCTGGGTGAGGATCCAGGATCGGTTCACTTACATAGCTGGTACCTGTGCTAGAGTGACTGGAATGGTATGGGGTGAGCTAGGCTTGGCTCTCTTTCCATGGGAGATAAATGGTATTTATCTTTCTCTTTCTCTTTCTCTTTCTCTCATTTCATAATTAGCCTGAGCTGTTAATAGGTGGCTAGATCCCAAGAAAGTCAAAATGGAAGCTACCAGGCCTTTTAAGAACTTGACCAAACATCCCATTTGCTACATTCTACTGGTCAAAGCAAGTTGTGAGGCAAATGCAGCTTGAAGGGAAGGTGAAATAGATACTACCTTTTAAGGGGAGGAGAGCATGTGCATATAGAGTTGAGATGAATCACTAGTAGCTGTCTTTGCAGATAATCTACTACATATGCTTCAGTACAAAAAGACGAAGGGAAAAAATAGAATTTCTAATGAGATCTGGCACTGTGGAGGAAGATCTGTCCTACAGGAGATACAGTAATTGAAAGATACTGCCAGAACCATGGGGCTGAGGCAGGGGGAGAAGTACAGAAGAAATACCCTGATCTCTTTCCTACTAGTACATGGCAGCCTGGTTAAGGTAATTCAGAGGTCAACCCCACCTCTCCAGAAAGCAAAGAAGGCTGGAAAAGGCCACTGAATGGACTGGGAATGGATTGGACCATTGAAGAAGAACCAGAATATTTTTTTATTATCTGTTTCTTACATCAGAATTTAAAGTTCATCAAGGGAGGGGGACATCCATCCTGATCACGGCTGATTCCCTGGGGCTAGCAAGAGTCTGGCACTTCCCAGGTACTCAATAGAATGTGTTAAATTGACTTGAGTTCAGTTATCTGAGGAAGAGTCATAAACTTGATCTTCATTCTTTCTGATATTGAAGAAGAAACATCTGTAAGATGGCAAGATGGAGGTTAAATGACAAATGAGATCACCTTGATCTTAAGGCCACAGTTTTACTTTGGGGCTAGTCATGGTATGAAGCATGAATGCAAATTCCCTAGAGACTGACATGGACTGCTACTAGAATATGTTTGGAGTCATAACACCCAGTCTGGTCTCCCTGGTGATTTTATGAACATTGTTCTTTTCTCACTTGGCTCCCTGATGATCCACTTAGGTGCCCTGAATTCAGTGATTTATTTGTTTCCTTTAATGTAGTACCACAAGAAGCCAGAAGTTACGCTTTTTAAAAAAATTGACATATAACTCACATGGTATGTATCCACTCTTTTAAGGTGTGAATTCAGTGATTTTTCATAAATTCACAAGGTATGCAAACAAGCCACTATCTAATTTCAGAACATTATCATCAGTCCCTCCTCCCACCCCAGATCCACAGTCATTAGCACTCACTTACCTTCCGTCACCATCTCCTTCTAGCTCCTAACAACCACTAATGTACTTTCCTCTCTATAAATTTGTCCATTGTGGACATTTAATATACATAGAATCATACAATATGTGGCTTTCTGTGTCTGCTTCTTAAGCTACACATGATGTTTTCAAGGTTCGTCCATTTGTAGTATATATTAGTATTTCATTCCTCCTTTAAGGCTATTATTCCATTATATGGATATACCATATTTTATTTACGCATCAGTTGATGTACATTCTTTCCACATTTTGTCTACTTTGAGTCGTGTTGCTATGAACATTTGTGTACAAACTTCTGTGTGGATATGTTTTCAGTTCTCTTGAGTATATAGCTAGGAGTGGAATTATGAGGTCATATGGTAATTCTATGTTTAACTTTTAGAGGAACTGCCAGAATGTCTTCCGAAGTGGTTGCACCATTTTACATTCCCAGCAGAAATGTATGAGGGGTTCAAATTTCTTCATATCCTTGTTAGCATTTGATTACAGCCATTCCAATAGGTATGTAGTGGTATCTCATTGTGGCTTTGATTTGTGTTTCCCTGATGGCTAATGATGTTGAACATCTTTTTGTGTGCTTGTATGCCATTCATGTATCTTCTTTGGGAATTGTCTATTCAAGTCATACTTTAATTGAATTGTCTTTTTATTGTTGAATTGTAACAGTTCTTTATATATTTCATTTATGTCTCTTATCAGGTAAATGATTTGCAATTATTTTCTCCTATTCTGTGATTTGTCTTTTCATTTTTTTTGATAGTGCCCTTTGACGCACAAAAATTTTTTGTTTTGATGAAATCCAATTTATCATTTTTTTCTTTGGTTACATGTGATTTTCATGTTATATCTAAGTTAATAACAATGACTAGAATTATTGCTGGCTCCTGGTTTACATGAAGAACTTTTGTCTCCTTCCATTCGAGCACTTTTGTTTCAGAGATCATTCCAGTGTCTCAAACTTGTATTCTTGATTAAAACAACACTGAACCTACCAAAGGAGGTGGCAGAGGGAGGGTGAGGGTGTAATTCCCAGTTTAAGAGTTAAAGTCTGAAGGCCCGAGATCCAGGAAGGAGTGCTGATGTCCAAGGGCCCGGTAAAACAGATATCATGGCTCACAGGGAGGAAGAGTAAATCTGCTCTTTTTCCACCTTTTTATTCTATTTGAGCCCTCAGTGGATTGGATGATGCCCACCCACATTGGGGAGGGCCATCTGCTTACCCATTCACCAGTTCAAATGCTAATCTCTTTTGGAAACATCCTCACAGACACACTCAGAAATAGTGTTTTACCAGCTGTGGTGGGCCTCCTTTAGCCCAGTCAGGTTGACACATAAAATTAATTATCACAGGGATTAAATGAGTTTAAAAAGATGCCTATAGAGGATCTCCGGGGTGGTTCAGTCGGTTAAGTGTCTGACTTTGGCTCAGGTCATGATCTCACAGTTTGTGGGTTTGAGTCCCGCATCGGACTCTGTGCTGACAGCTCAGAGCCCGGAGCCTGCTTCGGATTCTCTGTCTCCCTCTCTCTCTGCCCCTCTCCTGCTCATGATTTGTCTTTCTCTGTCTCTGAAAAATAAATAAACATTAAAAAATTAAAGAGAAAAAGATGGCTATGGAAATGTACAGGAGGAATAACTGTGAAATACTTTACAGATACAAAGAGGGTAAATGTCAGTGCTTTGGCAAGAGTTGGACTAGGTTGTCAGGAAACAAGCTTTGCTTTATGATTAATTAGCTGGGTGACTTTGCCCAATCACTTAAACTCACAAGTCTCAATTTCCTGGTCTATTGAATGTAGGTAGTCAAGCCAAATCTAACAACCTTTCTGCATAATTGTGAGATTGAAACAATGTAGTAGGTATAAAAGTGCTTTGGAGAACTTAACTTGTTATTCTGGGCATTGGGAACAATTCACAGAGAATTGCTTGCTTTCATTCTAAAAATGACTTTGAATTGTTTATAGTACCCATTTCTCCCTTTGCTTGGGTCAGCTCCAAGTAATGTTTACCATAATGAAACATTAACATGAGATTTCTCACCGCTTAGCTGGGTGAGGGCCAGGCCCTGGTACTTGGCTCAAAGAAAGTAGTTATACAATGTTTAATAACAGCAAGGCCCTCAGGGAACTCTTAGTGAATGCTTTTGGTGCTAGGGTAAAATGTGACCAAAGACTATCAACCACAGTCTTTTATTGGTCACTTAGAATGTAGAGGAAGTGTGTTAAAAAAGACAACCTTCTTGATATTGTGCTAGGGTAAAATGTGACCAAAGACTATCAACCACAGTCTTTTATTGGTCACTTAGAATGTAGAGGAAGTGTGTTAAAAAAGACAACCTTCTTGATATTGTGGTGGAGCTGGAAGACCTAAGCCTGTGTACCCTCACCCACTCACTGCCCATCTCTCCCAGGCATTTATGCCCAGGGGAACCCAATTTGATTGGAGGGGTCAGTGAACCAAACAAACAAAACATAGTAATCTAAAGCACTGACTCCCTTGCTGAGAAAGATGTATTTGTAAATTATGAAGTGTTTAGAGATGATGCTGTATATCCCTATGGGTTGGTTTATACTTAACTGCTTCTGACAATTTATGCCAATATTTGGAAGATACAAGTAGATACAACAGTTATTGACAGGCCAAGATAGAATAAAGATCTTTAACTGTCACCTATTGTGTCAGAGAGACACCAAAGAGGACAGGACACTTGGAGTACCAACAACTCCCGCCTCTACTACCCACCTCTGGACAAATTTCTGAGTGTTATTCTAGACTTAGTAATTCAGACTTTGAGATATTTCACCTATGGTGAACACATCACCTGGTTGAGGAGGAGGGATGACCCTGGGGGCAAGAACAGCCCTTGTGAGGATGAGTGAAATTTTCCAGAGTAGAGAGGAAGACGGTGCTCTCATCTGAGAATACGGGGATCCAGAAACAAGGTGAGGATCTGGGAGCTTCCAGAAAGAAAGCTCTCTTTATGAAGGATTTAACCTCTTAGGTGCTTTCCCCTTTAACCACAAAAAGTCATACTTAGTACATATAGTTTTACACTATTTTCTTCATACTCTTTAATTCCCTTTTGCTTCTTTTAACCCTTCAGTGAAGTTTGATACACAGCTAATTATCAACTGTGCCTTAATTTTCTTATTGTTCAATGAAGATAATACCTACCTCATAGGTGAGGATTAAAAGAATTAGTACATGTCAATTAATGTGCTAGTTAATGTAAATTAAATTAGGACTCCTGGCAGTGCCTAGCACATAAAAGTGCTCAGTATATGTTAACTGTTGTGACTATTATTACCACACCTTGTCTTCCTCTTTCCCTTCTCAAGGCCCTTCAAACATCAAGGGAGGCCAGGGCCACTTTCATTTTTTAAGGCCACTGGTGTATTAAAAAATAAGGAAATTACAAAATGTGTTTGCAAAATATTGTGGTATGCTTTAAACATTTACATACAACAAATTAATGCTTTGCAACACACACACAAATGTGAGCAATAAAACTGTTCTCTTCACAGGGTAATTACACAGTACATGTATTGCACATTCTGGACACTGTAGCTCAGAGGTTAGGACACAAGCCTAAATCTGCAAGGTGAGCGTCAGTATCTTCCAGTCCTGCCAGCCTATCTTTCTATCTTTATAGATGACCTCATTTGGAAATAACTTTAAAGACAAATTTTAGTCCTTTCATGAATGGGAGACCAAATCAAAAGGCCCTTTCGCACCCCTCTATCCCCAGTCCTTTGGGCTTTAGGTGGATTCATAAAGGGAAGTAAGGGCCCCTCTCTCCAGACCTCCCCCCACCACCTTTGTGGAGAGAGAAGTGGCCAGAGAACAAGTAGCTTGAAAGAGCAGTGTCAAGAGGGTGATTCCAAAAAGGACAAACCACTAATGCCCACCTCAGCTCTTTTCCTGATGTTCAGAGGGAGTTAAAAATCTGGGGAGAGAGAGAAGGTGACATTCATAGCTTGAGTAATGCCTGGTTGTAGCCAGGCAAGCCAGGGAAGACAGGCTTCAGCTTCATGGGCTAAACCTTTTTTTTTTTTTTTCCAGTTTTTATTTTAATTCCAGTTAGTTAACATACAGTGTAATATTAGTTTCAGGTATACAATACAACAATTTAACACTTCTGTACAACAGCCAGTGCTCATCACAGCAAGCACCTTCCTTAATTCCCATGACTGATTTAACCCATCCCCCAACCCCTCCCCTCTGATAGCCATCAGTTTGTTCTCTATGGTTAAGAGTCTGTTTCTGGTGAACCTTTCATTTTTATCTGTCTTGATGGAAATCTTTCTGAAATGGAGTCTACCTCCCCACATTATTAAGAAGAGTGTAATAAAAATTAAAAAAATGGAAATAAAACCTCTCCAAATGAGAAAGGTGGGTGCCATTTTGTTTGAGATACTGTGCATGTGAGTCATGTCTGAGGAGTATCATTTTGCCATGGAGGAATACCTGAAACTCACAGCAGAAGATCAGTAGTGCAGGAGTATTTTCCACATGATCTCTGTTTCCTTCATATTCTCCCTGTTGTTGTCATAGTTCAAACTATGTCACCATGGGCATAAAGGAGAGATTTTATATTCATTACTGTAGAAGTGAAGAAATGTGACTACAAACATTTCTGTTAGATAAGGACTATTTTAAATACCTTTAAAAAAAAATAAATAGCACTAATAGAGGACAAAGCAAGGTAAACTGTTAAAACAGCTTTCCTTAAGAACAAAGAAAGAAAATTCTATGGACTCAAGTGGCTGTCCCTCTCTCATTTTGTTTGGATCGGAGAGGCAGAGTAGGGTAAGTGGTAAAGGAAAAGTGCAACCAGTTGTAGCCCAAAGTCATGGGTGCTGGTTTGTCTCAGGTCCTCACCAGCTTGTGGTTTCAGGCATCTTTGAGTCTTAAGTTCTCTATTTGTGAAATAACCCAATTTCCCCCCTGCTCCAGATATGTTATAAAGAGGAAAAACAGTCGAGATTTGTGATTTTACATACAGACAGATAATGTTTCTTTTGTGGAGTCTAGCTAACATTTTACAAAGGGTAGCTGCAATTGTTCATTAATCACATTTTACTTCCAATTACTTCCTTTAGTACATTAGCGTTACCTATTTTCATCCCAGTTGGTTTGCTCTTGCCCAGTAGGATGCCTGGTATGACCACTTATCCATTCATTCATTTATTTCTTTTCATTATGGAAAACTTCAAACATACCCCAAAATAAAGAGCATGATATAATAAAGCCCAGTGTACCTACCACTCAGATATAATCATTAGTTCATTGCCACTCTTGTTTCATTTATACTCTCTTAGCCTCCTTTATTTTGAAATAAATCCCTGATTTCATATCACCCATTTGTAAGTATTTCAATATGTATCTTTAAAAGACAAAGATTGGGGCGCCTGGGTGGCGCAGTCGGTTAAGCCTCCGACTTCAGCCAGGTCACGATCTCGCGGTCCGTGAGTTCGAGCCCCGCGTCGGGCTCTGGGCTGACGGCTCAGAGCCTGGAGCCTGTTTCCGATTCTGTGTCTCCCTCTCTCTCTGCCCCTCCCCCGTTCATGCTCTGTCTCTCTCTGTCCCAAAAAAATAAATAAACGTTGAAAAAAAAAATTTTGAAAAAAAAAAAAAGACAAAGATTGTTTTAAAAAACCATACCCACAATACTATTATCACACCTAAAAATAATAATTCCTTAATATTGTAAAAATATTCAGAATCAGTCAATGTTCAAATTTCCCAATTATCTCATAAATTCATCTTTAAAAAATTGTCATTAAAAAGTTGTTAGGATCCATATGAGGTGCATAGACAGCTTTGGTTCATAATTTCTTAAGTCTCTGGTAACCTGTAGGTAACCCCCTTCCCTCTTTCTTTCTTTTTTTTAATGTTTATTTTTAAGAGAGAAAGAGAGAGAGAGACAGAGACAGACTGCAAGCAGGGGAGGGACAGAGAGGGAAGAAGACACGGAATCTGAAGCAGGCTCTAGGCTCTGAGCTGTCAGCCCAGAGCCTGAAGCTGGGCTCAAACTCACAAATTGTGAGATCATGACCTGAGCCGAAGTTGGACGCTTGTTGGACTGAGCCCCTCTTTTTTTTTTTTTTAAGTTTATTTCTTTATTTTGAGAGAGAGAGCAGAAGAAGGGCAGAGAGAGAGAGAGAGAGAGAGAGAGAGAGAGAGAGAGAGAGAGAAAGAGAATCCTAAGCTGGCTCTGCACTGTTAACATGGAGCCCCACCTGTAGCTCAATCCCACAAACCATGAGATCATGACTTGAGCTGAAATCAAGAGTCGGTGGCTTAACTGACTGAGCCACCCAGGTGCTCCCCAATTTCTTTTGTTTTTGCAGTGTATTTTTTGCAGAAACACATCCGTCAATTGTCTGGAAAGTTTGGAGTTTTCCAAATTCTGGTTTTTGCTGATTGCATTTTTATTGTGTTGTATGACATGTTTCTCTTCTCCCTGTGTTCTCTGTAAACTGATATTTAGTTCTGGAGACTTGATGTGATTTGGATTCTAGTTTTTGGCAAGAATATTTAACGAGTGATATTATGGGCTAAGCTGTCTCCCCGAAATCCCTGTGTGGAAGTCATAATCCCCAGTACCTCAGAATGTGACTGTATTTGGATACAGGGTCTCTAAAGAGGTAATTTATTTAAAATGAGGCTATTAGGGCCAACAGGCACATGAAAAGATGCTCAACGTCGCTTTTCATCAGGGAAATACAAATCAAAACCACACTCAGATACCACCTCACGCCAGTCAGAGTGGCCAAAATGAACAAATCAGGAGACTATAGATGCTGGAGAGGATGTGGAGAAACAGGAACCCTCTTGCATTGGTGGGAATGCAAACTGGTGCAGCCACTCTGGAAAACAGTGTGGAGGTTCCTCAAAAAATTAAAAATAGATCTACTCTATGACCCAGCAATAACACTGCTACGAATTTACCCAAGGGATACAGGAGTGCTGATGCCTAGGGGCTCTTGTACCCAATGTTTGTAGCAGCACTTTCAACAATAGCCAAATTATGGAAAGAGCCTAAATGTCCATCAACTGATGAATGGATAAAGAAATTGTGGTTTATATACACAATGGAATACTACGTGGCAATGAGAAAGAATGAAATATGGCCTTTTGTAGCAACGTGGATGGAGCTGGAGAGTGTTATGCTAAGTGAAATAAGTCATACAGGGAAAAAACAGATACCATATGTTTTCACTCCTATGTGGATCCTGAGAAACTTAACAGAAGACCATGGGGGAGGGGAAGTGAAAAAAAAAAAAGTTAGAGAGGGAGAGAGCCAAAACATAAGAGACTCTTAAAAACTGAGAACAAACTGAGGGTTGATGGGGGGTGGGAGGGAGGGGAGGGGGGGTGATGGGTATTGAGGAGGGCACCTGTTGGGATGAGCACTGGGTATTGTATGGAAACCAATTTGACAATAAATTTCATTAAAAAATGTACACATTAAAAAATAATAAGGAAAAATAAAATAAAATAAAGCTATTAGGGTGGGCCCTAACCTATGACTGCTGTCCTTGTAAAAGGAGGAAATTTGGACACAGTTACAGAGGGAAGGCGATGTGAAGATATAAGAAGATGGCTATCTACAGGCCAAGATGAGAGGGGCTTTAGAAGAAACCAAACCTGCTGACACTGTGATTTCACCCTTCTAGCCTCTAGATCTGTTAGAAAATACATTTCTGTTTTTAAGCCAGCCAGTTTGTGGTACTTTATTGTGACAGCCCTAGAAAACTAATATAGGTGGTGTTGGGAATTTCCATTGAGAGGCATATAGTGAGAGGTTGTCTTCTTCCATGGTAATACTAGCTGCCATTGATGATTACTGCCTAGATCCATTATTTCATTTAGGGTTGGCAAAGATGGTCATGGTCTAATTCTATCATTCTTTCTCCATTTAACTGGAATTCTTTTCTAAAGAGAAATTTTTCTCTCATCAACTATTTGGAAACTCTGAGAACAAGGATAAATGCTTGATACTCTCTATTCACCAGTGATGAGAAGAATAAGTTCATTCCCTAGCATCTTTCAAAAATAAGAAGCTTTAAAAAAATTGTTTTTACTAATATTTATTTATTTTTGAGAGAGACGGAGACAGAGTGCAAGTGGGGGAGAAGCATAGAAGGGAGACCCATAATCTGAAGCAGGCTCCAAGCTGTCAGCACAGAGCCTGATGCAGGGCTTGAACCCTCCAACCACAAGATCATGACCTGAGCCAGGGTTGGATGCTCAACATACTGAGCCACCCAGGCGCCCCCCAGCTTTTCTTTTTTTAATTTTTAAAAATGAACTCCTGGAGTTTAATACATTTGACTTATTTTAATCAGTTACTATTGTTACCATTCATTTTGATGTTCAAATTATCCCAACTTTGGCCAGGGGGAGTTTTTTCACTATGGTTTCTGAGTCATTTTGACTTCATGCTAGACTTTTTTTGTTGTTGCTTCCTTGTTTTTTATTATGACAAGTTATGCAGGGTATCTTTTATATTTCCCATCCCAACCTGGATTTGGCCATTTTTTTAAGGAGATGATATTTAGAGGGCACAATCTGAAGATTGGAAGTACTCATTACTATTGGATTTATTGTTTCTAGGACTTTTCAATGGAAAGAGCTTGGAAATACTTTTTGTTTAAAGAAGAAAGACATTATGAGTTCATAATAATTCAAAGTTTATTATTACAGCATATTACTTAACTTCTTTGGTTTATATATTTGATTTTCTTTTCTCTTATTCTGAAAATCTTGGTTCCTGTCAACAGTTATGTGTTTGCTTTATTCTACCATGAGTATAATAGTTTCAGGATAATCATAGCAATATTATTGCTAACAATATGATTTTTAAAAATAGTTTAAGGAAGTATTTGCAGTTCTTTCTCTCCACCAGGGATATATGGTCAAATTACTATGTTTTAAGTCACGTGAAATAGTTTTTCAATATACGGTTAGCTTTTGTTTTATTTGTTTCTGTTTCTTTGGGAGTGCTTTTATTTTTATTTTTGTTAGTTAATCATTTGATATTTATATGGTTGAAAGTCAAATCTACAAAAAAATTATATTTGGAAGTCTAGTTTGTCATCTATCACCTCTACCCTGTTTTGTCCCTCCTAAATAGGTAACAATGTGTTTTAAATGTATATAAGCATTATACATAGACATAGTGTCTGTGTAAGTATGTATGTATTTGAACAGGAGTTTACTAAAAGAAGTTTTCTCTGCTTTGCTTTCTTACTCATTGTTATACTTTGGAGATCACTTCACAGCATTTTCACAGCTTAGGGAACTCCACTGCAGGCACGTACTATTATTTATGCAGCCAGCTCCCTACTGGTGAACTTTTGGGTTGTTTCCATTTTTTTGCTATTCCAAATAATGCCAGTTTACACTTGGCAAAATATGCATACAATTTTTCATACTTCATAAGTGTTATTTTGGGATAGATACTTGGAAGTGGGATTTCTGGGTTAAAGAGAAAATGAAAACTTTCAATATATTGCTAATTCACCTCTATAGAGGTTGTATCATTTTGCCTTCCCATTATCAAGGAATGAAAGAATCTGTTTCCCCCAAGTATCTGTACAGAATATGTCATTAATCTTTTAGATTTTTTGCCAAATAGGTGGCAAAAGATATGAAGAGGTGAGAAATGTATCTCAGCAATTAAAAAAAAATTTTTTTTAATGTTCATTTATTTTTGAGAGACAGAGAGAGACAGAGCACGAGCAGGGAAGGGGCAGAGAGTGAGGGAGACACAGAATCTAAAGCAGGCTCCAGGCTCTGAGCTGTCAGCACAGAGCCTGACGTGGGGCTCGAACTCACAAACTATGAGATCATGACCTGAGCCCAAGTCAGACGCTCAACCAACTGAGCCACCCAGGTGCCCCTCAGCATTGTTTTAATTCACATTTCTCTCACTATAAGGAAGATGGAGCATCTTTTTTGTATGTTTGAATCATTTGCATTTCTTTTTTTTATGAAGGGAGGATTCTTTCTGGCTCCTCCCTTTCCATAATCTCCAGTACTTTCCAGGTTCCTGGTGCTTGCCTGTTCAGTCTTCAGGCCTTTAGGTACAACACTCAGTGCTGGACTCCTGCAGCTTCCCCTATGTCGGGGCCACATGGTGGGAGGACAGTGAGAGACAAAAGAAGCAACAGGTGTTCTCTCCACCTCCCTGGGACCACTGCCTCTCTGATCAGAGAGGAAGGCACTTCTCCTCACAAGGTTAGGCATCTGTAGTCCCTGGCTGCTGTTACTGTCAAACTGTTTTTTCGTTGCCACTATGGGATGACCTGGGGGCTGGTGCATGAGAGGACAGAGAACAGAACAATTCCAAACAATTTTAACAGTCTCCTTTAGCCTTAGGAGTTCCCCTTTGTCTCCTGAGGCCAGAGCTGGAGGGCTTCTTCTGGACCTTTTTCTGTGCCCAGTGCCCAGCTCCAGATAGCAAAATACCTTGAAATCAGGTTGGGACACCAGAAAAGAAGAAAAGGAAATTAACAGCTAGCTTGGTGGTGCTTTAAATTCTAGTCTTCTTCAATTTGCCTTCTGCTGTTTAAATTAAGACAGCTACCCTGGTGTCTAGCCATGTGTAGTGGGAGGGAGAGAGAGAGTGGAATGTGCTTACTGCATCGCACCTGGAACTGGAACCCCTGCCTCAGGGATTCTGCACTTATTTTCTTCTCTGCTTGAAATGCTGTTCAACTAGATCTTTAATTGACCAACTCCTACTCATATTTCAGGTTTTACCACAAATGTCACCTGCTCAGAGAAGCCTGTCCTGACCACTCTGTCTCACCAATCCCTGACACCTCTTCCAATCCCTGACACCCTTTGCCATGTTAATCTATTATGTCGTCTTCATAACATTTATTATGACCTGAAATTATCTTCTTTATATGTTTACCTGCTTCTTGCCTGTTTATTTCCCTACTCTGTGAATGCTTGACCTATCTTGCTAATTTCTCACCTGCCTTTAGGACACTGACATGTAGAAAGTACTCAGAAATAGGTATTGAATAAGGAATGCAAAGGAATTAAGCAGCATTCGGCTAAAATAATATCTGTTGGCTGATGGTCTGAGGGAGGTAATATAATTAGGCTAAGACCACAGACATGGGGCAGTGGCCATGTGGTGTAGGAGTGGCAATCAGGATTGTGAACCTCATCCTGGCTCTGCTCTGGACTTGCTCTGCGATTCTGGAAAAGCTGCTTCATCCCTTTAGGCCTTAATTTTCTCATTTGAGAAATATTAGAATGAGATTTGTTGAATATGAAAGTCCTTCCAATTTCAGTATTTAAGGATTCTCAAACATTTACATCAAGGGCACGCCTTTAAAAGTTACATGATCCAAGAAGATCAGTTATACTGGAAG
Source organism: Lynx canadensis (assembly GCF_007474595.2). NCBI lineage: Eukaryota > Metazoa > Chordata > Mammalia > Carnivora > Felidae > Lynx > Lynx canadensis. The sequence goes on along the minus strand of NC_044303.2, from coordinate 190,508,007 downwards.
AACCCATCTCTCTGGATTGCAAAAGTGAATGACATAATTACGGGGAAAAAGGTCTCCTTAGGTTGTGACACCAAAATGACCTGCTTTCTTCTGGCGGTATATATCTTTATTTTAACAATGACTTTTTTCTTCTCCCATTTCATGTATAATATCTACTCTGAGTATAAGGCCCTAGTCCTGTGTGACAGCATCATTTTGGCTTTGGGAATTTTGGGGTGTTTCATTATCCAGATTGCTACCCCCCCCCCACTCCCACAGCAAAGAAAGAGGGGCTTTCCTGAAAATTTTGGCATTATCAGCCTTTCTCCTCCCCATGTATTTCTCCAGCACTGACCCACTAGTTAAGTCTGGAGAATCATGTTAAGTCTAGCAGAATCATGCCTCTCCTTCCTACTGTAATAAGTGTGGACACAGAAATCCTAATTTTGGGGCCTGTAGCATACATTCTGGGTCCCTCCAGTTTGGCTTAAGTATTTTGGTTTTCTTCAAACTCCTTGGGAAATTGGTTTTGGGAGACCTCAAGCCAAACCCAAACTTGCTGAGGCCTTAGAAGTCTGTACCAGGAATGTGGTTGTATGTAAACGAAATGCTTTGCTATTTATATTTCTCTATAGTGTTGGTATGTGAATAATATTGAAGTTATTTGCCACAGTGTAATGAATAGCTTTTTCAGAGAAGTCAGGAGAGAGGGCCTATGTTCTTCTCCTGGTCTATAGTTTCCCTCACGTTTTCATCTATTTACTAGGCCTTAATATTCATTCAGCTATAAAACATTTGCTATGTTCTAGATACTGTCTCACCATGTGATGAATCTACATGCAAGGAGAGCTCTTATTTTCCTTCACAAATATTTTGACCTTTGACTGCTATTCAGTTCTTCTATCACTGCATCTCTGAATTTCTGATGATACAGTATCTGTGGTTTCTTTAACATAAAGCTAATGAAATTGTCATTCAGAGTATTTTTAAATGACCAATATAATTATCAGATAGTCTAGCTGCTAGGATCTGGGGTATAATTCAATTTTGCTATCATAAAGTTTTTTTTTTTAAATGTTTTTATTTATTTTTGAAGGTGAGAGAGACAGAGCATGAGCAGGGGAAGAGCAGAGAATGAGGGAGACATAGAATTGGAAGCGGGCTCCAGGCTCTAAGCTGTCAGCACAGAGCCCGACGCGGGGCTCGAACTCACGAACTGTGAGATCATGACCTGAGCCAAAGTTGGACGCTTAACCGACTGAGCCACCCAGGCGCCCCTTTTTTTTTTTTTTTTTTTTTTTTTATCATAAAGTTTTTAAGTAAGAAAGCTTAAGGACCATATGCACTATTTGGAGAGAGTTATCTTTCATTATTTGTGTGAGCCTACATTGGAGTCTTATTCAGAGATTCAAAAATGAAGTGCATAATCATCACACTTTGAGTTCAGAGATGTTCATTAACATGTTATTTATCATACAAAACATTGGATATGATCTTATTATCCACTGCTAGAGAATTGATTAAATCATAGAAGAGAATTAAGTACAGCATTACAATTGTTTTAGAATTATAATATTGGAATGTATTTATTTACATTATATCATTTTTTAAGTTTATTTATTTTTGAGCAAGTGTGCCTGTGCTTGTGTGAGCACTTGGAAAACAACTCAGTGTGTGCATGCACTTGAGAGCAGGGGAGGGGCAGAGAGAGAGGGAGAGAGAGAGAATCCCTTTGCTAATAGCATGCAGCCCAAGCTGCACGTGGGGTCAAACCCATGAACCATGAGATCATGAGCTGAGCCAAAATCAGTCGGATGCTTAACCCACTGAGCCACCCAGGCATCTCTACAATGTATTATTAAATAAAGGAATTAGCTTACAGTAGCAGATGACCTGATTTCATTTTTTAAATTGTAATAAACATGTTAAAAATATTTTTAAAATGTTAAAAATGTAAAAAACTATGTTAAAATTATTTACATGTAAATATAGCAATTATAAATAAATATATTTACCAATATAGCATATATACATGTGTATATGCACAGATGTATACACACACACACACACACACACACACACACACACACTCACACATACACACACACATCTACTAAGCTGAAAGAAAATACCAAATTTTCCGTAACTGATAATAGTCAGTGATGATCTCTCAATTATGGATGATTTATTGTATAGCATAGTGGTCAATCTATTGGACCCTGGAGCTGGTCTGCATGGATAAAAATCCTGGATCTATGAGGCCATGTGACCTTTGGCAAGTTACATAACTTCTACATTATGTCTCAATTTCCTCCCTATAAAATGGGGATGATAAAGACTGTACCTGTCTCATGGAATTGTTTTGAGTAATAAGATTCAGAATAGTGCCTGGTACACAGTAAGCTCTATATAAGTGTCATTACAATTTTCATTTTTATCCATATTATTAACCATGATTATGTAGTCTTCTATGCTTAGAAAACAATTTACTAAATGTTATTTTTAACCACAAATGTATTGCATTATTGATGTAATCTTTCCAGAAATGTTTCCCCCTTGTATCATAAGTGTGTCAAGTTAGTAGGAAATGACAATGAAAATAATGTGCATTAGATTTCTAGGATAAATTATTTAAAAGCTATAAATAAATTCACCTTTTTTCTGTCCATTTATTCTCAAATATAGGCAGATAATGAAGAGTTTCTCCTCCAGCAATGGTTGTCAAACTTTGGCACGCATCAGAACCACCTGGAAGTCTTGTTCAAACCCAGATTGCTCTATTCCACCCCCAGAGTTTCTGATTCAGCAAGTCTGAGATGGAGCCTGAGAATTTGCATTTCTCAGGTCTCAAGTAATGCTGATTCTGCTGATTCTCAGGACCACACTGAGAACCACTGACCTACAGCACCTCTTGCCATGATCAAGTGGAAAAACCTATGACTTGAGAATCAGCACTCTGGGGCTTTCAGTTACTACTAGTTGTATGACATTCCTCCTTTCCTCTTTTCCTTTCTTCCTTCCATAAACATTCTCAGAGCACCTACCATGGGCCAGGCACTGTGATAGAAGCTGGGGATAAAAAAAACCCAAAAACAAAAAACCAAAACGAAAACCTTCTGCTGTCAGTGAGTTTACAGTCTAGGGAGAATCTTAGGCAAGTTACTTAATCTAACTTAATCTAACTATTCCATAGATAAGCAACCCAAAATGTAGAGCAGTCACAAGTTTGCCTGGGCTGGAAAGTAGCTCCAAGGGACTTGAACTCAGTTCCTTGTTTCCCGTTTCAGAGTCTTTCATTTATATACCATTTGGAACTAAATTTTCTCCAAAGTCCCTTCATGCTCTTTTCATAAGTGATTTTGTGATAAATATTGGTTGAATTAAAAGGTGATCACTTTTTACCTATTGTTCCAAAGCTGTGGGTAATACTTTTAGATAAGCATTGGAAAATCACTGAACGTTGTTGACAATGCAAGTCAGAAAATATTTATTGAGTATCTGATACATAATAGAGAATATATTAAGTGTTGGATATTAAAACTATGTGTATAATATGAATATATGAAATATACCTAAATATATTTTATAGGTAATAGGATATATATTATATATAATAAGAAATGCATTTATGTATAAAAGGATATGTATATGTGTGTGTATATATATGTGTGTGTATCTAATATATACACACATCTCCTATTTTTTAAGGAACTTAAAGTCTAGTAGGACAAATAAACAGGAAATATAATACTACAATACTGTGTGGTAAGGACAGTGACAGAGGAATGCCTTTGGTACTAGGGGACAACAGAGTGAAGACACAAACTCAGCCTGGGGAAAGGATTGGGGAAGGTTTTCTAGGGACCCTATGTCTCAGCTGATTTTTGTGAGATGAATGATCAAAAGGAGTGGGAAGCAAGTGATCCTACCAGAGGGACCCATATGAACCAGGCTCCAATGTGTCAAACAGCAGAGTGTGTTCAGAGTCTGAGTGTTCTCTAATAGACCTGAAATATGATGTGTGGCTGTCCATAAATCTGGAAACGTGGGCAGGAACTTTGTGAGCCACACTTGGACATGTCCTGTATGTGGTAGGAAGACTACATATCACAGAGGTTCAATGCTTGGGCTTTTAAGTCAGACCTTGTGTCCTTGATCCCAGTTCTTATATGTATTAGCTAGTGATCATGGGCAATGTAATTCTTCTGAGCTTTAATTCTCACAGCTATGAAATGGGGATAATAATGCCTACTTGTATGGTTTGTTCTGAGGATGAAATATGGGGTAATGCATGTATAACTCTTGTTGTACTGTTTATTGCAAAATATGCTCCCAGTAAGTGGAACTATATGACAATAATGATGATGACAACTATCATTAGAAGGGTTTATCATAAATATCTGCCTAGTTGTGCATCATATTGTCATTATACTGAAAAGTAAAGATCTGATGATGACTCCCAGGGAATTTACTGTCTTAGAGACGGTACTAACTTGAACAAAGAAAGCATGAACAAGTTGTGTAAGCAACTTTGCATTTCTACGCTTATCAATGAAGGTTTACTATTATTTACCCAAAGTGGGAGGGCAGAGAAATTACCCTGGTTTGGCATCAAGCAGGCTGTCATTAATAATTATTTAACTTGGGGCACCTGGGTGGCTTAGTCAGTTGAGCATCCATCTTCAGCTCAGGTCATGATCTCATGGTTGGTGAGTTCAAGCCCCACATTGGGCTTGTTGCTGTCAGACTGTCAGATCCTCTGTCTCCCTCTCTCTACCCCTCCCCTGCTTGTGCTCTCTCAAAAATAAATAAGCATTAAAAATTATTATTTAGCTTATGCTCTGTTTTATTCATTGTGGTAAACTCAGAGACAAAGAATGAATAGGTAAATTTTCCATTCACATCTGAGGAAGGGCAGACAGACTTGAATTTTAGGTTCCCTGATCCAAAGGTGCATTGACAACTTTCTTCATTTTCCAGCCAGGAGGGCTGTGATGAAGTTCTGTCCTGGGGATTGGCAGGGATAGGGATTATAAACTTCTGTGTAGGGTGTCTGAATTCTAGGCTGCCTCTTGCTCAAAGCCCTTCAAAAATGGCAGGCCCTTGGCCAGCAGGTGGTTGTGTGGATGCTGTGCTCTTGGGAAGAGTGTCTCAGCCTCTGTGGCCTGAGGACCTAGGGAGAGGAAGTATGAAGGAAGAGGCAGAGAAGCAAGTGCCAACAAATGGACGGAACAGCTGTCAGCCATGTGTGCATATTAGAGAGCTTAGTGTGATGACAGTGACCGATGGGGACTGAACTAGAGCTCTTATCTCCATTTCTCCCCATATTCTGACACAAACCAAGGCAGAGAGAGGAAGCCACAAAAATGACAGATACCAGTCTTTTCACTGACCTGATTGCATGGTGCAGGAAGGTGGATTCTGTGTAGTTTAGAAAGATAAAAACATATGACATTGCTCAAAAATGGAGTATTGAGTCACAATTTCTACTCATTAAAATAACTTTCATACAGACTTCAATTCATTGCAAGTATTGGCAAGCATCAACTCAGATGCCAAAGAAAACTGGCATAAGAGTAGCCTTCTCCACCCTACCACCCCAACAAAAACATCTCATTGTGGGGGCTATTGATTTTCTCCGTTCTATCCTTCTCCACTTTCTGTCCCTAGTGCCCACAGTACCTATGTGCTGGGAGGAACATGTATGGGAGCATTGGGTGGGTGTTTCTGGAGACGGCTGACCCTGGTTCATTGTATTTCCTGTTGGTGGTCTGGATATTTTAGCAGGCACTGTATCTTTTTCTGTTAACGGCTTTAGACCGTTATCAGCTCTGCTGCTGCTGCCCTCACACATACAGTCTTGGCAAGACACTGCCAGACCACCCTCTCCACTGCCCCCATCTGCCCACCACACCCCTTTCTCCTGTAAACCTCAAAGAACTCCAAGGAAGGAGCAAGTTGCCTCCTGCTGCTCTGCCCTCCACCAGTTTGACTGGTTTTTCTTGCTACCGCACACAGCCCAGTCTTTCTGCTTCTGAGGCCTTGGTGACCCACGGAGACCTACATGGTTAGCAGCCATAGGACAAAAAACTCAGGTTTGGCAGGCAAACAGTAAAATTGGTCTTTTCAAGTGATTCTGAGAACCTGAAGAGTGACTTTGTTGTAAAGCCTGTGATTTTCCTTTCTGCTTCCAATGAGTTGGATGTTTGAACTATACTTAGTATTCAGAACTCAAAGTCCTCTTTGTGCTCATTGCTTGAGAACATATTACAAAGTGAACCCTTTCTCTCAGTAAGGGGCAGAAGGTTTTTGAAGAGCTCTGCCTCTGTCCTTCAGATTGTAATCATATTTGACATACCAACTGGCCATCATCACACCAGGTCCTTAGTACATTTCCGAGCAAGGAAGAGGGGGAAACTATTCTCCTACTCTTAAAAAGAAAGGTTGCAAAAATGACTAATTTAATTCAAGCTTTACCTGGATAGAAACTGATTACTATAGAAAATGAGGCAAGAAACTCACACAGACTGTAACACCAAGTATGTGCTGGGGACCCAGCACACATCCTCTTGTTTAATCCTCTAGCAAGGTAGCTTGGCAGGCTGGCTGGCAGCCTCTAGTTAATTACCATGGCCTCAGCTCCAGGAGAGACACACCAGAAGCTACAGGGCCTGTTGAGTTGCCCAGTGTCACATATGCCAACTTCTATTGGTTCAAGCAAATGATAAAGCCAAACCAGATGCAAGAGGTGGGGACAGAGACTCCACCTTTTGGTGGGAGTTGCTGCTGATGGGTGTGCAGTATAAGGGATGGGCAGAATTACTGAGGCCATCTTTGCAATCAACTGTCACACTGGACCTGGGGGAAGAAAAGGAGTAATGACAGCTGATGTGAGCCTAACCCCAAAGATCTAATGTCAAATGAAACAACATTCACAAAATGTTTTGATCCCCTTGGCAGAAAAGTGCAGTGTACAGTGAGAGGACAGGGGCAAGTATCCATGAAACATAAACAGAGGTAGTTTCTATTATCACATGACCCACAAAATCGATTAGATAGACTTAATCAGATTTGGAGGGTAGTTTGCAATGATTATACAAAATATAGGCAATATTTATTTGGCATGCATGTGATTCACGGTGAGGAGCTCGGGAGAAGTCATTCTCTAGTGCAGTTGACGCTAAACTGAGGCCTGCAGGCTGCTGGCTGGGAGAGACATGCCAAGGGATGGAGATGGTGTGGGCAGAGAAAGTAAACTGGTTTCAATGGGAGCCCTAAATTGAAGGTCAAAAGGGTGGATGTATAGCAAGTGTTGATTTGCAACTGAGATTCTTCTCACGTAAGCAACTCTGAGAAGCATGCTTCTGGGTAAGTAACCGCCTTCATTTATTTATCTAACAATGGTTAATGATTCTTTAAACCACACCTAGTAGACATGCTAGTTATTAGGGTCTATTGTTATTTCTCTATCTCTAAAAGCTTTCTGTTACTGACCGTTAGTGTGATAAGCAGGGCTTCATATCTCAATGAGTTTTACTTCTTAGAATGACCTTGGTGTCCCTGTTTTCTGGTGATGGATTCAGAAAGAAGTTAAGGAAACACTGTAACTGGTAGGGGAGTAGTGGAAATTTTTCTGAAGTTAACATATTGTACCTAGGGTAGAATGGCAATAACATCAGTTTGGGATGTAGACGATCTGGCTTTAATTTTAGCTCTTTCACCAGCTATGTAATTGTAGAGGCTTCTCTTTCTTTTAACCCCCACAATAGGTAGTATCTATAATTTCTCTTGAACCTAACCACTATGCAGTGCATCTTTCCTGTCATGATCTAGTCCTTTATCAACTGTCTTTTGGATTTGAGGTGCCTTGGTGGCTCAGTCAGTTGAGCATCCCACTCTTGATTTCGATTCAGGTCATGATTCCAGGATTGTGGGATCGAGCCTCACCTTGTGCTGAGTGTGGAGCCTGAACAATCTCTCTCTTTCTCCCCCTCCCGCTCCCTCTCCCTCTCCCCCACCCCACTTGTGTGTGCGCACGCTCTCTCTCTCTCTCTCTCTCTCAAATAAAAAATAAAAAATAAAAAAGCAATGCTTTTGTAGAGTTTGTATCTGAACATCTCACTCTTCCGTGGCTCTCTATTGTCTCTCTAAGCACCTGAGTTTGGAAAACAGCCCATTTTATGTTCTTTGCAGGTTTACTTCTTGCCACTGTTTTCCTTCTGTAGTAGATTGATTTTAAGAAATGGCCTAAATTCTCCCTCCCTATATCCATATGCTTTGCAAAAAGACTGCAGCTTCTCCTATCAAGAGGTGGAGTCTGGTTCCTTACCTCTTGACTCTGGGCTGTCCTTGTGAATTGCTTTGGCTTACTGAATGCACTGGAAGTGGCACTGAGTCAATTCTGAGCCTGGGCAGCAGAGGCTTAGAGTGCTTCTGCTCTTTTTTATGGAATCCTGCCACTGTTGTGTGGACAAAGCCAGCTAGCCTGCTGGGAAATGAGAGACTACTTGGAGGAGAGCCCAGTTGTGATAGCCAGGTCTATGAGAAACCAGGCTACAGCCAGCTAATGCCCACACATGCGAGAGAGAGCTATCTGCCCTATTCTCAGCTGACTGCTCATATGTGTATGAGCCCAGCTGAGGCTAGAAGAACCACTCAGCTGACCAACAGACTCATGAGCAGTAATAATGCTCTTTATTTTAAACCACTGAGTTTTGGGATGGTTTGTTATGCAGCGATGACTAATTGATACACCCTTAATTCTGTCTCTCTGCACTATGGCTCCAGTCAGGATAAATTTCTTCCAGTTTTCTATATATGCCATCTTCATCTTTACTTTTGGTCTTTGCACAGGCTGGTTCTTGCCCTTCAGCATCACCCTTTACTTGGCTAAAGTCTATTCATTTTTCATGAATGCTAGACAGCTAGCAAGATTGCCCTTAACCTCATCAAGAGTAGGTTAGCTGTCGCTGCCGTGTTCTCCCAGTGTTCTGCCCTTACCCCCTTCATGGCAGTAGTCATACTGTGTTGTAATTACCTGTCTTCTCATCTGACTTCCTAGTCTCCTTTAAGTTCCTGAGGGCAGGCCTGCATCTTGTTTGAAGGAATATTGTCTAAGATTAACATAATGTCTAGTATATAGTAGGGACAAAATAGAACTCTATGAATAAATGAAGTTATTCTACTTTCCCAAGTTTCAGTTTCATCCTTTATAAAATATGAGGGGTGGAAAGAATCAGGGACAAAAATAGGTTTTGTTTTGTATGTTGACTCTGACCCCTTGGTTGTGAATATCTGCAGTTCTATACCGAGGCGATTATGAGGCTGTGACCAGAGTTATAGGGGAGAACTTCATAATTAATTAGCTATGTCTGCCATGGTCAGGAAATAGGAAGTGACAGCAAGTCTTCCAAAGACGTGCCAATCTAGGGAAAGATGATTTATTTCTCTGATTCAGCTACTGTGAATTTGAATCTTGCTCAGCCCAGTCATATCTGCATTATATATTGTGTTAATGAAGGGAAAACCAAATGTTAAACTGGCTTGGTGCTAAAATTAATGTCACTTGCTATGGTAGAGACTAAGTGCTCACCAATCCATTTCCTCTTTTGCCTGGGCACATACTAGACTCTGTTTCTCCAGCACTTTGCATTAAATCTGGGACATCTGACTGGTTCTCACAAATGTGATATAAGCTGAAATGATGTAAGTTGCCTCTGGGCTGAGCTGGTTAAGCACAGAGAAGCCTTCTTTGTGCTCTCTCCATCTTCCTTCTTGACCCATTCCAAAGAGGGAATCCACTGGAAGGATCTGGGTACCCGAGGGACTGCATCTCACATTGGACTGTGATGAGAATGAGAAATAAGCCTTTATCTCTCAAATCACTGAGATTTTGTGGGGAGAGGTGTTATCCTAATACATCTGCCTGCCTTTTTTTCCCCTCTTTGATTGTTTTTTTTTAAGCGTGCAGGCATGGAAGAGTTAGGTGCCAAATGTTAATGGCATCTATGCAAGTCAATAAAAATTACATTTGATAATTCAGGTGCTTCAGGTAACCCAAAGTAATGACTTTATAAATTGAGATACTTTAGAAGTCTGAACTGTTCTGGTCTGCATTTATTACTGCTCTTTCTACCTTAGGTCCCTTTCCCATATAAAGCGACCCACTACAGGGACATGATAAAAGCCCCACATGGAGCACCCCTCTCCTCCTCCTCCCCCTTTTTTTTTGATATCAGTTACCCAACAGACCCTGCAGGTGAAAAAGTTTATTGCTCTTAAAGCTCAAAAGGTAATTGATTTCTCCCCTCAAACCTCCTGCCTTCCACAATGTGATTGCAAAAGTTTCCACACTCATGACAGAAACAGAAAACATAGATTTAAGATATTCATGCCTTTCTATCTGCAGCAATGTGGGGCCATGAATATGCATACGCAGCCAGACAGCATTACCTTCTTGTTCAGGGAGACAAGATGCATCTACGAAAAGTGGGAGAAGGTGACCTTTCCTATATATCTGCCCTACAATCTTGGGCATCTTACCTTCTAAGTTCCTGGATATCAAGCCCTTATTCTTCCCCGAGTAATTATGGTCTCCAGAGCTGCCTGCTTTTCTTGCAGTAAAATGTTTTCTCTCTAAGATACCATCAAAACTTCCTCATCCTGTGGCCCAGGTCTCACTCTACTCTCTAATCAGCTCAATTCTTGTGAACCAGTGTGTTACTGAGTACTTAGAAAGGGAAGTGGCTTTTCTCTAATGTAATAAATGATTCCTCTCTGTAGTAGTCCACGGGATGATGTTGCCTAAACTGGAAATTTCACACTGGACATTTCAGGCCAGTAAGGACAAAAGGAAGGTCTACTGCATACCAGTACAGGGAGGTTCTTGGGCAAGCATGGCCTCCTGGCACTCCTCAGGTCACCCTTTGAAGGTAGCATTGTTATTTGCCAGTATGCAATGCTGTTCCAGTGAGCATACTGTGATGGCAGAGACCCGAGCAATGAGCTAGTGGGAGCTTTGATGTTATGGACAGCAGGAGTTTAATGTGTGCCAGGGCACATGTCAGAGGGCTAAGTAAAGGTCAATGGGTGGTATAGATTTCTGGTAAAAACAGGGCAGGAGGAGGGCACTGGGACTGGGTGGGGGTAGAGAGAGGTTTTAGAATGCAACAGGCAATAAGGAAATGCAGCAACTTGGAGGTTTTTTTTTTTTTTTTTTTTAATCCCCTTTATGACTCATTCTTTCTTTTCTCTTTTCTTTTCTTTCATTTTTGTGGGTGCTATAGAGTGGGCCTGAAGGCTTGAATTTGCCTGTACCTTTGATTTATAGTGGAAGCCCAAACTAACACCATCACTACCACCACCACCAATAAATATAAGGTCATATTTATTGAGCCCTTACCATGTGCCAGTGGTTCATTTATTGCTCCCTACAACTCTTTGCAGTCTCAGTATCATTATCCCACATTTTTTTAAGGAAGGGAAGAGGCAGAGGGAGATGGAAAGAGAGAATCTTAAGCTGACTCACAGTCCAGAGTGGAGCCAAACGCAGGGCTCAAACTCATGAGCTTGAGATGATGACCTGAGCCAAAATCAAGAGTTGGACGCTTAACTGAGCCACCCAGGTGTCCCAATTATCCAACGTTTATAGATGAGGAAACTGTAGTTAAAAAATAACTTGTGTAAGGTTACAAAGCTAGTAAAATGTCAGAGACTGCACCCTGTTCTTAACCCTAACACCTGACTCAGCATCCTTGAGAGGTAAAGAAGCCAGAAACTTTTGTAGGACCTAGACCTCCTGTTATCAGCCCTACCTGTCTCATGAAAGGTAGTTCAATGTTAAGATGTTCAGTCAGGAGTCAGTCTTGCCAGTAAGGATTCCACCAGCATCTTTGGCTGGCCACATTCTCTCTGGGCAAGTCTTTGCAACCAATGTCCTTTGGCTGATTTGAGAAAGCAGGCTGCCAGCTTGCATAAGGTGAAGCCTCATCAGTGCTAGAGGAAGAGAAGCATCAAGGTGAAAGCCCTAGAGAATTTGGGGTTGTCATATCCCTTGTCAGTCAGGCAGGGTCACCCAGTGGAAGATTCCCCAGTCATTAAATGGCCCTGGAGGAAGCTAACATGCTGTCCTTGAGAGAACCATGGCGGTAACAAAAAGACGTGCAGACATAACTGTACATTTGTGAGCAGAAAATCCATCATGACAACAGGCTGCATTTGAGTCACCAAATGGATGCGGCCACCTGGCTGGATCTTGACTGCCACAGCACGTCCGGAGAAGTCAGCCGTGGCTCCAGCCCTGGCCGCCAGTGTGAGGGAAGTGGTTCAGTAATCAGATCTTTCAAAATCAATTTAGCTCAAGCTCCAAAGTCCTGGCTGTAACTGACAACTTCCTCCATGGTTTCCTTAACTATCAGATAAAAATGTTAAACTGTTTTAAACCCTTTTGAGGCCAGGATTCACCTTCAAGTGGAATTTTAAGAGGCACCTGCAAAGAGATTTGACTTAATTTCAGGTCTTTCCTTTCCACTACTATGAATAATTAGCTAAGCAGTCCCAGTACCCAGAGTTTATGTATAGTGATCCATAGTGGGAAATATTAAAGAAGCCTGTGCCTAGTGGTGGTGGCGTAAAAAGGTTTCTACCCACCTTCTGTGTTCTATGAAATGGGGATAACGATAATGTATTCTGCTGGGTAGATGCAGGCCAATTAGTCCAAGTTTGTAAAGCTCAGGCAGGGTCTTATTACAGCTTTACTGCTCCTGGAGAGTAGGCAGGACCTTCCTGTGACTTTGCATGTGAAACTAATTGCCCTGGAAATGTCGGGAATTTGATCTTCCATCAAATCCTCCAGCCCTTCAGATCCCTTGACAATCTTTGGCTATTTGCATCTCAAGGTTAAGGGAAGCTATTGCTTTCTGGATGGATGCTAATCAGTTGTGAAAACTTTTGATCTCCTCTTGAAAACTAAAACTCTGTTGCAATTGCCTTATTCGGAGTCTGGTGAGAATGGAGGAGAAGTGAGATAGGGTGGCTTTATTGCAATGAGCGATGTGTTTAGCAGTTTTGAGTTTTAATTCTATTTTCCTTGGGCTCTGTGGGGTCCTGGAAAATCACTTAATATTTCTGAGTATTTTCCCCCCAAATGTGATCTGAATTTTGTCATATTTCCCCAGGGAGAAATTGGAGAAATTATGTTTATGAAACTCTAGATTATCATAGTACGTAGATTTAAAAGAAAGAAACTTTGCAAATAGTTTTCTGGAGGAAAAATATATGCTTATCCATACCCGCATGAGTACTGTTTTCCTACGATGCCATTTTAGCCAGACTGCGTGCTTTTCAGACATAAAAGTTACCCAAAGCTTCTCAACAGTGGTGCTATTGGCATTTTGGACCACATCATTCTTTGTTGTGGGGGGATTGTCCTGGGTATTATAGAGTGTTCAGCAATATCCCTGGCCTCTACCTACTAGTTGCCAGTAGCACCCTGTTAAATTGATTAAACAAGGAGGCCATTAGACTGAGGTGTTTCTAAAACCTTAGTAGCCTACATAAGCAAACCAAAACCTAAGCCTATAAATGCCTCAAGGTTAAGAAATCAAAACCTGAGGACAACCAACCATAAATAGCCAACTAGGTTTTCCCAAATAAGGTAACAGCTCAAGCTACAGCCAATCAATCCTTGCATTTCTTGCATGTATTCTCCATAAAAGTCTTGCCACTAGAGCTTGTTGGAGGAATGCTTCTAGCCACTTATAGTTGGGTGCTACAGATTTGAATCAATTTTTGCTCGAACAAACTCTTAATAATTTTAATATGTCTCAGTTTATCTTTTAACAACCCCCAAGTCATGACAATCAAAAATTCCTCTAGACATTGCCACGTGTCCCCTGGGATAGGATTGCTGAATTTAGCAAATAAAAATACAGGATGCCTAGTTAAATTTGAATTTCAGAGAAACAATGAATAAATTTTAGAATGTATAAGTTTAACTGGGTGTACTATATTTAATCTGGCACCTATCTGGGGGACAGACTCTCCCCCTACTTAAGAACCACTATTCTAGATAAAGATTTGCATTTATCATTGAACTCACATTATTCTCATACTTCTCTCATTCCTGCTCCTCTTTTCTTTCTTTTTCCTCTTTCTCTCTATATCTGGCCTTCAAGATAAAGGGTAAAATAAATTACATTGTAGGCCTCACCATAAACTGTTGTTAGCCTAGGCATGAGAGAAAGTAGAAACAAATTTTTATAATACTATGATAAAATGAGAGTCAGTCACACAAAAAAAAAAATAACAAAAGAAAGAAAGAAAGAAAGAAAGAAAGAAAGAAAGAAAGAAAGAAAGAAAGAAGGAAAGAAAGAAAGAAGGAAAGGACGAAAGAATTTTGGCAAGCCAAAATCATGCCTCTCCAAGCAGAATCCTTGCATGACTGGCACAGGACCCAATCAGATAGGCCTTTGAGGAAAGGAAATTCTGTGTGCTGCCAAGATCTCCATGGACCCTTTGAAAGTGAAACCCAGAAGTTAACGGGAGTTTTTCCTTCTGCCATTTAGTCACCAAATACTTTTTGAGCAGTGGCAAAATCAACCAGGTGCTATATGGCATACAAATAAGAAAAGGCACAGTTTGTGCCTGGTAGAGAAGAAGCAGGTTGTCCTTCCATACAGAGATACTTGCTGATAACAGGTGGTGTGCTCCCAAGGCCTAATTAAAATGCAGATGAGGGGCGCCTGGGTGGCGCAGTCGGTTAAGCGTCCGACTTCAGCCAGGTCACGATCTCGCGGTCCGTGAGTTCGAGCCCCGCGTCAGGCTCTGGGCTGATGGCTCGGAGCCTGGAGCCTGTTTCCGATTCTGTGTCTCCCTCTCTCTCTGCCCCTCCCCCGTTCATGCTCTGTCTCTCTCTGTCCCAAAAATAAATGAAAAGGTTGAAAAAGAATTAAAAAAAAAAAATGCAGATGATACTCCCAAGGGGAAACCCATAACCGCGGGCAGTGTGCGAATTAGGGAAGCCTTTGCAGAGCAGGTAAGATGGAAGGATGGGTGGAGTTGGGGTGGGGGTAAGGGAACAAAGGTGGTTGGAGACATATGACTGCACCTTGAGGATCAATGATTTGATGCTCAGAGCACACCAAAAATATAGTGTTCCTTTAAATTGATAGTCAGATATTTGTTCAATATTAGTGTAGAGGAGCATGCATGGAGGAAGTAGAGAGAAGAAGGCTAGCTTTTGTCCGTCTTTATTCTTTTCTTTATTGTCCCCAAGGATTTGTTATTGCTCGACTCTGCAAAATAAAAGTTAATCAGACTACTGGTTAGAGACCATCTGTTGCTATTGAGACTGCTCTTTGAGGGGACCCTAGCTCCCCACTTCCACCACAATGTATTTGATATTTCATTCAATTCCATAGGATGTCTTGCTGAGACGAGTTCTCCACTTTCTTACATTTGCCACTCTTTTTCAGTGCCCCTTAATAGATTCTTGATAGCCCTACTAGTCCCCTTCTTAATCCAGCTGTAAGCCTATCAGGATATTATTGACACAAATGTGTGATCAAACCATTTGCATGTATTAGTCACTCTGTAAAAGGGTCTTCTTCACCAAATGCTCCATGAAAAGGCTTTCCCTGGTGGTAGCAGAAGAGATAGGACACAATGGTGCCAGGGAAGAAGCATTCAGCTGGGAAGCAGAAGGCTAGTTTTGAGTTCTGGCTTTGCAAGTAACTTGCTGCGTGTTTTTGTGTATGTCACACCCCCACCCTGGGTCTTCATTTCTTTCTCTAAAAAACAGAAGTTTGAACTAGAACCAGGGTGGCAAAACAAGTTTTATCTTAAACACCAATTCTGATTGATTGGTAGCAGCTCCCTGGGATGTTGCATAGAGAAAGCTTTTTATTTTTTAAGATTTTATTTTTAAGTAATCTCTACACCCAATGTGGGGCTCCAGTTCGCAACCCCAGGATCAAGAGTCACATGCTTAAGGAGCCAGCGAGGCACCCATAGAGAAAGCTTTTTAGGCTACATCTGAGCTCTGGAAGAAAGAGTGATCAATTAGCAAGGTCTACCATGAGTGCAAAAAGGGGATGGTGGTGATGATAGTATGGATGCCTCATTCTTAGTATTCCTTGGTTGAATAGGCTCTGAAAAATTCCAAGCAGAGTTCTCAGACAATGTGAATATTGGTTAAACATTCAGAGAGAGTATCTATATTTGGAGTTAGAATTCTGTGGATTTCCCCAAAATGATAGTTGGGTTGCTCAGTGCAGAATAGCTCTACAGTTGACCTATGGAATAACATGATTTGAATAGGATTTGAACTCTGTGGGTTCAGTTTTATACAAATTTTTTCTTGGGTAAATATAGTACAGTGCTGTAAATGTATTTTCTCTTCCTTATTTTCTTAATAACATTTTCTTTTCTCTAGCTTACTTTAAGAGTGCAGTATATAATATATATAAAACATATAAAATATGTGAATCAACTGTTTATGTTATTGGTAAAGCTGTAGGTCAACAGTAGGCTATTAGCAGTTAAGTGTCTGGGGAGTCCAAAGTTATATGTGGATTTTTTACTGTATGGGGGGTTGTTACCTCTAACCCCCATGTTGTTCAAGGGTCAACTGTAATTCTTTGCTTCATTTGAGTTGGCTTAGCATCTGACCTGCCACCAACAGAATCTGCACATCTCTGGTTTTTCTAGAAGTGGAGAATCCTTATACTAATAGAACCATACTTAAATGACTTAGTCCTTCAGCACACGTTACAATTTTTTTTATTATAAAATAAGTTGATATGACCCTAACCAAAACAAAATAAAACAAAAGCCAAGCACTATAGAACAGCAAGAAAACAAGAAAATGACAATTCCATATATAAAAAAAGAGCAAAGAATATCAACAGGCAACCCAAAGGAGAAAGATAAACCTGTTAAACATATGAAACATAAATCATTTTTAATATGCTAAGCAATGCAAAATGAAACAGGGTACTGTTTCCCTCTATCATATTGGTAAGTAATATCCAGTGTTGACAAAGAAGCAATATAGAAAAGGAAGTAAACTACCACAACCATTTTGGAGGACAATTTGGACTTATCTATAAATACTTAAAGTGTACATATCCTTTGACCTAGCAATTTCGCTTCTAGGAATTTATCTTACAAAAGAACGCTGGTACAAAAGTAGAAATACTCAAGGGCATTTATTGTAGCAATTTTGTTTTATTTTTTTAAGTTAATTAATTAATTAATTAACTTAGTAATCGCTACACTCAAGGTGGGGCTTGAACTCACAACTCCCAGATCAAAAGCTGCATGGTCTTCTGAGCCAGCAAGGCTCCCCAATAGCAATTTTAAACAGCAAACACATAGAATCAACTTAAATACATATAATCAATAAAGGAATAAAGAAATAAAGCATGATATACTGTATTATATGTGTTAGATTATACTGGGTCGGCTTGGTTCAGCTAAGAATTGTTTCCCAGAGTTCCCTTCCCTGTATGATCCTATGTTAAAGCTGGCCAAAAGAGGAGCTTTGTGAGATTGGGAAGGTTTAAGTTAAGAGGGGCCATTACTCACTACCACCACCAAATCCTACTGCCAAACTAACACACACACACACACACACACACACACACACACACACACACACAATTTCTGTCAGTTTATATTCATGGATAAAACCCTGGAAAGCCCCACATGAAATTGTTAATGGTGGTTAATTTGGAATTGGGATTTGACAGTGATGATGAGTATGGTAAGTAGATTTTGCCTTTTAAACTTCTTTGTTGTTTATCCTTGTTATAAAGAGCAAATACAGAGGTGACTGGGTGACTCAGTCGGTTAAGCATCCACTTTGGCTCAGGTCATGATCTCACAGCTCATGAGTTTGAGCCCCACATCAGGTTCTGTGCTGACAGCTCAGAGCCTGGAGCCTGCTTTGGATTCTGTGTCTCCCTCTTTCTCTGCCTTTCCCTGCTCATGCTCTGATTCTCTCTCAAAAATAAATAAATATTAAAAAAAATTTTTTTTAAAGAGCAAATACAAAGGTATATTTGAGAAAAAAGAAAAACACTTAAAAATAGTGTATTACAATTTTGGAAAATGCAAATAGAGCAAAGGAAATATGTATAAAATACTTGATATCTGTACTTCAATAATAAAATATAATTTTTTAAACATTTTAGTTTATTTAAATTTCTAGTCTTTACTCATGCTTTTAAAACTGCTTTGTGAGGGGCGCCTGGGTGGCTCAGTCAGTTAAGCGTCCAACCTCAGCTCCGGTCACGATCTCGCGGTCCGTGAGTTCGAGCCCCGCGTCAGGCTCTGGGCTGATGGCTCAGAGCCTGGAGCCTGCTTCCGATTCTGTGTCTCCCTCTCTCTCTGCCCCTCCCCTGTTCATGCTCTGTCTCTCTCTGTCCCAAAAATAAACGTTAAAAAAATGTTTAAAACTGCTTTGTGAAATATAAAAACCATAAAATAAACTGCATGGATGTAAAGTGTTCAATTTGATGAGTGTAGATGTATGTCTATACTTGTGAACCATCACCAAAATCAGTGTAATGAACACATACCTCTCAAAAGTTTCTTTATGTTTCACTATAATTCCTTCTTCTTGGGGCACCTGGGAGGCTCATTTGGTTAAGCGACCAACTCTTCATTTCGACTCAGTCATGGTTCCTGAGTTCAGGCCCCACCTCAAACTCTGTGCTGTCAGCGTGCAGTCTGCTTGAGATTCTCTCTCTCCCTCTCTCAAAATAAATAAATAAACTTTAAAAAAATTCAAAAAAATTCCTTCTTCTTTCCCCAACCATATTCTCCAATAGCTATTTATCTGTTTTTTTCTACTGTAAATTATTTTTGCATTTCTAGAATTACATATAAATGGAATCAAACATGTATATAGTGTTTTTTGTCTGATTTATTTCATTCATCGTAATTATTTTGAAGTTTATCCCTGTTGTGTGTATTAATAATCTGTTCATTTCTACTGTTGAGTTGTATTCCACTGTATGGATTTCTGATTTCTTTATCCATTGACATATTGATGGATATTTGAGTTTTTCCAATTTGGGGCTATTACAGTTAAAGCCATTATGAACATTCACATACAAGTCTTTGTATGTATATATGCTTTCTTTTTCTTTGGGTATATACCTAGGAGAGGGGTGCCTGAATGGTATGGCAGATGTATTTTTGACTTTCTTTTTTTTTTTTTTTTTTTTTTCATTTATTTCTTTTTTGAGAGACAGAGCACAAGTTGGGGAGGGGCAGAGAGAGAAGGAGACACAGAATCCGAAGCAGGCTCCAGGCTCTAAGCTGTCAGCACAGAGCCCGACACGGGGCTCGAACTCACAAACTGTGAGATCATGAGCTGAGCCAAAGTCGGATGCTTAACTGTCTGAGCCACCCAAGCACCCTGTGTATTTTTGACTTTTAAGAAACTGCCAAACTGTTCAAAGTGGTTCTGTCATTATGCATTTTCACTAGCAGTGTATGAAAGTTTCAGTTATGTGTTCATCAACCCTTGGTATAGTCCGTTTTTTTATTTAACCGTTTTAAGAATTGTAACGATATCTCATTGTCATTTAATTTGCATTCCCCTAATTACTAATAATGATCAGCACATTTTTGTGTGCCTGTTTGCCATCTGTGTGTGTGTGTGTGTGTGTGTGTGTGAGTGTATGTATGTATTTTTTTGGTAAAATGATTGTTCAAATATTTTATTTAGGCTCTAATTGGTTTTTCTTATTAATAATCACCGAGTTGTAAGTATTCTTTATATATGTTTACAATCCTTCTCAAGGTATCTATTTTGCTGATCTTCTCTCCTAGTATGGGGCTTGCTTGCCTTCATTTTCTTAATAGTGGTTTTTATATAGCAAAAAAATTTCATTTTGATGATGTCCAACTTATTAAATTCATGTTTTGATTTAAGACTACTCCAAAGTCTGTATGATTTATTCTAGAAGTTTTATTGTTTGGATTCTTACATTTGGCTCTTTGATTCATTTTGAGTTATTTTTGTGTGTAGTATAATGTAAGGGTGTGGTTAATTTTGGTGTACCATTTGTTGAAAAGATTATCCTTTCTCTCATTGGACTGACTTGACATCTTTGTTATAAAGGAGTTGAACTTGTATGTGTGGATCTGTTTCTGGGCCCTCTATTTTGTTCTACTGATCTATAAGTATGTCTTTTCATCAATATCATATTTATTGTTTGTAATAACTTTATAGTAATTCCTGAAATCAGGTAGTGTGAGCTCCCTTACTTTGTTCCTTAAAAAATTATTTGGCCTATCTGCATTTTAACACAAATTTTAAAATCAGTTTGTCAATTTCTAGAATTGAATAGAAATTTAAATAATAAATTTCTTTTGCTTGGATTTTGGACTGAGATTGCACTGAAACTGTAGATGAATTTGGGAAGAGTTGACATCTTAATATTGACAGTGCATTTCATTTTGATCTGTTTTTCACATATGGAATAGTACATATTTATAAGTAAATCTATGACTTTTTAAGGGATGAAATCAGGTATTGCTTGACAGAGCAAAGTTAACTAGCCCTCAGAGACTGAACCCATGGCTTTGTCCTGAGCAATATGGAATGTTAGCAACTGTTCCTTAACTTGATTCAAATAAAATGTATTTGGTTAAGTTAAATCCACATTTTTGTGTAGTAAAAAAAATAAAATGTTGTTGTTTATTGACTATGATTAGCAGAATACATCTAAAAATGCCTGACCATTTGGGATGGCAAATAGGTGGGATAATCCTGTTATTACCTTGCCTCTCATTCCTTGTTATGGCAGAAATCATCAATCATGCCATTCTTTCTCAAAGAATGTATACATAGATACTATTTATTTATTTTTTTATTTTTTTATAGTTTATTTATTTATTAGCAGTGGTCCTGTTTATTTAATACTACTTATTACTGGTGGTCCTCAAACTCAGTTTACCTTTTCTGCAGTAGAGGGAATTCCTCCAAGGGGTTGAGTTAACTTGCAAAAGTTTTTCTAATGCTAAAGTCTGTCAACTTTTCATTCCTTACACCAGAATCTGCTAAGCCAAGGATTTTCCACTTGTTTTGCAACTCAAATTCTATGTGCATTTTTGACTCTAGCACATCCCTGCCTGGGGGTCAAAGTGGACTCAGTGTAATAGAGCCTTTAAATAGTACATAATGACTTAACTTCAAGGATTTTAACATTCTTGTAGAGCCCCTGTTCCCACCTCCTACCTTGAAGCCTAAGGCCTTGGGCCCTCTGCTGACTCTACAGCGCAGCTGAAAATGCATCCATTGTACTTACAGCCCTGACTTCTAGTACACTTGACCACTCTCCCAATCTGTATGTCACCTTATGAGGCCAGCTCTCCTACTACTAGTTTGCCATTTCAGTTATTTCAGACCACTGGACTGACTCAGTGCATTATGGATACTCTTCCTCATGCTAAGCCATGGAAAACTTACCTTTTTTTTTTTTTTTTTTTTTGGTTGCCATGACATTTGGAGAGGTGGAGGGCAGGGTTAGAGACCTGGTAGGGAGCAGATGCTTCTATTGCTGATAATAAACTTAATTGAAGCTAAAAATTGTTGGGTCTCTTTGGTTTCTCCCTTGTGACCTCTCTGTAGTAATAGATGCCAGGAATTCAGGCCAGTTTGGGAGGGCAGGGTACTTGATGGATTCCATTTGCAGGTTGTAGAGTTGAGAAGAGGTGATGATGGGTTGTCCTGGTAGAAAAGAGATGTAGATTTGGAGTTTAGGAGAAATGTTTGCATTGGAGATTATTGATTTAGAAGGCATTTGCATATAGGTGACTGCTTAAGAGGCAATGGTAGATTGAAATCACCATTTTCTTTCAGGTGGGAATGTGCATAAAAAGAGGCCTACAGATGGACCTTGGGGATACTCACATGTGAGAGATTGAGGAAAAATGGGGACCTGAAAGTGGAGGAAGTTGAGAAGAAATGATGAAGAGAAAACTAGCATTATTGTATTAGGTCCCTTCTTAATTTCTACTTGGCCAAAACTTTGCACCCTCAACCCTTGTAACAGCGATTGGCACATAGTCAGTGCTCAATAAACTTTTGTTAAATGACTGAATGTGTGGAATCCAAAAGAGATTTTCTAGGAGGAACCCAAGGTCAACAGTCTCCCAATGTTAAAACAAGGCTGGGATGAATGAGAAAAGGTTTCTTTGAGAAAAGGGCTTGGATTTGAGGGATTAGGAAATTACTAGTGACTACAGTATATAGGTTATAAACTCTTATCACCTCATGCTTAGATTATTGGAACATGTAAAATGCAGATGGTTAATACTTGATTCCTTGGATTAAGGTGAGGGCTCAATGATATGACTTGTAAATGGTGTTAAGTACTTAGCCCAACCTCTCATTCACTCATTAAAATAATATTTAATGAGCGTTTACTATGGTCTAGGTGTGGTTTTAATATCTGCAGATAGAACAGTGAATAAAACAGATATGACTTGTGTATTCATGGACTTTATAGTCAATCTGGGGTGGGGACAGGTAATAACAAAGACATCTGAGAGTGACAGATGCTGTGCAGAACCAAAGGATGACCATCTGATAGAGAGTGACGTGATGGGTAGCCTATACAGGTAAGGCCTCTCTGAGGAACTAATAGAAGCTAAGAGCTGAATGGGAAAAAGAGCCAATATTGACTATTACTATTCCTTCCTTCTTCCTCTTTTTATTTCTGGTTCTTCCTCTTTCCACTTCAACTGTTCGTCTGCCTTACACATCGGCTCATTTCATCACATGCTCAAAACCTTTCCATGCCTCCACGAGTGACTTTGCAAGTTGTTATCTGGGCTCAGCCAGCAGAGGAAAGTGCTGCTTTCTGTATTACCAGTGGGCTGTCAGCTCCACGTGGTGCTGTAGAAAAGGCATCCTTGCCCCAGGCAAAGGCATTTACACCTTCCAGGGAGATGAATGATTAGAGACAGCAGAGGGGCAGAGGAGGTGGCAGACGCAGACACAGAGGAGGGAGTGGATAGGAAGCTAACAGGACTTAATCTATTAGAAGAGGAAAGGCCTTTTAAAAGTGAATTAATGCGGGGCGCCTGGGTGGCGCAGTCGGTTGGGCGTCCGACTTCAGCCAGGTCACGATCTCGCGGTCCGTGGGTTCGAGCCCCGCGTCAGGCTCTGGGCTGATGGCTCAGAGCCTGGAGCCTGCTTCCGATTCTGTGTCTCCCTCTCTCTCTACCCCTCCCCCGTTCATGCTCTGTCTCTCTCTGTCCCAAAAATAAATAAAAACGTTGAAAAAAAAATTAAAAAAAAAAAAAGTGAATTAATGATATTTATAGCTGCATCAGGTAAGTAGTTGGCCAGAGTTCACTGATAATGAGACCAGGATTGAATTCCTATATGGACCAGAGAGCTTCATGTGGAGAAACTATGCTATTTACTCCCTGGCTATTGAGACTTAGGCAAACACATACCTCTCTGAACCTCAGTTCCCCAGTCTAAAATGGGCACACACATCTCATCTGCCTGCCCATGTCATGAAGAACAAATGAAAATGGATAATAAAGTGCTTTTTAAAATTATAATTTTTCAATGTGATCTATTGTTATTACTGATTATGTTATTATTTTCGTGGCCTAGGTACCTTCCTCCCCTCCTTTTTCTGCAATGTATCAGCTGGCTATCTCTCATAGTGGATATTCAACCACACTGTGAACGTTCCCTATAAATCAATCAATAGCCCTTCAATAGGCCCATTATACTGACCCTGAGTTAGGAAGATCATATATTCTCAAGTGCTAGTGCTTGGGCTATTCTACCCACTCCTGGCTAAGTCTTTGTCTTACTTATTTTAATATTTGTTACACTCTATTGCAGTGCTTCTAACCACTAACCGCTAGTGTGGATTTCCTGTCTCCTCATCATGAATGAGTCGTAGGCGGAGTCTTCTTTGACCTTTGTCCTTTTGCCTGATCTCTAGAGAACTGGAAATTAGGTCATTTGGTGTTTACTACCCAGTGATGACAACTATAGGGCACATGTGTCTCGCCCCCAATATCCTGCTCATCATGGATACTGCTAATTGATTATTGCCCTATCCGCTATTGATGCGGCTTACCAGCCCTACAATGGGGAACCACTGGGTACATGTGGCTACAGAGCATTTGAAATGTGCCTAGTCCAAATGGATGAATGTTGTACAAGTAAAATACATAACGATCATGGAGACACCACAAAAGAAAAAAATGTAAAATATCTCAATAATTTTATATCTGTTGCAAGTTGAAATAATATTTTGCATATAATAATTAAAATATGCTATTAAACTTACTTTTACCTATTTCTTTTAACATTGTTTTTTGATGGCTGCTAGAAAATGTAAAATTACAAATGTGGCTCACATTTGTGGCTCATGTTCTGTTTCCACTGTATAATGCTGCCTTCAAATCATTATTAAGACAGTTCTTTAGGCATTCAATGACCAATAAACCAGAAATTAAAGGAGTTGTATTTTTGGGGGAGCAGAAGAGAGGTTGACATTTCGAGTTTACATCTAGAATGAAAAAAAAGAGCTTGAGTTTATGTAATTTAGTGGTTCCCAAACATGTCTCTGTATCAGAAAGTCCTGGGATCTGAAATTATAAAATTAGAGATTTCCAGGTTCCACTCTTGGCGATTCTGGTTAATAGGTCTGAGATGGGGCCCTAGATTGTGTATTTTCTTCCTTTTCTTTTGTTTAGTTTTTATTTCATAATAATAAACTTAACGCTGCAATCCAGCTAGACTTGGAGGGGGATAAGAAAAATATGGAACCCATATTCTTTGCAGTGAGATCACAAAGATTATAGGTTATTTTGAGCAGATGAGGGTGAAGGGGTACTTTTGTGAACTACAGAAGGAATGGTCTGATGGTTAAGATAAAACACAAGTCAAATTTATTAGATTTGTTCATGGTCAGCAATGGTGATCGTCTTGCTGGTCTTGCCATTCCTGGACCCAAAGTGCTCCATTAGCTTTCACAAAAGTCATGCCCTCTTTTACCTTGCCAAAGACCACATGCTTGCCATTCATCCATTAAATCTTCACAGTGCAGATGAAAAACTGGGAACTCTGTGTGGGATCCAGCATTTGCCATGGACAAGATTTGAGGACCATATGCTTCAGGATGAGATTCTCACCATTAGATTTTTCCCCATAGAAGGACGTGCCACCAGTGCCAATAAGGCATGTGAAGTCACCATCCTGGCACAGAAATCCCAGAATAACTCTGTAATTCCTTCTCCAAATTCTTTCTTCCAGGTGCTCAGAGCATAAATGGTTTCTGCTGTCTTTAGAGCTTTGTTTGCAAACAGCTTGAAGGAGTAATGGCCCAAGGGTTCACCATGCCTGACAATGTCTAAGAACACAGAGGGGATGACCATAGCTGGGTAGTGCGGGCATCTGCCAGGGTTGTGTGTTTCAGTAAGCAGCCTGCGAGATCCTGATGTGCAGCCAGGTTTAAGAGCCCCTGCCCTAGGACTTTTTTTTACATTTCTATGAAGGGACTTTCCTGCGGTGACAAGTTGTTACTAGCAGAGCTAGGACCAGAGCACATGTTCTTCATGGATTATATTTTGTACCACAAATCCCTAGAATATTTTGTGCTACTGTGACCTAAGAGGCTTCACAGAACTCAGGATGGAATGAGGAACTCAGGCTACATCTAAGCAGGCAGGCAAGCTCTTCTTCCTTATTTGGAGAAAGCCCAGTTTGGCTCAGCAGCCCCCTCTGTTGTCAAAAATCCCTAGCGCAACCTGACACAGCTGGCTGTGGGAAAGGGAGCAGGGAGAGGGAACACAAGAGGATGTAGCATGAAGAACAGTAGATGGGGGGATCTATTTGCAACCAGGCAGTGGTCAAAAGGAAACAATGCAGCCTAAGCCCCTTACAGCCAGAAAGGCCTGTGGAAATTGTTTACCTGACTGCCTCCTGGTCTGGAGGAGAGGAGGGAATTTGGAAAAATCATTTCACTTCTCTGGGCCTCAGTTTCCACATCTGAACAAGGGGAATAATGACATGCTCTCTACCCCTCCCTCATTACAGACTATTGTAATAGTCAAATAGAAAAATGGGTATGTTTTTAGCAGTCCAAAGACACGTGGCTAGTTCGAGATAGAACCAGACTTTGAACTCTGGTCTCCCGGTTGAGGCATGTCATACAATTTCAGCTAACAAAGGATAGATGTGTTCAGCTGCTTCCAGAGGGACAGAGGCAGAAAAAAACTTACAGGGGAAGTTGAGGCTGCCATCACACCTAGGTGAATTAAAGTCAGGTAGCTGCCCTTTATTTATGCATTCATTCATTACTAATTTATTTAGCTTATATTTATTGAGTGCCTCTTATAGGATTGAAACTGTGAGAGATGTGGTGATACTAAGTCAAATCAGACAGGCTTTTGTTATGTCTATGGTTCTTGCAGTGTTTCCCCAAATATTTCCTTTGTCAGAAATATTCTCAACTAGCTGTCACAGTGCACAAGTAACATGACTGGGTGAAATATAATAGCTGCCATTTATTGGGAGTTAGTTATGTGCCAGGCACAGTGCTAGGCACTTCCAGTAATAACTACCTTGGAACCCAGAAGAAGAAATAGACCTAGGGAGACTTAGCACATTTCCGTTTAGTATGCGGTGGAGGTAGACATATTTCCACCTGTTAAACAACAATGCTATATTGTTTTGAAAAGTATTTCCTTTTGGTAATAGCGTGGGGTGGCTGTAAGGCCCTAGACAAAATGCATATTTACTTGTCTATGTTCATGAAAGTGTTATTTATAGTAGTGGAAAATTAACCTAAAATATTCAAAATAAATTTAAATAAATTATAATACAATATTTTTGAAGAGTATTTAATGATCTGGGAAAGTGTCATTCATAAATTGCTACTTCATACTAGGAAGATTTATATCTGCTTGATACTAATTTTGTAAAAACACCCACCTAACCCATAAATCCAGAAGAAAAGGATGGAAGGCAATTTACCGTTGTTTTCAATATTGTTGTTGGGCATTAGTGTTTTGGGAGAGGCTTATTTTCTTTGAACTTTTTGAGTTTCCCATATATTCTACTTTTTTTTTTTAAGTTTTCCCCCAGACATTAAAAAAAATTTTTTTTAATGTTTATTTATTTTTTGAGAGAGAGAGAGACAGAGTGAAAGCTGGGGAGGGGCAGAGAGAGAGGGAGACCCAGAATTTGAAGCAGGCTCCAGGCTCTGAGCTATCAGCACAGAACCCAACATGGGGCTCGAACTCATGACCCACGAAATCATGACCTGAGCTGAAGTCGGACACTTAACCAACTGAGTCACCCAGGCGCCCCTCCCCCAGACATTTTATTATGATAGTTCTCACACATACAGAAAATATGGAAGAATTACAGTGAATACCCATATACCCACAACCTAGATTCTACAATTAACATTTTACTATATTTGTTTTATCACTGATCTATCCATTTCTCTGTTTATCCATTTTATTTTCTGATGCGTTTCAAGATACATCGTTGGCCTCTCTATACCTTTGCCCAAATACTTCATTATGCATTTTTTAAAATTAAGAATTTGTTTGGGTACTTTTTTTTTTCCTTAGGAGGTAGTATTTACTTGTGATGAAATGCACAGATTCTATGTACCATTGAGTGGGTTCTGAAAATACATCCACCTGACAAATCCGCAGCGAGACACAGAACATTGACATCACCTTGGAAAATTCCTTCACCTCCAGTCAATCCCTTTCCCCAAAGCAACTTCTGTTCTCGTTTTTTCCAGCATAGATTAGTTTTGCCTGTTACAGAAGTTCATGTAAATAGATTCGTATAGTATATAGTCTTTTGTGTAAAGCTTCTTTTATTCAACGTAATGTTTTTGAGATTCAACCATGCTACTGCATGTACCAGCGGCTTGTTGTTCTCTGTCGTGAGGGTGGTATGAATGTATCACTTTTGGTTGTTCTCTGTCGTGAGGGTGGTATGAATGTATCACTTTTGGTATTTCGGTTTGGGGCTATTATAAATAAAGCTGTTATGAACATTTGTATACAGTCACTTATGGACATATGTTTTTCTCTTGGGTAGGTACCTGGGTGAAGTTCTGGGTCATAGAGTAGGTATATATTTAGTTTTGTAAGAAACTGCCAGGCCCATTCTCAGAGTGGTTGTATCATTTTATACTCTTGCCAACAATATAAGCAAGTTCTGGTTGCTCCATATCCTTGCCAATATTTGATGGTGTCAGTCTTTTTTAAAAATTTTTTTTTTAAGTTTTAGTCCTTCTGATGGGGGTGCAGTGGTGTCTCTTTGTGGACCACATATTTTTAAAATCAGAAAAAAAAGTTTTATAAAAAATAAAACTGGGGCGCCTGGGTGGCGCAGTCGGTTGAGCGTCCGACTTCAGCCAGGTCACGATCTCGCGGTCCGTGAGTTCGAGCCCCGCGTCGGGCTCTGGGCTGATGGCTCAGAGCCTGGAGCCTGTTTCCGATTCTGTGTCTCCCTCTCTCTCTGCCCCTCCCCCCGTTCATGCTCTGTCTCTCTCTGTCCCAAAAATAAATAAACGTTGAAAAAAAAAATTAAAAAAAAAAATAAAACTGAAATGATGTCAAAGAAAAGAAAGAGAAAGTACTGGAAGTAAATTTGGTAAAATTAACTTTCCTCTTTTTTGGGTGATTTGTACATGGATTTCTTTCTTGTCCTGTTTTGCTTTAATTTCCAGATTGTCAAAAATAAACATGTATTATTTTTATTATGAAAGAGAACATATCTTATTTATAAAAAAAATATTACCTATGAGAGTTAATATGTTAATTGAGGTAATTCAGTGACATTTTAGTAGTCATGGCTGTGTGGCAAATTAAAGCTTTAAAAAGTTTAAAATATGACTGCTGGGCTTGTTTGATGGGCTATATTTGGGTCTTATGTGTAAATACTCTGTGAGTATGAGCAAAATGCTTCCTGTCTGGGCTTCAGTTTCTTCCTCTTTTTTATAAATGGGTTGGAATAAGTTATCAGAATAGGTTATTCTATCTCAGTTACAAAGAAAATGTGTGCAAAACTGATAAGCATTTGAGGAAGTGAGAGATAGGACATATAAGCTTTGATGGGGAACAGAGGTTTGTTCCTTAGGAATTTCAAGTTGAGAAAAAAAAGAGCCATTTGCCCTGGGACTCTTAGAAAAGGTCCAGGGCCACAGAGTGAGACTGCAGGGTATAGCGAAGAGAATGTGAACTTCAGAGTTTGATGGTCCTGAATTCAAATTCAGACACAACCCTCTTCTTGACCTTTGACCTTGGGCGAGTGCTTTAATCTCTCTCAGCTTCTGCATCCGCAAAACAAAGATCACAAAACCTTTATCCTTGTGTGTGTGTGTGTGTGTGTGTGTGTGTATTTTAAATCATAATATTTACAGACATTACCATTTACAGAAATGTCTGGGTTTGTCCTCTGCCTTAGAATGTAGTAGGCAAGTGACAAAACTTGGGGAGAAGGACTTGGAATAGAGGGAAATAAAAAGGGCCAGAGACAAATTTAGAAATCTAGATTGTGAAGGCTTAAAGGAATGCTAGAGATGATCTAATCCAAAGCCTCATTTTGCAGAGGAGAAAAATAAGGTCTCGCATTGATCTCCCATGGACATGGTGGCAAGGCCAGTATGGGAACCCAAGGCATTTTGTTTTCCGCGTATATCATGAGGCTTCGGCCAGCTTTACAATTTGACTCTAGTGTGGTGTCAGTCAGATGAAGTGGAATTTTCCTTGCACATTCCACGAGGACCACTTGGCTTGGGGTTTTCAAATGCCATAACCAAGAGAATAGAAACAAGCTCTCCAGGAGACTTGTCAGTGGAAGATTTAACTCTTCCCTTCAACTCTTTAAATTTTACAAACTCAAGTTTGTAACATAGTTACAAACTATGTTTGTAACATAAGTTTTACAAACTTGAGTTTGTAAAATAGGCAAAAACAAACAAACAAACAAACAAAACGCATGTTGTTGGTCAGCTTAGCTCTGCCCTGGAACTGTTTGTTACATTTGACTCTGATTCTTCCCAAGCTCAGGCACCAACTTCCCTGGTAAGTACACGCTGCCCAGGGAGGGATTTCTGTGTATCAATTTCATCCACGGCAAGTTTCCTCCATTGTCCTGGGTTGCAGGCTAGAGACTTACTGTCTGATAACTGTATGATTTTCTAGCACTTTCAAAGGAGACCAAATATCCCTGCCACACTGATTTGACCGATTAGTTTTCATCAAAGTTGTTTACTACTGGTTTGGTAGTGTTAGTTTGCTTTTGTGTTTAATTTCAGAGAAAAAGATTTAAGAGCTTAGAATCCCTCCTTTCAAACCTTCAGTTTGTTGGTCTGTGGAAGCAATTTCTTGGATAGTTTTATTGGCTAAGAAAAGAAAAGAAAAATCAAGATCCAGCTTGAATCTTCTCTTGCTCCTTGACCTGAATCTCTATAAAAAGTCTTTCCCTGCACACCACACCGCTCCCAACTTTGCAAAGGGGTGCTCATGAGTGAGTACTCTCAGCCCTGGCGATCTTGAGACAGGAAATAACATTAAGCTCTCCAAGGGAAGGCTGTTTTCACAGAGGGATTTTTACTCCAGACTGATTCAAAGAATAATGAGCCTCTTGTGGGCAAATCTCTTGGGAAACGTCTGATCTCGTTTTCTAAGATACTGGTCAGAGGAGCGAGAGGGCTTTGGGACACTATCAAGACTGGCTCTGGATCTATCTTACCTTATTTATCTGCTGGGATCAGGATCAGCTTCCTGCTGGAAGGAACAATTTTTGCCAAGCTCCTTCAACCCAAGGCATAGAAAACACAGAAGAAATATTGATACATTCTTGTGCTTTCCAACACAAATGTATTTCATAGAGTCCTTGCGGCTATAAAGAAATTCTTTGAAAGCAAAATGTAAGAGAGCTTTGTTTATAGAAAAGTCCTTTCTTCCCTTGGCTAAGGGCTCCTTGTTTCTTTGCCGTCTCCATTCTCTCCCTTGCCTGCTTTGTTTATATGACAAAGTCAATATTATACTCCACTTACTGACATTCACTGTGGTAAGGAAGATGGAGTTGTAAGTTTTGGCCCCAAGGGCAATGTGGTAGAATAGAAAGGCCTGGAACTTGGTCTGGTGTCATAAATTCAGGCTCTGGTTTTGCTGATGACTTCTCAGACCTCAGCATCACCAATCATAACCAAGAATAAGATTTTACAAAATATTTTTCATAACATATGTGAGACATTTAACACAGGTTCAGGCCCAAAGTAAAGCACCCAGTTAGTTCTAGATGAGGTTGGCTTGAAAGGTTGGCTTGAGGTTGACTGCCTTATTCCTTAATGGGTGTGTATGGCAGGGGACTAGGCTCCTGTAAAAGAATGAGAGGGAGGGCTGCTGGAAGGGGGCCAGGATATAGGGGAAGGACTGAAGAATAGTTGTTGAAGGCATACATTGGCTTGGTCTTTTTCTGAGGACTGACTCTTCAGCAGTGGGTCAGTGTGTGATGTAGTAGAAATGTAATAGACTTCGAGTAAGACAGATTTGGGCTCCAGGTTCTATTCTACTGATTTTAGATGTGCAACATTGTGTATGTTCCTTAAAATACCTCTCTGATAGGTTTAGTAGAGAGACCCAAGTTTTCTGGGCTCTTCCCTGCCTTTTGCACCTGAAGCTGAGAAACTAGGCTGGAGCACTGGAAATGACTCCATTCTCTGTGTGAAACCAGCCCTGAAGAAACAATTAAGGCAGCCTAAAGGTGTTGGCAGAAGCCTAATAAACCTTACTGGCATGTTATTTGGGGTTGCTAACCTTCCTCACAATTGGACTCTTCTATTCACAGATTAACACTAATAATAAGCCCCATTGAAGAGAATGGCTCTAATTGGTTCCTAGTTGTTGCTCTGGAATAAAAGTTGATCATCTATTCTGAGAATGGTCTTTCTGAGGCTGTGTCTGCAGTTTGCTCAAATGAACTGATAAATCAGTGAAAAATTCACTTCACAGACTCGTTGGGTCTGAGCAACACTAACTTCTTGCGCAGGTTTATGTGTGTGTATGTAACTGTGTTTATGTGTTAGAGGAAGTGTATGGATGAGTATGAGTTTAAAACTGTGATGCAGACACATGAAGATACTTAGAAAAGTAAACTAACCAAAGGCCCAAATAAAAATGTGCTCACCTGACTGATCTCTCCTACATTAGTGTAACTCCAAAAGCAAATGGAAAACATTTTGGCATAATGAACATGACCTGTCACAAATTCTAATGCTTTAGGAGGAAAACAAGATGATAAGAAGGAAATTTGGCCCGAGGATTGAGGATATTCCACACTTTCTTTCCAGAAATTATTGTAAGAGGGATATCCAAGTCAGTTACTGTTTTGTTAAGGCCCGTTGTATGTTTTTTTTCTTGACTTCTTCATATTCTTTTATTGTGGTAAAATATACATAACATAACATTGACCATTTTAGCCATTTTAAAGTGCCATTAAATACATTCATCTTGTTGTACAACCATCACCACCATCCATCTCCAGAACTTTTTCATCTTTCCAAACTGACACTAAGTACCCATTCAGTCCTTCAAATTTTTAAGAGACACAAGTTACAGATTTTGGAAACTTCTATTACTTATTCACATGAGGGGTTAATGCAGGAAGTAGCACATGTTTTCTTTTTCCTTATTCATTTATTCAGTTGCTCAATAGGTATACACTGATTACTGATGATGAGCCCAGGTACTATGCTGGGGATGATGTCAAACAAACCAGACAGAATCTCACTCTTTCAGATCTCACAGATTGTTCCCTTCTTGTTGTGACAGGCAGAATAATAGCCCTCTAAAGATGTCCATGTCCTAATCCCCGGAGCTTGTGACTATATTGCTTTACATGACAGGAGGGATTTTGAGATGTGATTAAGTTAGAGATCTTCCTCCCCCACCTTTTTATATTTATATTGAGGTTAAAAAAAAGAAGAAGAAAAACATGGATGTAAGATAAGGATCTTGAAATGGGGAGATTTTCCTGGATTATCTGGGTGGGCCCAATGTAATTCCAAAGATTTTTATAAGGGAAAGAGGGAGGCAGCAGAGTCAGAAAAGGAGATGAGATAACAGGACAGAGTGATGAGAAGGGGGCCATGAGCCAAGGAATGTAGGCAGCCTCTAGAAACAGGATAAGGAGAGGAATGGCTCTTCTCCTAATGCCTCCAGAAGGAACACAGCTTTCTTGACACCTTGGCTTCAGCCCATTAGACGCATTTTGGACTTCTGATCTTTAGAACTATACGGTAATTTTGTGTTGTTTTAACACACTAAATTGTGGTAATTTGTTATGGCAGCAGTAGAGAACTAATACACTTGTCTTTATGTTCAGTGTTAAGGGGTTTCTTTATTGTTAGTTTACTCTGGTTGGTCCAGGAGACAGGAGAGTGTAAAGTTTTTGCAGAACTCAGACTTTGATTTGCTCTGGAAGACCTGCCTGCCCCATGTCATCAAGCCTGTGCCTGGACTTCCAATGGACGGTGGCTTGTATTTAATTCATCTCTTATTTTCTTCCCCTTAGTACCATGCTAGCTAGGTACACTAAATGTCTAGCACTGAAACAGAGAGGCATCCTGCACTTGACTCAGGTCCTTTCTGCAAACCAAGCAGCGTTCAGGAGAGGTGGTCATTCCATAACTGAGTAAATTTACAAGTGTGTAATCACTTTGCCTACAGTAAAAATGGTTGATTACCAAGTGGTAGTAGTGTATTCACACGTGCTGTATACTAAACCATAAGATACATGATTTTTCTGAGACCCAGATAAAAGGCATAAATGTTCTATGCAGGAGTCTTCCTCACACGAAAAGTAAAATCTTTGACAATTCTAAACTCTCAGTATTTACTTAGCCTTGTGCTTGTCTGAAACAGTAATCCTTATCCTTTTTGCTGCATGATTCCTTCTTAAGAACGGAAAATTATATTTTCTAATCTTTCAGACTTCATTCTGTAGCCTCCCTCTCTAATATGCTGGGCAGAGAGAGGTCAGGGCTGAGTAGGTAAAGGAGTAGATAGCTCCCAGTCTTGGGAAGACAAAAATGTGAGCATGAGAACGGAAACTCCATGTTCTCTGAAGTCTTGACCTAAGACCAAAGAAGAACAGATTCTTCCATTTACTTGATCTTTAGAGATCCTCATAAAAGTGAATCTCTTTTTAAAGAACAATTCTGAGATGCTAGCTAACCTTGTCTTTTTCGTGTTAGGAATGAAATCTAAGGCACAGTAAGTTGAACCTCTTTAAAATGGCTTACAAGGCCCTTCATGACCCAGCCGGCCCTTTTCCTTACTTGTGCAGCCTTATCTTTCCCCATTTTGTCTCCTAATCTTCCAACCATTCTGATTTTTTTTTTTTTTTAGTTTCTCTGACATTCTGATTCTTTCCAGTGTCATAGCTTGTACCT
This sequence comes from Lynx canadensis, assembly GCF_007474595.2. Classification (NCBI taxonomy): domain Eukaryota; kingdom Metazoa; phylum Chordata; class Mammalia; order Carnivora; family Felidae; genus Lynx; species Lynx canadensis. The sequence goes on along the minus strand of NC_044303.2, from coordinate 190,473,544 downwards.
GACTCAGCCTGAACCATGCCTTCTTCTCCTTTCCTCCACACCTTGGCCTTGCTGACTTCTATACAACCTTCAGCTTAGAGGTTGCTTCCTTAGTTAGCTTTCTCTCATCCCTCACCACACTCAACTGCTCCTTTGCAAGCAGTTATACACTGCTGTTATACACTGTCCTATTGATGCCATTTACTTGTCTTTCTCCCCGACTAGACTGTAAGCCCCAAGAGGGTATGTTGCATGGGGGCCCCTGTATCTTCTGTTCATTGTTTTCCCCACCATGCTTGGCACTTCTTTCTAGCAGACTGGCACTCTGCCCACAGGCTAAATCTACCTCAGTCAGCCTTTTATGTGCCACCATTTGTTTTAATTGCACAGTTGTACATGACCGAGCAAACGGCGGATAGGTACCTGTAATCAAACAGTCCGGAGATTTTAAGTACTTTTGTTCATTCCTGGAACAGTCAGTGAGCCTTGGCAATAGGCAATTTAAATTCCGGACAACGAGTTTCCAAGCCGCTTCAATGGCTACATTTTGAGAATAGCGGAAAAACTCCGACCCTTTGATAATTAGACTGAATCAGTTTTCATAATTCTACTTTATGCACTAGAATGGTTAGCAAACTTCATTATCAGAAGCCTGATGAGAAAGCTTTTAGCTTCTAATATAGATCTTGTGCATGATTTCGATTTGCAACCAAACTATGGCCACTCTGCATAGCAGTGTTTCTTAGACAAGATGATCGTAGAGTTTCATCATTATAAATAATTTCGAAGTAGGCTCAGAAAAGAGCATACAATCAACATCTTGCTTATGTATGTTTGATTTAGAGAAAGGACAGCTGATTGCCATAGTCAAAAGCAGCCATCATAAACCTTTGTAACACAGGTAGCCTGCATTTGTTGAACTTGTAAATTGATTTCTTTTGCTCTCTATGTCTGGAACATTGCCAGTATCTAAAGGATTCTTCCTAATTAATGGGAAAATATCCTCAAGAAGTTTCCAGAAAAGACATGTGACTTATCTGACAGAGCTTCCTGGGCTTCCCCTTTTATGACACTCATAAATTACTCCTTCAATGTCTCTTTAATCCACATTAGTCTGAAAGCTCCATCAAGGCAGAGACCACTTCTGTCTTTGCTGCTGAGTCCTTAGCACACAGACAGTTCATACACATTTGTTGGATGGAGAGATTAGTGACTCAGATGAATGCACTTCCATAGTGATGTATTGGGATATATGCAGTTTTATCTTTGGCAGCTCTACTTACTTGAGGCTATTCTAAGTTAGAACTCTATAGCTTATTTGGAAAATCGATTTGCGTCCTCTTTCAGTGAAAATGGCTACATAACAAACCACCTCAAAACTTATGACTTACTTCTCAACAACATTTATTTTGCTCACACATCTGTATTTTGAACAGGGCATGGCGGAGAAAGCTCATTTCTGCTCTCCTTGGTGTGGGCCGGAGCAACTTGGCAGCGGGAGAGGGGAAGCATCTGAAAGCTACTCCTTGCCTAGGCTAGGAATCTTGAACAGCTGGGGGCTGGATAAACCGGGGTTCCTCTGACATCTCTTTCTAGCTCTGCAAGGTCTGTGTAACCTCTCTAGCATGGTGGCTTCAGGGTAATTGGAATTCATACACAATGGCGCAGGGCCCCAGGGGTACGTGTTCTAAGGAGAGAGAAAAAGCCAAGTAGAAGTTATATTGCTTTTTATTTTTTAACCTCCCAAGTCTCATGGCATCACTTCTGCTGCACTCTGTCCCTTTGAAGAGGTCACTTATCGGGGGTCAGTGCATAATCAAGGGGAGGTTGAATTCGATTCTACATTTTGTGGGAGAACCTGCAAACATGTTTCAAAACCATCACTCACCCATTCACTGTTCTGGAAGTTTTGTGAAATCAATAAAGTCAAAATTAAGCTGAGACTTGAACACCTATTCTGAGTGAGACAAGGACTCCTGCAGAGAAATAAAATAGTGTAGTCACTTTGTACATACAGGCATGAAAATGAGGAGTTTGAATGAGGACCCTTTTCACTCCAATGCAAGCCATAGTGTCATGACTCCTCCAAAGGGTAGAATTTTGGAGTACATTTCTATTCTTTCGATGGGTACAAGTGGGACCCTTACAAGAGGAGAAGAGATATAACAGGCAATGTCAACGTAGACATTAGTAGGCATATGCTTTATGGTACCCTCATTGCCTCCCACTGTTCCAGCTTGTCCCCCCAGGCTAGGCTTCAGGGAAGGTAGTGACTTTCCTGATCCTCTAGTTGGTCTTCTCAGACCTTTTCTTCCCCAGCAACTCCCACAACTGTGCAAATATCATTTCTATACTAATACATTTCCCATTCTATAATATTGATAGTTGTTCTGTTATCTGATTGAAGTCTGACTGATAGAGAAGAAACCAACATCCTGTTATTCTATAAAAAAAAAATCTTATTTTTGACCAAATACATCTTGAATAGTTTTTATTTGCAACATGAAGCCTCAACTTTATATAGATGGCAGTTATAAACCATGTATACGGGACCTTTTAAAATCTAGTGGAGCTCCCCAAGATACTTTGCATTGACCTCTATTAAAGTATCACCCAAAGATGAACATATTGCTGCTGAGGTCCCTGAGGCCATGCCAGTCCTGTACCTCACAGGCCCTAGGTATGGAGAGGGTCAACTCTTCCTTATCCTCCACCCACAGGCCTGAGGAGTCTTACCTCAGATTACCCTCAAAGTATCAAAGGACCAAGTAACCTACTATTCCTCTCCACTCTGGATCAACCTAGTTAGTTGCAAACTACTTGCTTCAAGACTGTTTTTCCCAAATCTCCTCTGGGAAGCCGGCTGAGTATTTACAGCTCTGTTAGAAAGAGACTGTCTCTCCTGACCCTGAACAAGGCCTCCAGGACTTACAAGTCTGATTTGGGGTTGTAATCAGGGCCTTCCCCCTTCCACCCATCTCAAGCAGCTTTCCTTTTTGGTCCTGGAACAAAGGCCCTTTGGGGAGGGGTAAATACCACTCATTCCTTCCTGATAGACAAAGGAGAAATGGACACAGAAATATCTCAGTAGATTATTATTCTGCAGTAAATTCTCAAGAAATCATCAGGCTATGTATGTTAGAATACCTTTAGCTATTAAAAGAAGCTTATGAACCTCAGATGAAATAGTGTAGGGGAAATTTTGTTTTCTTTTAATTTTCTCACTGTTTGTAGGGTGTAGATGTGGAAAATTTCCTGGATAGAGATGTTCATAGTTAAAACAAAGGCAGAGCAAAAGGGGTTTCAGGATGTTCGTATTTAAAATGAAAAGAGCGCAAAAGGGTTTTCAGGATGAGAGTAGTAACAGAGGGAATACTTCTCTCTTGCAGATCTGTGAGTTTGCTCTTTTTTTTTTTTTTTCTTCTCTCAGAACTTCTAAATATGGTGAGTTCTTCTGAGTCCCTGAAAATGAGCCAGCTGTTTTCAGAGCATTTAAAGAACTCAAGGGAATGTTGCTAAGTTCTGAGGATCTCCTCCAAAAGGAAGGTAGGGAGGATTAAGGAGCTACCAAGTTTACTCTGCAGATACGTGATTCACTGACCTTGTTCTTAAAATGCCTGATAAGGTAGAGTCTCTAAGAGTTGAGATTATGTGACTAGGCCAGACCTTGCTACAATCTGCACATTCTCCAAACGTAGGAGTGCAGAACACAGTTATATGTAAGAACATGGGTGTTAGAGGAAGTTTTCCTTCTAGCTTTTCCCTTTATTAACTGTGTGAACTTTGTGGCAGGGACTCACTGTCTTTAAGCCTCAGGTCCTTGTACCTAACATAGAGGTAATAAAAGCATCTACCTTACCTCATAGAACGGATGGGGGTACGGGATAGTGGTTAGGAGTGTGGATATGGAGGTGGACTGTCCAGATCTCACTGCTGGTTCCACTGTGTATTATCTCTGTGTGAGCTTGTGGGCAAGCTCTTCACCTCTTGGAGTCCCAGTTTCCCCATCTGGAGAATGGAGCTAACAATAGGACCTAGCTCTGAGAATTGCTATAATAATTTAATAAATTAAGAAAAGTAGTTAGGAGAGTGCTAGGGCCTAGCAGAGCTCAGAAACTGATAGCTATTCAAGTAGTTACTCGAAGCTGGAATGAAATCCAGAGAGCCAATGTAAAAAGCCTAAGTGGGCTTCTGGTGGATACCCACATCATGAGATATGTGAAGGAGATACAAGGTGCAGGACTATGTTACATGGCATGAATTCTCTGCCTAGAAAGGTTCTCTGGACAGACATCTATACTTCACTTATGGACTGATGCTCAGAATACAGTCATTAAAGAATAAATTTAATAGCCTAAGACAGTATGTTCTGGTTATCGATTGCTGCATAAAAACTACCCCTAAAATTAGTAACTTAAAAAAACAAGTTACTGTTTTTTTTGACTGGACAGTTTTGTTTCACATGGCATTGGGGGGGGGGTGCTGCAGTCATCTGGAGGGCTCAATTGGGTGGGATGTCCAAGACGTGGTACACGGTCAGTGCTGGCTGTTGGCTAGAAGCTCAACTGGGAATGCCAAACAGAGCACCTCAGCTCTCCTCCACATGTCCGTTCCATGTGGCTTTGGTTGCTCACTGCATGTGTCTGAGTTCCAAGTGGTGGGAAGTGGAAGCTGCTAGGAAATTCCAGAATGTCACTCCTGCAGCCTTCTATTGCTCAAATCAGTCCCAGGGCCAGCTCAGATTTAAGTGGAGGAAAAATAAACTTCATCTCTCTCTCTCTCTCTCTCTTTTTTTTTAATGTTTAATTTATTCTTGAGGGAGAGACAGAGCACCAGCAGGGGAGAGACAGAATTAGAGAGAGACAGAATCTGAAGCAGACTCCAGGCTGTGAACTGTCAGCACAGAGCCCGATGCAGGGACTGAACTCATGGACTGTGAGATCATGACCTGAGCCAAAGTCAGGCACTTAACCAACTGAGCCACCCAGGTGCCCCTAAACTTCATCTCTTGATGTGAGGAGCAGTAATCAGGAACAGGAAGGGCACACAGGAAAGAGACTAACTATCTGTATTGATGATCTATTGCTGCATAACATGTTACCCCAAAACATAGCAGCTCGAAACAATGAACATTATTATCTCACATCGTTTCTGAGGCTCAGGGATTTGGGAATGACTGAGCTAAGTGATTCTGATTTCAGAGTCCCTTATGATGTTGCAGTCAAGCTGTCAGCTGGTGCTGCAGTTTCTGGAGTAGCTGGACTATCCACTTCTAAGCTCATTCATGCGGCTGTTGGCAGGAGGCTTCAGTTTCTCACCACATGATTCTCTCCATAGGGCTGCTCATTTCCCCCCAGTAAGAGTGGTCTAAGGAAAGATAAAGAGAGGGAGAGAGAAAGGGAAAGGGAAAAGAAGAGGGAGAAATAAAGGGAGAGAATAAGAGAGAGACAGAGAGAGAGAGAGGAAGAGAGAAAGAGATCAAGTCTGGAATTGCAATTTTTTTATAACCTAATCTTGGAAGTGATATACTGTCACTTCTGCTATATGCTATTGGTCATATAGACAAAACCTGGTACAATGTTGGGGGTGGGGTGGCTACAAAATGGTGTAGCTTGGGTATTACTGAGGGTCATTTTAGAGGCTGCTTACCCCACTACTGCATAGTGATGCTGTGCACAAGAAGCTTCTTGAGAGCTAAATTTGCAGTTTGCTTGTTTGAGATTCTGATGTAGACCATACTTTGGGAAATCTTGGTCATACCAAGGCTTTAATCTTATTGACAATCTGATGTCCAAAGGGCAGCTAATTATCTGCTGCAAACACACATTTATGCATCAGTGTGAATAGATATGGGTTTCTCCTTTGCCTCCCACTAAGATTTGATGTGTATTAAATGTGAAGACCACAGACCCTGCATTGCTTGGAGCAGATGCCACTGACAGATGTATGGATTTTTGGTTTTGGGCTCTTTAGTGGACTCTTTGCCAATTTTTTATTTTCCTAAGCTGTAGATCCCTGCTTCTGATTGGCATACATGGTGTTAAAGCTAAGAGTCCCTATCAGTGGCTACTTACTTCTGGATACTCATCACATGCATATGGACATCGATGATATCACTGTCACTGGATTTCATAAGTATCTACATTAAGACACTAAATTCCTAACCTTCTGGTTTGACTCTTACCAATATAGGGAAGCCCTCCAAATGTATTTGGATTTGTCCCTCCTGCCTCCTCTCCCTTCCTCCCTTCCTCCTTTCCCTCCCTTCTATTCAACAAAACACCTGTGTAGGAGTCACCTTTTGGGCGGTCTGCTTAGCTCACAATGATTCTTTCTTCTCTTTTGCCCCCTTTTCATTGTCCCTAGTAATTGTGTTTTTTTTTTTTTTTCCTACGTTTTTTTATTCATTATTTATTTTTGGGACAGAGAGAGACAGAGCATGAACTGGGGAGGGGCAGAGAGAGAGGGAGACACAGAATCGGAAACAGGCTCCAGGCTCCGAGCCATCAGCCCAGAGCCCGACGCGGGGCTCGAACTCACGGACCGCGAGATCGTGACCTGGCTGAAGTCGGACGCTTAACCGACTGCGCCACCCAGGCGCCCCTAGTAATTGTGTTTAAATCATATAGCTGTGACCAACTGAAGTTAGTAAATTGAACTGCCGTGGATACCCGACTCAAACTGGGCATTCTGACTCCTTCCCTGGGATTTGAAATTGAGACCAAAGAGGAGACAACAAGGGATTCTTTTGGCATGGCTGCACTTCTGCCCTGTAGGTGCAAAAACTGTGGTAGAACCGAGTCCCTCCACTACCATCCTCCTCTTTCGCTGTGTAATCTGATAACAGAAAAAGTCAGTCTGTAGTGCAAAGCAGATGTAAGGGTGAATCGGTGATGGAATAGGGAAGAGTGTGACTTTTGGATGAGAGATGGCTTTCCATTTCTTATATCTGTCTTTCTGAATCTTGGCTTGGATTTTGTGTGCTTTCCATGTATACTTATCACTTGTGCCCCACCTCCCCCCACTTTTAAATTTAAGCTAGCTCCTGGGCGCCTGGGTGGCGCAGTCGGTTAAGCGTCCGACTTCAGCCAGGTCACGATCTCGCGGTCCGTGAGTTCGAGCCCCGCGTCGGGCTCTGGGCTGATGGCTCAGAGCCTGGAGCCTGTTTCCGATTCTGTGTCTCCCTCTCTCTCTGCCCCTCCCCCGTTCATGCTCTGTCTCTCTCTGTCCCAAAAATAAATAAACGTTGAAAAAAAATTAATAAATTTAAGCTAGCTCCTATAGATCTCTGTTGCTCAATTTCTAAGAAGATTTTATTTATTTAAAAATTTTTTTAACCTTTATTTATTTTTGAGACACAGAGAGACAGAGCATGAACGGGAGAGGGGCAGAGAGAGAGGGAGACACAGAATCCGAAGCAGGCTCCAGGCTTTGAGCCATCAGCCCAGAGCCCGACGCGGGGCTCGAACTCACGGACCACGAGATTGTGACCTGAGCTGAAGTCGGACGCTTAACCGACTGAGCCACCCAGGCGCCCCAGAAGATTTTATTTTTAAGTAATCTCTACACCCAATGTGGGGCTTGAATTCACAACCCTGAGATTAGGAGTCACATCCTCTCCTGACTGAACCAGGCAGGTGCCCCTCTGTTACTCAATTATTAATACAATCCATTTGTATGGGCACTGTGGCTACACCCCTTACCTGGTGAGTTCAGATATTGCAAGAGAAGATTCTTGCTGAAGGCCACCTGGAGAATAATAGAGGCGTGGACATAAGGTGTTGGGAGCACTGAGGAAGGATTCCTCACTCTATCTGAGGGTGTTGGTGGAGGTTTCACACAGGGTAGGAGGGCAGGAGGTTTGAGCTGGACTTTGAAGAATGGCAGGAGTTTATGAGAAATGCCAAGAATCTAAGTCCAATGAGGTCAGGCTGGTGTGTAAAAGCATAAGAAAGAGCAATTATAGAAACTGGGGGTGAAATTTGATGCCAGAAAAGTCAAGGGTTTCTTATGTTATGCTAAAAATAACAAGACATATTTTCAAAAGAGAAATGAAGATAATCTAAAGCATAATTTGGAACAATTGGTCTGGAATATCTCCTCATTATGTATTCATTTGCTATGCACTGTAATAGAGCCGGTCCTTATAAGTGCATTTGGAATTCAAATGACTCTCACATATACCTTCCACAAGGTTTGGCCTATACTTTAGAGGAAGCTATTGAAAAACATCCATAAGCTTTCATTCTGGTTGTAATATTTCTGTGGCATGGGAAAGACATTAAAAAGGAGACTTTCACACATCACATTTGGCAAGGCAGATGTTAATTAGAAACAAAAGCAATTTGTGTTTAATTTAATGGTAGTGGGAGATTCATTATACTGTTCTTTGGTTGGACACAGTGTAATGAAGGTAGATTTCTATGCTGTTTTTCTCTCTCTTTCCATTCTCTTTGTCTTTCACAGCCATGGTTTAATATATTTCCTGGGGATTCAGACTCACTTCATTTTTTTTCCCCATTTGATTTTTTTTTTTAATATCATCACTATTACATTTGAAATTTAATTCTTTTCTGCTTCTAAGCTTTCATTTTCTTGTTTTTGCATCCTGTAACTACACATTTCTAATTTTCTTTATGGTGGGCAAAGTCAAATTGTGGGTTATTCAGGGAAAGGCAACCTGATTATCAGGTAATGTGACTCTTATTTATTTATTTATTTATTTATTTATTTATTTTTTAACTTCTTCTTTCTCTTGCCAATTTTATAACCTTTTCCTGCTCACCAACATATTTATTAATAATCACCCAGGGGTGAAGGAGGAAAAAAAACTCAAGCAATTAAAATTTAGTGATTTTTAAGCGAATGTGATAAAAGGTTCATTGGGAAGGATTTGAAACTTCTGGCTAGAAGCAAGAACTTTGATTATCAGTAGAGCTGGGATTCTTTTCTGAAGTCTTAGTAAACTATAAGAAAATATGTTCTTTTTAATTTTTTTAATGTTTATTTATTTTTGAGAGAGAGAGAAACAGATTGTGAGCAGGAGAGGGGCAGAGAGAGAGGGAGACACAGAATCTGAAGCAGGCTCTAGGCTCTGAGCTGTCAGCACAGAGCCCAACATGAGGCTCGAACTCACGAACCACGAGATCATGACCCGAACCGAAGTCCAACACCTAACTGACTGAGCCACCCAGGTACCCCCAAAACACTTTCTAAAGATGGGTCATAATCTTGTGGTTTGTGGGTCTGAGCCCTGTGTTGGGCTCTGTGCTGACAGCTCAGAACCTGGAGCCTGCTTCAGATTCTGTGTCTCCCTCTCTCTCACTCTCTGTTCCTCCTCTGCTCATGATCTGTCTCTCTCTCTCTCTCTCTCAAAAATAAACATTAAAAAAATTATTAAAAAAAATAAATAAAAAGATGGGTTTAAAGGAGACCTCTAGACTACTCCTTCATGAGATAGCTTACTTCTTATTTGGGAAAGCAGAACAGAACCACCACTCTATTTATTGAAAGATGGAGACAGGTAGTATGGCTTTCAGGCCCATGGATGTGTGTTCTAGTCCTCACTTTGCCATTGACTATCTATATGACAACAGAAGCACTATAAATAATAGGAATATACTGATGGCTTATGGTGCTATTGTTATATGCCAGGCATTTTACTTATGATGCTTTGTTCTTGAAAAACCTCATGAAATGAGAAAAAAACTGAGTCAGAGAGAGCTTATGTAGTTTGCCCAAGGTCACTTGGTTAGTAACTGGCAGGATTCTAACTCCAGAGCCTTTGTTCTTCATCACCACTTTCTACTTTCTTCCAATCCTCAATTGCCTGGCCTCTCTAGGCCTCAGTTTGTTTTTACAAAAGGGAAACTACTTACTCTGATACTCCTTCCTAGCAGAGAGAATCAAATGAGAATGTGAAAGGGAAAATGTTTTGAAGAATGTAAAGTAGCAGAAAAATACCAACAATTATGAAGATAAACAAGCTGAAAGAGAGAAAGAGAGGGAAGGCTCCCTGGAGTGAGAATTAGAGCTTGACCTTCAGTAAAAGGGCTGCCGTCATTGTGCTGACAGCCCAAACCAGGGACCTGGGTCCCTTCCTCCAGAGCTGTCAGAATAGCAGGGGCAGGGGACAGACGCTGGGCCTGGGCATCCAGGCGTGAGTGGTACCAGAGTCTCTGGGCAGATTCACTCAGAGTCTGACCTTTTGAATGTAAAACACTTGTCAGGTTGCCAAGTGCCAACTAGCCACAGGGTGGATTCAGCCGGGAGAATAATATTCCTGTGACTTTTCCAGGGATGCTCTCTTTTTAACTGGACCCTATGACCACAGGGTCTCTTTTGAAGAGAAATGGCTTCTACTGAGCTCAGGAAATACCTGGAAACTGGGATCTCTTTAGTATCTGGTTGGCACTTCTCAAGTTTTAAAACCCATGCCTCCATTTTAGAAATGTGATGCATTCTATAATTTGTATTATAAAAATAGCTGTATATATTTCATTTTCTAACTATAAAATTATGTCATTTATTTGAGTGTTTTCAAATTATATGCCCCCCCCCCCACCATGTCTGGTAAGTCTCTCTGGGTGGAGTTTTGGTAGGGGTGGGGGGAATGCTTGTTCTCTTTGGGAATCATTGATATATATAGTATTTTCATAGAAATGTCTCAGCCAACCCATTTGGACAAGAGATCTGCACAGGAGAGCTCTGTGAAAAGCAAAAACATGGACTATTCTATAGACTTGGTGGAAAAGCTTTCCTTGAGGAATCAAACCACAGAGGGCTAGGATGAGAGGTTAGTAATTTAAGTCACTGACTACTCAGAATTTGAATTCACATCCTTGTTTAAATGTTTACAGTTTGGTAGGTTGTAAAATGGCTGCAAATTCTTCCCATCTCAGATTGCACTCCTCTTTGCCATGTGATTTTCTTGTCCTTCCATCAAGAGATAGAGTCTTTTTCTCTACCTCTTAAATCTGGGTTTGGCTATGTGACCTGCTTTAGTCAAAGGAACATTAAGAAATGTAATGCAGCCAGAGGCTTAAAAAACAAAAACATTGGGCTTGCCCTCTCTTGCTGCTGGATCCCTTTTGTCACTACACGAGAAAGCTCAGAACAGCCTGCTAGAAGATGAGAAAACAGAGGGAGTAAAGACAAGGGTCCCAGGGGAGGCCCCTATACCACCTATTCTGCCAACCACCCAGCATGTGAATGAAGCCACCCTATCTTTGTTTGGGTTGCTGTAACAAAACACCAGTGACTGGGTAGCTTATAAACAATAGGTACTTCTCACAGTCTTAAAGGCTGGGAAGTCTAAGATTAAGAAGCTGACAGGTTCAATGTCTGGTGAGAGCCTGGTTAATAGATGGCTATCTTTTTGCTCTGTCCTCACATGGTGGAATGGGTAAAGGAGCTCTCTAGGGTCTTGTGATGTTGTGATTTATCATAAATATATATTTGGTGTTCCTCTATTCTCAACAGAGCTCTTAAGATCCTTGGAATTTCCCAAGTAAGGTGAACAATAAAGGTGTCTTTTTTTTATCATAACAAGACTCTTTCAACCACACCCGAGTTTATGTTAATGAAGTGACTTTTGGACCACCCTTAAGGATGTTAGTTGCCATGGGAACCAACCTTTTGATTAGAGGGTTCCAACATTCAACCACACCCCTGGAGATTGAGTTCCATTACCAAAGACCAATGATTTACTCAATCATGCCTATGTAATGAAGTCTCCGTAAAACCCCTAAAGGACAGGAGGGTTCAGAAAGCTTCCAGGTTGGTGAACAAGAAAGTTCTGGGAGGGTGGTTTACCCCAAACTCCATGGGAACAGAAAGTACTGTGCTCAGCTCCTTCCAAACCTCAACTTTATCTCTGGTTTTATCACCTGTAGTGATTATCTGGATGTTCATTTGCATCTTTAATATCCTTTATAATTAATAGCCCTTATACTGTAGGATCAGGCTAACACTGCATCAGAATTGAGTTAAATTGTAGGACATCTAGCTAATGTCTTATTTCACTTTCTTTAAGGTGTCTTTTGATGATAAACAAGTTCTCAATTTTGTTTTTCACAGTCGATGCTTTTTATATTGTTTAGAAATCATTCCCTTGCTCAAGGTAAAAAAAATACCCAGTTAATGCTTTCTATTTAAAAATACAAGTTTTGTTTTTTTATACTTATGTTTTTACATATCTGGAGTTGATTTTTGGATATAGTGTGAGACAGGGATCCATTTTTTTTCTATATAGATTGCATTTTTTATGACAGTTTTATTTATTGAACAGTTACTTCTTTCCCTACTGAAGTGATATGCCACTTCTGTCGTTTATCAAAACATTACATAAATGTGTGGATTTATTTCTGAGCTCTCTATTGTACTGTCTGACTCTTATTCTATCCTATTCTATTCTATCCTGTCCTAACATAGCCCATTCCATTCCATTCCATTCCATTCCATTCCATTCCACTCTACTTGTCCATTTACCTGACCTTGCACAAATATAACTGTCTTAATTATTGTAGTTTCATAATATTCCTGATAGTTTGTAGGACAAGACCTACAAACTGCTCTGCTCTTGTATGGATGATCCTATCCATTCTTGGTCCTTTCCTCTTCCATGTACATTTTAGAATTGGTTTATCAAGTTCCATGTAAAATCCTGTTGAGATTTTATGTTGAAATCTGTAGATAAATTTGGAGAGAATGGATATCTCCACCATATTGTCTTTCTAATCATGGACATCTTAGATATTTCTTTTATTTGGGTCTTAATATTTTAACAAAGTCTTATAATTTCCTCTGTGATTCTTAGTTTTCCTATCTTGATGTTCTCTGTATTATGTACATGGTTATTTATTTTTAAAGATTTCATTTTTAAGTAATCTCCATATTCAACGTGGGACTTGAACTTACAACCCTGAGATCAAGAGTCTCATGCTTTACTGACTGAGACAGCCAGATACCCTTGTAAATGGATTTTTTTTAAAACTACACTTTCTAATTGTTTATTGCTAAGCAAAGGTTTTTAAGGCCAAGAAGCTGTGCTGAAAGATGTCCACAGCCACAGAAAAAAGATGTACACATCACCCACCTTCCAGGATCAGCTCAGAAGGCCACTCTAATATCGTTAGAGTGCCATCAGGAGAAACAAGGTCATGAAGTTCTACTATGTCATGAAGTTCTCCCTGGCCACCATGCCAGTCATGAAGAAGATAGAATATAGCAACACATTTGTGTTCCTTGTGGATGTCAAGGCCAATGACACCAAATCAGCACGGCTATGAAGAAGCTCTGTGACACTGACATGGCTAAGGTCAACACCCTCATCAGGCTTAGTTAGAGGCATAATTTGACTGGCTCCTGACTATGATGCTTTGTATATTGCCAACAAAATTAAGATCTAAACAGTCCAGCTACTAAAATCTAAATTTTTTCACCATAAAAAAATTCTGTAGCCAACTTAACTTGCTAAACTTTACTTTTTTTAATGTTACATATGAAAAGCTTATTTTGAGAGAGAGAGAGAGAGAGAGAGACTCATGTGCAAGTGGGAGAGGGGCATAAAGACTAGGAGAGAGAGAATCCCTAGCAGGCCCTGCACAGTCAGCACAGAGCCTGATGTAGAGCTTGAACTCACAAACCATGAGATCATGACCTGAACCAAAGTTGGACACTTAACTGACTGAACCACCAGGCACCCCTAAACCTTCTTTCTTTTTTTTAAAAATTATTTTATTTATTTACTTATTTATTTTTATTTATTTATCTATTTTATTTTAACTTGTTTAATTTTTTTAAATTTACATCCAAATTAGTTAGCATATAGTGAAACAATGATTTCAGGAGTAGATTCCTTACTGCCCCTTACCCATTTAGCCCATCCCCCCTCCCACAACCCCTCCTGTAACCCTCAGTTTGTTCTCCATATTTATGAGTCTCCTCCGTTTTGTCCCCCTCCCTGTTTTTATATTATTTTTGTTTCCCTTCCCTTATGTTCATCTGTTTTGTCTCTTAAGGTCCTCATATAAGTGAAGTCATATGATTTTTGTCTTTCTCTGACTGACTAATTTCACTTAGCATAATACCCTCCAGTTCCATCCATGTACAACCTTATTTCTAATAATTTATCTGAGCCTGGGTGGCTCAGTCGGTTAAGTGGCCGACTTCGCCTCAGGTCATGATCTCGCGGTCCACGAGTTCAAGCCCTGCGTTGGGCTCTGTGCTGACTGCTTGGAGCCTGGAGCCTGTTTCAGATTCTGTGTCTCCCTCTCTCTCTGACCCTCCCCCGTTCATGCTCTGTCTCTCTCTGTCTCAAAAATAAATAAACGTTAAAATTTTTTTTTCTAATAATTTATCTAAAAGTGTTATTTTGAGTTTTATTTATTTTTATTAATTTTTTTAATGTTTATGTATTTTGGAGAGAGGGAGAAATACAGAGTGAGAGCAGGGGAGGGGCAGAGAGAGAAGGAGACACAGAATGCAAAGCATGGTCCAGGTTCTGAGCTGTCAGCACAGAGCCCAACACAGGGCTCCAGTTCACGAATTAACAGATCATGACCTGAGCGGAAGTCGGTCACTTAACCGACTGAGCCACCCAGGTGCCCTTTGAGTTTTGTTTTTAAATAATCATATAATATGCAATTAACTATGGATTTATATTTTCTTCTAATTCTTAGAACTCATTTGTTTTTATCTTATCATACTGGCTTAGACCTTTACAATGTGAGTAGAAGTGGTATTAGCGGGATCCATTCCATTCTTTAAAAAGAAAGATTCTAGCATTTTCCCATTTAGAACGATTGCTCTATTTTATAGATACTTCTGTGTCTTTTTGGTATGTCCGCATCATTCTTTGAGTTCTTCCTTACTTTCTGGAGCAAAAAGATGTTGGAGGTTTATCTTGTATTTTTCCTACCCAGCCCTGCAATCAGCCATTTCTCCTAAGAGACTTGATTTACTCACATGGAGGGTGATCTACAGAAACCAAGATCTAGGGGTACTATTATTGGTATATTATGCTTCTAGTCTTAGTGAACAGAATGGACATAAACATACATATATGTATCTATATTAAAACCATTGAATTCACACTAATACCTCCAATTCCAATCCAATACCATAAGGGTTATTTCTGCTTTCCCCTTTTTTAAAAAAATTTAAAAAATTTTTTTTAAGTTTTAAAAATGTTTATTTACCTATTTTTTTTTCAACATTTTTATTTATTTTTGGGACAGAGAGAGACAGAGCATGAACGGGGGAGGGGCAGGGAGAGAGGGAGACACAGAATCGGAAACAGGCTCCAGGCTCCGAGCCATCCGCCCAGAGCCCGACGCGGGGCTCGAACCCACGGACCGCGAGATCGTGACCTGGCTGAAGTCGGACGCTTAACCGACTGCGCCACCCAGGCGCCCCTTACCTATTTTTGAGAGAGGAGAGACAGAGTGTGAGTAGGGGAGGGGAAGAGAGAGAGAGAGGGAGACAGAATCCGAAGCAGGCTCCAGGCTCTGAGCTGTCAGCACAGAGCCTGATGTGGGGCTTGAACCCATGAACTGTGGGATCATTACCTGAGCAGAGGTCGGTCGCTTAACTGACTGAGCCGCCCAGGTGCCCCTCCCCTTTTCCATATTTGTAACTTTCTTATTTCAGTGAGAACCCTGTTTTCCATTATCCTGTATGTAACCAAACTCTTGCTGTGTAGGTTGAAAACACAAGAGGTGAGGGAGTAGCAGGGAAAGAAAGGAGGAGGAAGGATAAAGGAGGAAGAGGTTTAGTTTTTTTTTTTTTTTTTTTTTTGTCTTCATTTTAGAGAACCATTTCTGCTTTCTCACAAACCCTGAAGAAAAGACACAGAAGGATAGGGGAGGGGAGAAGTGCCCCCAAGGGAAGCAAACCAGTCCAGTCTTGGCTTTGAGGTGGGGCTGAGTGGCAGGCTAGCAGATGGGGCTGGCTGGCCCTGCCTCTTCTCTCCCAGGTGGTTCCTGGCAGCTTTTTTTTTTTTTTTTTTTTTAAGGCGATTTTTATAAGAGCAATTTTAGGTTCACAGAAAAATTGAGAGGAAGGTACAGAGATTTCCCATATATTACTCCTACTCTTGCACAGCCTCCTCCACTTATTAACATCTTCCACCAGAGTGGTACATTTGTTACAACTGGTAAACCTACATTGACATATCATTTCACCTAAGGTCCTTAGTTTACATTAGGATTCCCTCTTGGTGTTGGACATTCTGTGAGTCTGGACAAATGTGTAGTGACATGTATCCATCATTATAGTATCATATAGAGTAGTTTAAACTGCCCTAAAAATCTGGCAGCCTGTAAAGCTTAACTGCTTTGGTTATTTTGTTTTTGTGGGGCATGGAGATGCTGGGTATGCATTTAAATGAACCCTGTTGGGAGACCACCGTGGGAGTCTGCACACCTCCACCTACCACCGCAGGAAGTCTTCTTGGCCCTGGGGTGCCGCACATGCACAGCACCATTTCTTGTTCAGTTTGTACGGGCAGCTATTTGTGTCAGGCACCTTGCTGAATTCTCACATCATCTTGTTGGGCTCTATGGAGCTTGTGACAGTCATATTCCCCATAAAGTGCAATGAGTGTGGCTTGACCTCTCCAGGTTTGAGCATCTCCACTTGATTTTTGCTTTTAGGTTCATTCAGGTTCATTCCATCAAATCAGAAACAAAGAGGCCTCCATGTACCCTTGAAGGAGCACCTGCTGAAGCAGCCTCCAGTGGCCCACTGCTGGCTGTGGCTGTTACAAGAGGGAGAGGTTGGGGGCACACTGGGGCAAAATCTGCTAGTTCCATGCCTGCTGGAGCCACCCAGTGTGTATGGAGTTTAGTTTGGATTCAACCTGGGGGAAATTGGTATTATCTGAGGTTCTAGCACTGCTGTTGATGCAGTGGGATGAAGGGGAGGCCACAGGGACACACTGGAGGGCTGTGCTGGGCTGTAGCGCTTTACAGTAACCCAACATGGGGTGAGGCCCAGAGGCCTGGTTGAGTTACACCCAGGCTGTCTTGGATGCTTGGCATTGGCAAGAAAAGGCCAGGGAGACTGCAGGGGAAACAGAAGCCCCAGAGGTGCTGGGGCCTTGGCATCATTAGGTTATCTTTACCTTTCTGCATGGAGGTCTGGCCAAGGCTGGCTCTTTCCCGAAGTGGGGAATTCCTGCTCTCGTTTGTGCTGGTAGACAGATTGCTGTTTGCTGAGGGGTGAGGGGTGATCTCCTTCCTCTCTAGGCAGGATAGGGGGCTGGTAGGCATGATAGTTTTGCTGCTTGTGTTCTGCCTTGTCTCCTGATCCTCTCAAAATCTGCCTTGCTCCTCTGAGTATTCCTAGAGGAGCAATTGTTGTGATTTGAATTGTGTGGCCTCCCTTCCCCCACAAGGCATGTAACGAAGCTCAACCCCCAATGTTATTTAGACATAAGGCCTTTAAAGAGGTGATAAAAGTTACATTAGGTCATAAGGCTGGGGCCCTAATTTAATATGACTGGTGTCCTCATATGAAGAGGAGACCCTAGAGTTACACAGGTGCAGAGGAAAGGCCATGTGTGGACATAGAGAGGAGGCCAGGAAGATATCTCTCACTTAGAAACCAACCCTCACAGCACCTTGATCTTGAACTTGGAGCCTTCAGAACTGTGAGAAAATAAATTTCTGTTGTTTAAGGCACCCGGTCTGTGGCATTTTGCTATGGTCATCCTAGTTGACTAATACAGCAACTAAAGATAGGAATGACAGGTTCACTGAAACTCAGTGCTTGGGATTGGCAGAGACCCAGTGCTGTACCTCATAGGATGGGGAGGGAGTGCTGCTGTTGGTCAGATCTGCTGAAGGCTGGGACTTCAGGGTGAGGGTGTAGACCTGCAGCTTGGATCTCTGGTATCCCAGAAGCAGATAGCTGGTTATCACTTCTTTGTACCTCTGGCCTGTCAATGAGTCCTGGATATTCTCACGGAGTAATCCATGGACACAATCAGCTCAGTCTGTGAGGTCTTTGTACTCAAGAGACTGACTCTACATAAGGCTTTAGTTCCTCATCTTTATGACGCATATTCATCCATGGATCCTTCGTCATTTACTTTAAAGTGCTTCTCTTGCTAGGACATTGAGAATGAGAAATTTCTTGAGCAGGTTTTCACATTCCATGCACAAGTCAAAAGGAAGATGGTATATTCTGCTCACTTCTTCCTGCAGTTCCTGAAAGTTCTGTCCATCAAAGGCAGGGATCCACTGACCAATGTATAGAGAATGATTGCCAGGCTCCACATAGCCATGGCAGGTCCCTCATACTTTGGACCCTGGGAGAGTTCCAGGGAAGCATAAAGGGGGACTGTTCCAAAAGTTATCTAACTTGTTGACAAGGTGAATTAGTTGCTGAAACCAAAGTCTACAATCTTGATGTTCATGTCAGCATCCAAGAGCTAGTTTTCTTTCTTTAAGTCTCTATGGACAATAAACTTGTGGTGCTAGTTCTGTATAGCAAACACTGTTTGGCAGAATTTGACTTTGATCTCTTTTTCTTGCATACTTTCATGAGCCACTAGGTACTCATCTCCATTAGTATACTCTATGACAAGGCTGCTTGTCCCTAGTCTCCATCACTTCGCATAATCTCACTATGTTGGGATGATTGAAAGCCTTCATGATTTTTACTTTCCGGGATAGTCTCTGGAGGGTGGAGGAATTCTGATGATCTTATCAGTGATCTTTATGGCTACCTTTTCCTAGTCAGGATGTGTCAGGCCAAGTTCACCATGACAAAGGTACACTTGCTGATGGTCTTAAAGAGTTGGTTGTTGCCAACATGGTTCTCCTAAGCAGAGATGGCTGAGAAGCCCTGTAACATGTTGGATTAACAGCTGGGCTTGAAAGCAAGCTTGGGAATTTAAGCTCGGGATAAGCTGGTGAGAAGCTTGGCCAGGTCACCTCAAAAAAAAATCACTTCCAAAGACCACCTGATGAACTGATCTTTATGATGGAATCAAAACACAATGGCAGACTAAAAATGAACTAAAAACAAATACTAAAAAAATGCGAAAAAAAAGATGTGAGAAAAAAGAATAACTTTTAAAAATGAAAGAAAAAAGAAGAAAAAAAGTAAAAGTAAGAAAGAAAAGTCAGAAAAATAGAAAGTGAGAAAAGATAAAGAAAATGGGAAAGTGAGGGAAAAAAAGTAACAAACAAAATATACAAAAACCCACAATGCCAAGGAGAAAACAAGCTAACTTTAGTCAAATGTCCTTCAGGTCATTGAAAACCAGCTTCCTGAACTAGAAGCACAGCAAATCTCAGCCCAACCAGGGGCTTATATAGGTGCTTGGAATTCTATAATAATGGTTGCTGTGAGGTCACAGCAAGAAACGGACCAATCTTGGCTGGTGATCATCCACAGTGTTTTTTCTCATTTTTTTGGTCTAAAAAATCTATTTGTCTTAAAAAAGAATTGCTGAGAACTCCCAATAGCTTTTTGTTCATGTACATTATATTTATTGATATTATTAGAATTGGAAAACGGTATGATGCTTCAGTGGCTTTTTCATTTCTAGTTTAAAAAACTGTAATAATTTTTTTAGGCTAAGAGTATTTTTAAATGCCCAAATGGGTGGGGATTTTTAATTTCTCTTTTTGTTAACTTTCTTCATTCTATTCATATTTCAGTTTGTAAAATATAACTAAAATACCATTATAAGAATGATGATTCCTCAATATCATCTATTCAGTGTTAAAACTTTTCTCATATATTTTGAAATCTTTTGTTTTTCAGATTGTACACTTGAATCGGAATCCAAAACAGGTCCACATATTGTGATTGGTTGGTATGTCTCTTAAGCGTCTTTTAATCAGTTTTTGCTACATCTCCTTCTTTCTCTCATAATTTATTTTGGAGGAATTCAGTTTTCTAGTGTCCTTCTGTTTGGATTTGCTGATTGTATTCCTGTGGTGTAGATTAACATGTTCCTCTGTATTTCCTGTATATTGATAGCTCAGTCTTGAGGTTTAATCAGATTTTACGTGATCTTTTTGGTGAGACTCCTTCATGGGTGCTGTGTTCTTTTATCAGGAGGTACATGGCGTCTGATGGTCTCTTTGTCATGTTAACTGGCTTCCATTCTTATTGCCTAGATCCATTATATCATGACAGGTAGCAAAATACTCTATTATCTGTTCAATTATTAGCTGGAATAATTCTACGAAGAGAAATGTCTCCTCATCTATTGTAAATTTCTAACCCAATTACCTGTGGTCCGAGATGACAGTCTTTGATTCCTGTTCTTGAAATTTGTTGGAGGTGTTTTTAATGGTGTAATACACATACTTTCCCCCCACCCCCTCCCAGGTTTTTCTATAGGACTTCTAGGTAAAATTTCACTTCAACAAATGTTTCTGTAACAAAAAGTATTTTGAAAGGTTCTGAACAAAACCAAAGGAATAAATGGCTAAGTGAGGAATTTGGGCATCAAAAACATCTTAGATATTTGAGGTCCTGAGAATATTTGATATCTTGTCAGGGCTGAAAAAATACAAAGGCAGTTATCTACAGTGCTACCCACAGCCCTTAGCATTGTGCCCAACACGCAGTACATGTTCAATGTATTTTACCATTGTTAGTATTATATAATCTATCCGTCTCATTTTATGTGTGGGAAACTGGGACTCATTCATTTGTTTGTTCATTATGTTTCCGAGCCCACGTGGTCTGAGGAGGCACTATTCTAGGTGCTGTGGTAAACTGCAAAATAAAGTCCCTTAGTCTGTTGTGCTTTTTTTGTGGGGTGGGAGAAACAAAAGAACAAATTAACAGGTAAGTTGAGAGATGATAATGATATGAAAGGAATAAACAGGGTGATGTGTTAGTGCTATTAGGTGGGGCACTATTTTAGATGTGGTACTAACATTTCCTAAGAGACTACTGGACCAAGAAGGAGTTCAATAGGGAAGATCTAGGAAAAGGATTTTCCAAAAGCTCTGTGGTGGGAATCAGTTTGGCATGATTAAGTTGCAGAAAGGCCATCAGTGTGGCTGACTGTGAACAGGCAGGCAGAAGGGTGATTGAAGGTGAGTCTAGAGAGGCAGGTAGGGGCAGAGAAGAGAATCCAGTTTTTGTGGCCAATTCCACGTTGGTACATTTGGTATCTCACTCTGCATGATTCTGAGGCCCTGACATTTCTGTTTCTTCAGCAGAACATGCGCAGTTCCAAAATACAGTGTTTTAAAAGTCACTTCCCTGATTCTGTCTGCCCTGCTCTGAAGTCTAGACCTGTCTGTATCTTAGGAAGGCAGTTCTTAAGGAAACGTGGCCGCTTTGCTCCAGCCTGAGTTTTCTTTCTGGCTGCTGCAGTCTGCTCGTGCCCCGGGATCTCTGGAGTGAGTTGCTGATTTGAGCAGCGTTGAAGAGCCAGCCTCAGGACGATTCCTGCTTTGCGCTCTGCCCTGACCTCTGGTGGACTCGGCCTGTTAAGACACAGATCAGGCTAGAAACTGGAAGCCTTTGCTTCCTATCCCCACCTGCTGGTATTGGGCTTGGAGTGTGCACTGCACAGTATTTTGAAGACCTCCAGGACCTGCGGAGAGGCACAATGTCAGACACTGCCATGGGGTGGCTGGGTGACTTTGACCATCCAATACCTCTTATTTTGGTACAAGAACCTTTCTTTAGAGTATGGATGGCATCAATCCTGCATGTAGCCCAAGTACAAGGAGTGGGTGCAGGACATGGCCTGACCAATGGGAGCGCACCATTCCTTTGGCCTCAGGGATTGGTCCGGAAAGAGCACATGACCAAAACTGGGCAAATCAGGTCTTCTCTAGGAGTTGGTACAGGGACCCTGGGAGAGAAGGCTCACACTCCTGGATCTAGAATTTTATAGGTCCTGTATATCCGGATTGCCAGTAGCCATTCCTTTGGCCACATGGAAGAGAGGCTGCCTGAGGATTAAATCAACACTGAGGAAGAAGGTGGGGGTCTGGAAATTCAAAGGGAGTTATCATTTCATCTCCTGCTTCTGGGTGTGCTTACAGTGAGCCAATAAATTTCCTTTTTACCCTTAAGCTAGTTTCAGTAGGGTTTTTGTCACTTGCAACTGGAAATCTCCTAATTAATGCAATCAGTACTGGCCATTGTTATCATCAAAACAGTAGTAGGTAATCAAGGGTGAGTTTGAAGTAAATACACTGGGGCACTTTATGACCCTCACCACATTTGTTATTATATACTGTATAGTGATCAGTGTGATTTTTTAAAATGTCAGTCTCTCTATGAGCAGGATCGTATTTATTTGCTCATCACTCTAGCTCACTGGGTGATAGTAAGTTCTCAATAAATATCTGTGGAATGAATAAATAGCTACATGGCAATCTTTACTGGCATGAGAACCTACTTGCCATTAGCCAAAACTATTGTGGTTATCTAGGGGAATGCCCTATTCATCAGCAAGTTATACTCAAGTGAAGTGTTTAGGGGCAGAGTGGGATGATGTCAGCACTTAAGTGGTTCAGCAATAAATAAATACACACACAAATAAGTAAATAAATAAAAGAAAAAGAAAAGTATATCTGTGTGTGTTAGAGAAAGAAAAGAAAGCAAACACGGCAAAATGCTAATCAGTACTGAAATTAAGTGGTGGCTACAGAGGTGTTCATACTATTCTTTCAACTTTTGAATGCTTGAAAATGATCAAAATTTAGGTTCAGAAAAGAAGAAAGATTACCATTATCTGGATGGGCACTCATGTTTGCCCTGCCTTTAAAAAACTTCCAATCTCCAAATTGTAGGACAAATATACCAGAGAAAGACCATTTGCAATACAAAAGAATTTTTCATTTTTCAGGGGGAAAAATTCTCAAGTCTTCAAATAATACCAGTTATAATGGTCCAGGGAAGGCACTGAGTTCAGCTGTAGGGGAAACTGGAATTAGCCCTATAGAGCAAATCTTCACCTCCTTCTCTTCCTTCCTTCCTCCTTCCCTCCTCCACCTTCTCTTTCCTTTCTTCCTTTTTTATTTTGCTAAAATAGAAAAGATTTTGTTTTTATTAGATTCTAAAGTCACTGTAAAAGAAAACTGCAGACACTAAAGAAAGATATAAAGGAGACAATAACCCATCACTGGATTAAGGTATTATGATTTCTCTATTGCATGACCTAGTGTAAAAACTTAGCCACATATATTAATTTATTTATGAAGCAGAAAAGATAGACCTACAACATTATTTGTCATGGTGATGGCATCATCACCACCATCATCACCATCATTGTCATCATCATCATCACTGGAGACTTGTGTCAGGCACTGTGCTAAACGCTTTACTTACTTTAATTCTCACAATTACTGTATGAATCAGAGGAAAGCATGGGGCAGGAGCGGGGGGTGGGGGAGGAGGTTAACTTGCCAAAGGCTGAGTGGAGCTTTAAACTTGCCTGGCTGACTCCAGAGCCTGTGCTCTTAATCACGCACCATTGTTTGTATCCAGTTCTCTAACTTTGTGTGTTTTAGTTATTTCTCAGTCTTAACATTTTATAAACAATGCTTCCAGGAATATCTCAGGGTAAACATTTTTATGAGTCCTCAAAAATCTCAGCCCTTAGGACCCCTGGACTGTATTTCTTTCTGAAATATTAACGAGGCAGATATTCTTATTGAGTAAACAGGAAAATACACTCAACAATGAGTCTTCCTATAAAGTGTACCACCAAGAGTTGGAAGGGAGTCTTCTGGTTGATCTACTCTGGGCTAGAATCTTCTCTAATAATGACTTGGTGTCAGAGGTAATTACAATAGTAATAACCCTTCCCCCCCCCCCCCCCCCCCCCCCGCCGAACACCTTGCTATGTCACACTGGGCCATGACTTTTTCCTTTGTGATTTTCTTATTCTTTAAAATAATCCTGTGAGGTAGGTGTTAACTGCCTATGTTCAGATGATAGCAAATATCCTGTGGCATCCCTGACAGATGAACACAGCTTTTAACACATGCCTATGAAATGGGAACTCTGTTTTGCAAAGCACTCTGGACCACTTGTGGACTGCTATAATTGCTGATGTATTATTTTATGTAAGAATTCACTTAAAATCCCTTACAGAATTCACCACAGGATTCACTAGATCTCTTTTCACACAAAATAGCTTGCACTTGAAAAAGAAAAAAATAACAGTGAACGTAGCTGCCATTATTGAACATTGTGCAAGGGGCCAGCATGTGTTCTTAGTGCAGTTCTCACCCGCATTACCTCATTTGTGCATTACAACCTCAGGAGTGGTTGTGGGGGGGGGAGGGGGGAGGGGGGGCCTGTTATTTTCTCCATTTTATATATGAGGTGGTTGAGGCTTGTAGGTATTAAGTACCAAGGCCAAGACAGTCCCTTCCCACCTGAATGCATTTGTCTGTGGCTGTGGAACCTGACCTCCCTAGAAAGTTTCCTGAGGGTGGAAGAGTGAAGCTGGTCAGTGGGGTCACCATAGAAAATGTCAATTTAGAAAGACAGAAAGCAGCTGACCAAGCTCCTTCCCCAAACTCTTCAGTTTTCAGAGTCTTATACAGTATGTATGTGGGTTGTAACAAGGAAAATTTAGATGAAAGTCTAGCAAACATTAATTATCATATCAATAAACATCTATTAATGATGTCATAGTGATTTTATATTTTGTTGAGGGGCTAAAAATAACTTATTGGTAAGATAATAAAACTTACTAATAATTATTGGGTTTCTTTTTATGTACTATGCCTGCTCATTTAAGAAAAATATTTTATTGAGGTGAAAGTCACATATCAGAAAATTAACCATGTTAAAATGAACAGTTCAAAACTGAGGGTTGCTGGAGGGGAGGTGGGTGGGGGGATGGGCTAAATGGGGAAGGGGCATTAAGGAAGACACTTATTGGGATGAGCACTGGGTGTTATACATAGGGGATGAATCACTGGAATCTACTTCTGAAATCATTAATGCACTATATGCTAACTGACTTGGATATAAATTAAAAAATTAAAAATTAAAAAAGATAAAATGAACAGTTCAGTGGTTTTAAGTATATTCAAAATGTTGTTCAACCACCATTTGATTTCCAAAACATTTTCATCACCCCAAAGTAAAACCTTTTACCCATTAAACATATTCTCTCTCTCTCCCCACCTCTTAGTCCCGAGCAACCACCATTCTGTGTTCTGTTTCTATGGTTTTCTTTATTTTGGCTATTTCATAGCAAGGAAAATTTGTATGTGACTTTTGTGTCTGGCTTTTTTGGTTAGGATGGTTTGGAGGTTCATCCATGTTATAGCATGTATCAGTACTTTATTCCTTTTTTATGGATGAATAATATTCTATTATGTTTGTCTATTCATCTGTTGATGAATTTTTTCATCTTTTGGGCAAGTAAATCCCCATGGTCATCCCCCTCCTGATATTGGTGATAGTAGCTATCCTTTAAGAGTACATTATATGATTAATACTGTTATTTCTCCATTTTACAGATGGAGAGACTAAAGTTTATAAAATTTAAGCACTTTTTCTAAGTTATATACTAGTGATAGAGCTGGGATTAAAACCCAGGTCTTGGTGACTCTAAAACTGTCAGTATGTGATGATTATGTGCCTGAGTTTCTTGTCTTTCATAAAGATGATTTTAAAAAAATTGCGGTGGATACCTGCTGACCATCAGTGATAAAAACCACTAATCAATGAGTTCTGAAATCAATTTAGTGGGTCACAAACCTCATCAGAAACTGAAATAGAATGGAATAGAATGGACAATGTTATGTAGTAAGAGTATTACTTTGTGAAACTCTCATTTCAGTTACGTGTGTGGCATGTATGGGTGTGTCTGCCCTGCCATGATGTAAAATATATTTCTTTTTTTTTAAAGAATATTTTTTAACGTTTATTTATTTTTGAGGGACAGAGAGAGGCAGAGCATGAGGAGGGGAGGGGGAGAGAGAGAGAGAGAGAGAGAGATACAGAACCTGAAGCAGGCTCTAGGCTCTGAACTGTTTGTTAGCACAGAGCCCGATGCGGGGCTCAAACTCATGAACTGCAAGACCATGACCTGAGCCGAAGTCGGACGCTCAACCGACTGAGCCACACAGCCGCCCCAAATATATTTCTTATCGTGGGTCTCAGTCAAAAGTTTTTGAAAAGTGTTGCACTAAGCTACTCGCAGGTTCATTTTTTCCCCCTTATGTATGAACTTCTTTGTGCCTAAATGGTCCTTGTTAGTTTCTGCATTCTTAAATATGGAGATGTTCCTCTCATCCTTCAAATTCACAAATCACAAATTCCCTGAAGTACATTTTTTGCTCCCTCACAGTCATCCCTGACTTACCTTACATGCCCTTTTAAGATTTGGTTGGTGAGTGCCAAATTTGGTGCTGCATGCCTTTGAAGTTCTGTTCACAATCCGCAAGTACATAGTTTGCTTGGTTATTAAATGACAAGAAATGTGCACATTTAATAAACACTTTAATAGATGATAGCCCACATCGATCCCATTCAACACAAGCAATAATTGTGCTCATTTGTCACTTATTGGCACCCACATCAGATGGGTGAGATGTGGAAGAAGACATCTTCCCTGCTGTTTGTCACACAGTGCGACTGCAATGTGGAGCTCTAGTCCCCAGACAGCCTCCGGGAAGGGGCCCTGTGGATATGCAGATGATAATTTCACATGGTGAATGTTGGGTTTTCTTCACGTCAGTAGCTATCCACAGCAGTTCTCTAGGGACCCTTTCAAAAGCCAGTTTGAAAACGTGTTCCTTAAAACACAGAATTTTATTAATAATGAGAACATATTAAAAATGCCAAGTTGTTGCTGGGAAAGTCCAAAAGCGGTCTTTAATAAACTAGAGTGAATTATAGCTTAAATCTACAAAACAGAATTAGGGTTTAAATTTTTTATTTCTGTACTATAAATGCAAGAATTCAGTTTCTTATTGAAATGTTAAAAAAAAAGTCATGTCGAAAGTTCAAGGGGTTCTTGATTGGGTGGGGATGATGCGGAGACTGGTCATTCAGTAAATGTTGTTGAAATACCCATTGTGTGTAAAATACTGTGCCTAGTGTTGAGGATACAAAGGAAAAAAGTATGTTATAGCAAGCTACTTCAGGAAGCTGTCCAAGAGAAAAACTCCTGTCTGTGTTCAGACATTTAAAGAAAGTTCATCAAGATCTTGTATGTCATCAATGGTAGGAAATTAGAACCATAATGTCTGTTAAAAAGGGAATAGTTATATATGTTTTGGTAGAAGCATAGAATGTGATACAGAAAACCATTTCAAAGAAAGAAGTAGACCTTTAAGACGATCATGAGAGAAAAGCAGATTTTAATGTGAACAGAAGCATGCTCTTGTGAAGAATGTGTCTCATTCACTGTTTTATTTCAAGCATCTAGAATAGACCTTGGCATATAGTAAGTGTTTGGTAAGACTATGATAACATTTTAATGAAAATATCATTAAATTTTATTAAATAAAATTTTATTTTTATTTTATTAAATAAAAAGCATTATTTAATAAAAATATTTGTACACAGGTATACATCAAACTGTGAAGAGTGGTTAACTCTGAGGCATATGCTTGGGGATGGAGAAAGGGGGGACTTTGGGAAGGCAGAGATCAAACCTTGCATGGGTCCCAGTGCTTGTTAAGTGCACTCAGTGTCTATGAAGTATAAAAAACCAATGTTTTGAGTTAGGCCTATAGTTGCCTGATTCATTTTTGTATTCTATTATTTTATTTATTTTTTTAAGTAGGATCCATGCTCAATGTGGTGCTGGAACTCATGACCCTGAGATCAAGGGTCACATGCTCTACCAACTGAGCTAGCCAGGCATCCTCATTTTTGTATTCTAAACAGTGACTAGAAGGATGCCTTGAACGTAGTGGTTGCATCAGACACTATTGGCTGCTTACATAGCAGCTGTTCCTCATTTCTTCCTAAGTTTATACACCCCCCAATTTTCAGGCTACAATATGATCTGGGAATGTGGACCATTCCCCTGAGTACAGGGTCTAAACCTAGTTTAGTAATTGCATTCCCCATTTGCTCCAGAGATTTAGGGGTGGCCATGTGACCAACTTGTGGCCAGTGAGATGTAAGAAGAAGTCTTCTGGGAGGGATTTTGCTTCTGAGTAAAATGAGATAGGCGAGGAGATTAGCTTTTTTCTTGTCTTAAATGTGGTTGTGTGAAGCTATGATGTTTGGAGTTGAGGCAGTCATATTGCTAAAGCAAGAAACCCACATGTAAAAAGTAAAGATTGAAGAGCAGAAAGGTAGAGAGTGTCTGGGTGCTAGGTGACATTGTGAAGCCTCTGTATCAGTCCTGAAACTTCCAGAAAGAGACTTGAATTGTGAAATTTGCAAGCAACTATTAGGTATGCATTGCTAATTGTGGTGAAAGCAATTCTAAGCCTATACAGTGGTCTAAAAACAGGGTTGCATTAGTGGATTCAAGTATTAATGAATTCAAGGAGGTAACAGTCTAATTGGGGACATAAGCTGTATAAATAAAAAGAAAAAAACCTTGACAATGCAAGATGATGTGTACTGAATGAATAACGCAGCCTGGTGGGCCTATCGGGAAGGACTTCATGGAAGATACCAAAATGTGAACTGTTTTACAAAGAACTTAACTAAATAACCGACCTATTTAAAAAAAAAAGTGAACTGATGCTTGAAGGCTGGTAATAGTAAAGGTGTGGATTTAACAATTAGCTGTGCAAAAAAAGTCAGTTTAGTTTTTGATAGCTTAAATTGGTCTCATTTTTGAGACTTCATTCTGCTTGATGTTCGGAAACATAATACTAGTTTATTCTAGCTATAGTCAGTCAAGTCAGTATTTTCTACCCTCCTTCCTTATCTCTAGAAGATATCTAAGTACTGATGGGCTCATGTGGTGTCATGGAGTTGGAGTGGGGACATTTGATCCTATGTTGGTGACTGTTGACAATGGCAGTACTTCTCAAACATGCATATCACCTGCATGTTTATGAAAATGCAGACTCTGATTCAGAAGGTCTAAGTAGGGCCTGAGATTCTGCATTTCAAGCCCTCAGGTGATGCCATTGCTGCTATCCTGTGGACCACACTTTGAGCACTAAGGAGATGACTCTGCTTAAAATCACTGCTTTGGAGCTTTTTCTTTTCAGTTTTTTAGAAGCCAGGCTTGAATGGGGCAGGTCCCCACCACTAGTCATAGTCATTGCATCAAACTTTGGTTTAATTCTCTATTGTCTTTTTCCTCCTATTTTATATATGACTTATGTTTTTGGTTTTTCCTTCTCTCCTGTGGCTCTGCTGGCTGTCATGAGCTGGGAATGTGCCACTGAAAAAAGGTGGCACATGTAATTCATTGTGATAATGGAATCTTTCATTGTAATACAATTAGCAGTGGACATGTCTGGTTTTACTCTGGGAAAGCAATATGGAAAGAGTTATTTAAATTAGTGAAAGAGTATTAACATATAATTAATACAGGATTGCTCTGTTGGATAAAATTCCATTGTGTGTGGCACATGTATGCCTGTGTATGTTATGCCAGACAATGACAACTATAACAATTGTTTTTAGTGTTGATTTCCTGACTGTCACCCATGCTGATTTCTGTCTGCTAGTGAGATGGGTGTTAGAGGAGGAGTAATCAGAATCATTATACTTCTCAAAGATCCATTTTTCTATAATTCAGAGAGAGGTCTTGCAAGTTCAAGCAGGAATAGTAGCTAAACATAGTAGCTAGGGACCTTGAGTTGATCATCAAAGCTCCCATTAGTGCAAGAGGTGGAACTTTTCTTAATAGAAATTACTGTAAATGGATATAGGAGTCATGGGGGTAATTGACTAACCAAGGCTTAAGCATGTTTGCGGAAAGCAAAAGCCACAAAACAGTATGCCTTCCCCCATTAGCCCCTAAACAGAAGTGAGTGGCAATTGCTGGTAATCCATCTCGAACCAAGAGTAGAGCTCTTTAGGATGTCAAATTACATGGAAATTGTAATGAGATTGCTAATGCTCATTGAATCTGTAGATCGTGTCTTTTATATGAGTTGGGTTATTTTCTAAGACATTATATTTTACTTACCTTGAACCTTCTGTAGTTGAACTGTCTTGGTAATACACCTTGGTGGGATGATGTGTTCTAGGCTCTTTGGAGAATGTTCTGCTATTCTTTCTGTTGCTGGGTTTGAAACGTGACTTGCCTTGACTGTCTGGAATTTTAAAATGTAAGCAATGGTGCCATCCAATGGTGTCTAAGCAGCCTTCTGATAGAGAAGAAAATAGAATTTACTTTGAGGAGATAAGCTTCATGAAGCTCTATGCTCAAATGTGGCTCCCAGGCTCCATGGATTATGTCTGTCTCTCAGTGGAGAGCCAGGTTCTTTGATTCTTGTCATTGTTGGGAAAAGTGACCTTGGTGGAATTCTCTAGTCTTGTCCAGTGAAAGTCACATCTCTCCTGAAAATGGGAAATTTTCTATGTTCTCCTGGCTTTGAGAATTAGGATCTTCATTTTTAAAAAGTAGGGAACTGGTTTTGAATACAAAACAATGTCTGGTGTAGTACCAGTAAAAGCACTGTATTTTGAGTACCCAGACCTTTTCACCGCTCTTTAAAAATCCTATCCTCAAATCTATAACCCTGTTTAAGCAGAAGGCTCCATGCATTGGATCCTGTGCAACTCGAGGTGTTTAAATAATTATAACTGAAGGAACACCTGGGTGGCTCAGTCAGTTTGGCGTCCAACTTCAGCTCAGGTCAGGACTTGCCATCAGGATTGACCCCGCGTTGGGCTCAGTGCTGATAGCTCAGAACTTGGAATTTTCTTTGGAATCTCTCTCTCTCTCTCTCTCTCTCTCTCTCTCTCTCTCTCCCTCCCCTGCTTGTGCTCTGTCTCTGTCTCTCAAAAATAAATAAACTTAAAAAAATTTTTTTTTAGATAATTTAATTGGAATCCGGATGTGGCAGACTTCCTGAGGAAAGCTGGTGTTCCTGCTATTCTCTATTCTCTAGGGTCTTTGGTGAACCCCCAGTTCTAGGACACATAAACAAAAATGCATTTTTTACTGAGGATTTCAGGAAGAAACAGGGAAGATGATTTCTACCATAGACCATGTAATAGATAGCTAATGAAGATCTCATCCCTGTTCTGTCCTCTGCCAGCAAACTTGTCATTCCCCATCTCTTACTCCACATAGTATTTGAAGACTCCTTTATTATGCAAGTTACTCAGTGTATGTCCTCAATTTACAGACCCCCCTTCAGCAAAACAAAACCCTGGAATTAGCTTCAGAGTGGTCTTCTATTGCCTCCTGAAGGCTTCCTCCTTCATCAAAGCTTTCAATTTAGTTATTCATCCAACTAAAATTATTTGGGTGGATGGCTTCTCCTGCTCAGTAAAGAAGATTTTTCTCCATAATGTTATTAAGGTATATCCTGCCTACTTCCAAAAATGACTGTGAACCATTAAGAGATTCAGATGTATGTAAATACTGAGTAATCAATTACATAGTCCAATACCAGACATCATTCACTTTGTTACTATTTATCCTGTTGCCCCTGGTTGCTCCTTCAAAAGAGTCCTTCAACCATTCCAAGTGGATTTTTTTGTCCTTACTTAACTTTTTTTTCAGTCTCTTGGTAACTCCCTTCTTATCCCCCTGCTGAGGCTGGCCAGCTAGCCTTGTTCTTCCTGGAAGCACTCTCTTAGATTCTCTCCCTCTCCAGGATTTCTTAGACCTGGTTGCTGTTATACTTGAAAGGTGTTAATGAATGACAATGATGTAATGTATCATGGCTGCAGGACTATTTGCATTTAAATGGGGACTTTTACATTTGCACAGTCTGAACCCAGAGAAATGACTCCTTGAGGAGAATTACAGTCTTAGGGGCAGGCCAATGAAGCAAGCATTTGGCTGTATATAACCATCATTATACATGGATGCCCCTATCCCTGGGTGAGGGCTAGATGTACTGCGTGAGATGGGTGGGGGAATGCAAGTGTCAACTGAAAAGAACGCATCTGACATTACAAAATAATTCTGTATTTGATGGCTTGTATGAACTGCCCCACGCTACAGGGTACAAATGTAATGATGTCTCTTTGACTGTCCTGTTCACTGTTGTATTGCTAGTTTTTTTTTTTAATCTCCTTTTTCTGTTTATTTTGTTTTGAGAGAGAGAGAGAGAGAGAGAGAAAGAGAGAGTGTGAGCAAGCAAGGGAGGGGCAGAGGGAGACAGAGAGAGAGAATCCCAAACATGCTCTGTGTTGTCAGCTCAGTGCAGAGCCCAGTGTGGGGCTCGAACTTATCAACTTTGAGATCATGACCTGAGCCAAAATCAAGAGTTGGACGCTTAACCAACTGAGCCACCTGGGTGCCCCTGAAAACCTTTTTATTGAGGAATCATCAAAATACAAAAAGCTGCACATATTTAGTATACAACTTTGTGAGTTTGGAAATGGGTATACACCCATGAAACTATCACCATAAATCAATGCCATAAATGTATCTGCCACCTCTAAGAGTTTCTTCCCATCCTACTTATTTGGTGATAAGAACACTGAACTTTAGATCTACTCATTTTGCAAAATTTTAAGTATACAGTATTGTTAACTATAGGCACCGTGGTGTGCAGTAGATCTCTGGGACTTATTAATCTTGCATAACAAACTTTGTACTCTTGACAAACACCTCCCTGTTTAACACTCTTTCCCACCCCTGCCCAGTGTTTTGTGTCCTGGCACCATAGTAAGTGTTCAATAATCATTTGCATAGTGCAAGGATGGATACATAGATGGTTGATTTTTCAGTAGATTGTTTAAACTCTTCCTCATACACAAGAACTCCAAATATCTCTCCTGAGACTTCCATGACCTGAACATTTCTATGAACTGCAGGATTTTTTTCTTAGTCTTCAATGGTGAGTGGGGCATCTAGTCCTTTTTTCTTTCTTTGTGCCAGACTGTGCTGCTGGTGAAGCTGAATTCTTCACAGTCCCAAGAGTCTGGTTCACCTGAAAGAGCCATAGGAGCTCTCCAAGAAGAAACTTCCACTCCTTCAGGGCCGGGGTGAATGGGTGCACAGAGCTCTGGCTCAAGACTGCAAATCTGAGCCTTTCCCTGTGCTCATGGGCACAGCTACATCCCAGGACACAGCCTAGTGGACATCCAATCCTAGCTGCAGATATTTGCAATGGGGGAAGAAATGGAATTTGGTAACATATAATGCATGTGAACTGCTTAGTATAGTCTCTGGCATATAGTAAGCATTTAGTAAATGAAACTAATTTATAAAGTGTGAATGTATTAAGGTAGATTGGGTGGCTGCAATAGAGAACAAAATTTAATGGCTCAAAGAAAAAAAATTATTTCTCACTCTTGTTACAGAGTCAGGTGACTATTCCAAGTGTTAAAGAAAACTTTTTAGACAATTTAGTTATAAGCATGTATCAGAGTTTTATTATGGTCATGCACATAAGAGAAATCACCCTAGAAGGCTGCTTCCCAAATTCACTTTTGGCAGAGAACCTTGGTAGGAAAAGGGTTTAGTTAGATAATCACTGTTAGAGTAGACACAGAAAGAAAAGTAAGTCTGGTTAAAGGTCACTAGATCTTTGATTGACAGTTGGCAACTGAGTGTGTGGGTAATTGGGCATGTGGGTAATTGGTTTCCCAGAGCAAACCTTAATCCCATTCAAGTTCACAGGAAATTGTTTAAGCATTTTATCAGGAATGCTAACTTCTCAGAAAGCGATTGTGAAGCAAAAAGCTTCTGTCCTCAGACCAGGTTTGGAACAATTTTTCTTATGTGGGACTACGGACCCCTCTGTCCCATCCAGTCATTAAGGAACCCTGGATGATGACAGCTCTTCCATTGTTAGTATATGGCTTTAATGTCCTTTTGGTCACTGTCAGAACAGAGATTTTGTCTTAAGCAAATGAACCAGAGGTTGAAAATAGAACTTCTGCTTACACATCACTGAGAACTTAGTTACACAGTCACCAAGCAGCAAAGGGGGCTAAGAAATGAAATCCCTGATTGGCCATCCAGGTCCTAGCTGCAGATCTTTTACTATGGGGGAGAAATGGAGCTTGGGGACAGCAATGGTCTCTGCCACAGTGAGACTGTGCCTAGCCCTTCATATTCTACTGTGTTCTACTGTATTCTACTGTGTTCTGAGCAAGAGTTGGCAAACTGTGGCCCACAGGCCAAATCACACCCACAGCTATTTTGTAAATAAAGTTTTATTGGAACACAGCCATACTCATTCATTCATTTATTGTCTATGGCTGATTTCATACTACAACAACAGAGTTGAATAGTTGAGACAGAGACTACATGGTCCAAAGCCTAATATATTTATTATTTGGCCCATTATAGAAAAAGTTTGCTGACTCTGTGTGGGGCGTCCTGATTGTATGGGGGCTGGCAAGGCAGGTCATGGAAGAATTCACTGAAGGCAGAAAAATCAGACAAAAGTTTGTGGAAGGGCACCTGGGTGGCTCAGTTGGTTAAGCGTCCAATACTTGATTTCGGCTCAGGTCATGATCTCACAGTTTGTGGAATTGAGCCCTGCATCGGGGCTCTGCACTGACAGCATAGAGCCTGCTTGGGATTCTCTCTCTCAGCTTCTTTCTCTCTCTCTCTCTCTCTCTCTCTCTGCTCCTCCCCTGCTCATGCACACACGCATGTGCTCTCTCTCTCTCTCAAAAAAAAAAAAAAAAACAATAAAAAAAAAGTTTATTGAATACACTGCAAGGAAGCAGCAGGGAGGGCAGCAAAGGAGAAACTGTCTGCCATGAAGTGGTAGTGACGGGCCACAGTTATAGGGTGCAGTAAAGAGTGTGGGGACATATGGAATTTTCCCTTTTATGGTAGAAATGGCGCCTGATTGAAATTGGTCAGTTAGGGCCTCTGGCTGTTTTGAGGTGTGTTGCTTAATGAGCCTGTTTGTGTCAGCTCAGTGGTCACTGTGGGCCCTTTGCCTGGCTCAAGTTTCCATTGCTCAAACCTGTTGCCTACAAGTGGCTTCCAGATTGTTTTAGAGAGGGTCCTGAATTGCCCACAGAAATTAAACTGCTGAATTAAAGCATATGTGTGTTTAAATTTCGGTAGGGGTGCCTGGGTGGCTCAGTTTGTTAAGCCTCCAACATCAGATCAGGTCATGATATCACCGTTCGTGAGTTCGAGCCCTGCGTAGAGGGCTCTGTGCTAACAGCTCGGAGCCTGGAGTCTGCTTCAGATTCTGTCTTTGTCTCTCTGCCCCTCCTCTGCTCACTTTCTGTCTCTGTCTCTGTGTCTCTCTCTCAAATATAAAATAAAACATAAAAAAAATACATTTCAGTAGATTTTGCCCTTTATACTTGCCCTTTGCCTTTTATACTTGCACTAGCAATATATGAGATTGCCTGTTCCCCAGTATCCTCACCAGCACCGAGTGACATCAAACTTCCCTGTGGCCAATTTGATATGTGAGAAATGGTATTTCACTATCATTTAATTGCACTTATGTTATTAGTAGTAAGATTTAGTTTTAGGTATTAGTTATAATAAGAAATATATTTGTTTTTTGTCGCTGATTCCTGATACAAATCTCCTAAAATCCATGGAATTTGCTAAATGATAGGAATTCGCTAAATGATAGAAATATTTTTTGATATTAACAACAAACCCCTTTCAGCCACACCTGAGTTTATATTAATGAGGTGGCTTTTGGAAAGCCCCAGTGGATGGGGCTAGTTATTAGGGGAACCAACCAGGATTATTAGATTGGAATTTACAGTCCCCAAGATGGATGGGAGAGGAGGTGGAAGTTGGATCAATCAATCAATCATGCCTACATAATGAAGTAATGAAGCCTCAACAAATCCCCAAAAGAATATGGTTTGGAGAGCTTCTTGGGTGGGGGACATGTGGAGGTGCCAAGAGAGTGCCACACAAGCTTTGTGCCCCTTTCCCCATACCTTGCCCTATGCATCTCTTCCATCAGGTTGTTCCTGAATTATATCCTTTTATAATAAACTGGTTATCTAGCAAGTGACACTTTTCTGAGTTCTGTAAGCTTCTCTAGCAAATTAAATGATCTGAAGGAGGGGATCTTGGGAACCTCTCATTTATAGGCAGTGAATCAGAAGCACAGATAACGATCTGGACTTGTGATTCACCTCTGAAGTGACAGTCTTGTAGGACTGAACCCTTAACCTGTGGGATCTGATGCGATCTTCAGATAGTGGCAGAATTGAGTTAAATCATAGGGCACCCAGCTGGGGTTGCAGAATTGCTTGATGTGTGGAAGATCCACACCTTTGGTTTTAGAAATAAAGTAGTATGAGAGTAAAGGAGAGACATAGAGGAATGTATTTTTCTTTTATACTGATTGCAGCTGAAACTAATCATGTTTTTAGAGTATTTGTACTTCCTATTTTATGGACTGTCTGCTGGCAATCTTGGCACATCAGTTGGCAAATACTGAGTTGTTGATTTTGCATAATAAGTTTTAGGAGCTTTTTATATGCTAGGGAACTGAGCTCTTTATGATAGGAATTGCACAGATTTATCTCATTTTTAAAAGATATTCATTTGACTGTATATATGGAGGTTTTTTCTATACAAATTTTTAAAATTTTTGTGTAGTCAAATTTATCAGTCTTCTCTTCCAAGACTTCTGATTTACATGTCATGCTTAGAAAGCTTTCTGCCCTTTTTTTCTAATAATTTTGTGGTTTTCAGTTTTTACATTTAAATGTTTGCTCCATCTGTAATTTATTTTGTTTGAGGTTAGGGGAATGGATTCGATTTTCTGTTTTCTAAATGGCTACCCATTGTGTGAATACCATTTCTTTAATAATACATTTTTATCAAATGTTAGTTTCCTATGTTTTGGGGTCTATTACTGGAATATTCTACTGATATGTCTATTTATGGGTCACTATTATGTTGCTTTAATTAATACAGCTTTATATCATATTTTAATATCTGGCAGGGCTAGTTTGACCTCATTACTTTTTTAAATAGGATTTTTCTGGCTAGTTTTACTTGTTTATTTTTCCATGTGAAAATAGTTCAAAAATACTGCTGATAATTTTTATTTGCATTGCATTAAATTTATACATTAACTTGGCAGGATTGACATCTTTATCAAGTTGATGTTGAGTTCTTAAGCATGGACATAATATACCTTTCCATTTGAAGAACTTGTGTTGTTTTTAAATTACTTTTTGCTTATTGACTGAATTTTTCCAACTGTGAAAATCTTTCTGAGCCTGGGCCACTCGGTTCATTTCTTAAGCTCGTGTAAATTATTGTTTTTAATTGCTGAGACACAACCTGTTCCACAAATTGAGAAGATCTGTGTTATAATGAACAAACACACAGAGCAAACATACCTTACTGTAGGAAATGATACATTTGTGGATTTTATCATTGCCTTGTTGTCCCTAAGTGTTTTTTGGTGATTGCTTCATAGAATAGGAGCAAGGAGATCATGACACAGAGGGAGGAGAAGAAGATCTGGAAGACCGATCTAGAGAAAGTGTTGGTTCAACTCTTAATCTGGAAAATTCCATGTTATTGAGCAACTTATGGTTGTGGGCTCACTTATAGTCTGGACCTCTGGTAAAAAGTGGAGAATATGCCTCAGAGTTGTCCCACCCAAGGGCCAAAGCGTCTGGGGTATTTATGAAGTTCCGTTTGTCATTGAGTAAATGCTGCTTCTGGTGCCATCAACTCAGGCACCTCTAGTTCTCTTTGAGTGTGCACCTATGGCTAAGAAAAGCCCCACGCAGACAGTCAAAGATGCTTATAGTTGGAAGTGGTTAGCTTACAGAGGAACAGTGGAGGAGAGGCGCTGATACAACTGTCTTAAAACGTTTTAAGTTTCTGCATCCTTAGCCATCAGATACCCGCCCATGTTGAAAGAAGATTAGGGTAGTTAATATTTTGGATCATTGGTACCATCTATGCTCCTTTCTTAGGAAATTCTACCTTCACCTTGAGTGGGCATGTCTTCATTCTTTGCTTTGGAACTCTCTCTTCCCACTCTCCTTCCTACCGTACTGATTGGACCAGGGTCCAAACTCATCTCAAAGTTAGCAGTGCTATGGGCTTGTCAATAACCTGTGACTTATTATTGGAGTTTGTTCCAATTCAAAATAGCAGGGCAGGTCATGTTCCTCATTTGGGGATATGGAATTGAGAAACAAAGAGCCGGTTGCTGCTTAGTAGTAGGAGCTAGAATTAAAATATTAATGTATGAAAAGTGGAACATGATTTCAAGCAGAAATCATGAAAGTTGGTTGTCAGAGGAAGATGGAGAATGAAAGGGTGGGGGGAAGAGAAAGAAAGGAGAGAGCTAAGAGGCCAACCCCCAAAGATGCCTTGTTTCTTGTCTTTCCTGAGTCTTACAATAACTACCTCCACCCTTTACTTGAGTTACTATAAGTGAGTTACTGTTATTTGTCTTGACCAAAAACACATTAGCAGAAAATTGAAGGATGATCCATCAAGAGTAATTTATGCATTTTCCCCTCCATTCTCTGGGGGCAGCTATTTTGCCAATTCACAGTTGTCCACTGTTGTGAAAGTCTCCAAGAATATAAAATCCGGAGAAAATGCTAGTCATTAATTGGTGTAGGCTTGTCTTTCTCAGAACAGGTAGTGATAACATCATACAGTTTACTCTATAAGGAAGCTAAACTTTCATCCTTTCAAGAAGAGAGGAAATCTGATTAAATCCATTATATTTGTAACCCCGTGCTTTATAAATGGGTCCTGACAATAAAGAGGTTAGAGGGAGGAAGTTTTAGCAAGTTTCCTTTAATGAAACTTAATGAGATCCTCTCACCTGAGTTTTTATTGACCTAAGCGTCTTTGAGGAAATAGCTTCACCTACCATCCACCAAAGAAGCTCAGTTGACCAAGTACAAAGAGGCAAAAACAAGCCAGGAGGCTTAATTCAATCCATCCATGCTAAGCAAATATGACCCACGACAAAGCTGCATTAAATAGAACCTGCAAATGACAAACATAACATGTTTATTCAACCCCTTCTGTGTTCAGGCTTTGTGTTAGGTCCTGGCAGCATAGAAGTAAGTGAGAAAGACTTGTTCCTGCACTCAGAACATAGAATCTATGGGAAAGATGGATACTGAATACATATTTATAAGCAAGAGTATAAATACCAAGGGGAAGGACATGAGAGCAAAGCAGGGAAAACCTCCCCAATAAACTTTATTTCTTTATTATTTTGAAGCTGACACCTGAAGAATGAGCAAGAGGAAAAGCCTTCTAGAAATAAGGATATTATTTGCAGAAGAGGTCAGCCTCCTACTGGGTTTCATACAATTTCTTTGTGCTGCTAAAACTCCACCTGTAATCCTGCACAGGGCATTCTCAAGAGTAGGTCACGTTTTTGGAGGAATAGTGGTAGTTTTTGATCACCTGTTTGTTCTCTGCAGCAGGTGCTGTTGGTGCCTGCACAGGGGACATCTGTAGACAGCTGCCTTGCAGGCTGAGGTCCTGTCCCCACCTACATGGGCTGTCTGGCTGCAGACACTATGGGGGTCTTGTGGGGGAAGCCAGCAGCACCAGAGATTTAATGCTTCTCACTGGTTTTCTACTAATATGGGACAGGGAGTTAGAGTTTCCTCATCCTTTAGTGGACTACTCTGAGGTGTGTTTACACAGCCTTTAAGAGGATTCTCGATAGGACCGAAGCCCCAGTAGCCTTCACTGGCCGTGTGTGATCTGTGCCTCAAGAAGTCCTTAATGGGGGCACCTGGGTGGCTCAGTCAGTTAAGTGGCTGACTTCAGCCCAGGTCGGGATCTCACAGCTTGTGGGTTTGAGCCCTGAGTTAGGCTCTGTGCTGACAGCTTGGAGCTTGGAGCCTGCTTCAGATTCTGTGTCTCCCTGTCTCTCTCCCCGTCTCCCACTCATGCTGTCTCTCGCTCTCTCTCAAAACTAAATAAATATTTAAACATTCTTTAAAAAAAGAGTCCTTAATGGGCTTTCCTTCCTTCTCTGCCTACCTTCTCCCTCATTTCCTCACAATGCTTCCTAGGATTTCTATCTTGGGGTCTGCTTTTGAGGGGAAGCCACACTACAATGATCTCCAAGCTCTTCATTTTTGCTTTCAAGTTGATGTCATGATTGTATTTATGGTTTGTGGGGACTCCTGTGGGTGGAAAGGAAGGAGAGGACATTCTGGACCAGAAGCTTCTGCTCCTTTCATAATCAGAAG
This sequence comes from Lynx canadensis, assembly GCF_007474595.2. NCBI lineage: Eukaryota > Metazoa > Chordata > Mammalia > Carnivora > Felidae > Lynx > Lynx canadensis. The sequence continues at coordinate 190,433,332 of NC_044303.2, read as the reverse complement.
TCTTGGTGTGTGTGTGTGTGTGTGTGTGTGTGTGTGTGTGTGTGTGTGTGATTAAAAGTAAATCCTCTTTAGGAAACTGTTGAAAACATCTGTCTCATGTTATTCTTCTCCAGAAGGCTTATATTAAAAAAATAAAGAAAGTGGAAGCAAACCATGTTGGGGGATGAGCCCTGACCTGGGAGTCAAGGGATCTGAATCAAATTCTGTTACAGTCACTCACTGTGTGACCTTGGGAGGGAAACTTCCCCTCTTTGGGCATGGGTTTCCTCATCTATGAAGTGGCAAGGCAGGACTTAGTGGTCTTCAGGGTCACCTAGGGTGCCCTTTGAATATATTTTAACTCCATGGTGTGTAAGCTCTGCTCCAAGCCCAGGGTATGCCAGGGATGGGGGAAGGAAGGAAAGATTGGATGAGGCCTCATTCATTCATCAAATGGTTCTTGAAGCTTACCCAGTGCCAGGTACTCTTTCAGGTCTTGGAGGCAGAGGTAAACAAGGGAGTGTCAACTGCCTGCTCTGATTCAACCAAAGAAGGCCTTGAATGAAGAGAGTTTGGAGGTTAAAAAAAAAATAAAACTAGTCTTATCCTCTTTTCATCATCTATTTGGCACCTATACATGAATGCAGTTTTTTTTTTTTTTTTTAATTAGATTAACCATTTACTCTCTAGCACGAAACAAAGCCCTATGGGAAAATGACATGTGGGGAAGGGATATTTTAATGGGAAAAACTTGGGACTATGGGTGCTCTCCTGGAGAGTGAGATGAGGTGGGTAATTATAGGGGGCTTGGGAGAGCTCAGTGATGTGGGTGCCTGGCTGTGGGCAGGAAAAGTGGTCAGTTCAGAGGTGGAGGACTGGCCCTTATCTTGAGCTTTTCCATCTCGGGGCCTCTCAATGTAGCCAGTAGTTTGTACTAAAATTACTGGTCAGGTCACAATGGTGTTTTTTATAAATAGGAGATTGAGATGGGGAGTGGGTGAAAATAGAATGATTTATCATCCTAAAGCAACAGATTTGGGTGTAGGCCCAGTGCTACTGAAAGGGTCCTTTTCATGATGCGTGGGCAACTCTTTCTGCTTCGTAAGTCATCAGAGAGGCAATTGGAATGGCTTTTAAACATGGACCCTGTCAAGTGATACAAAAGTCCCATGATTTACAACCCAAAAAAGTTTATCTTGCTCTGGGAAAAAAGAAGACTTTGGAACCAAAGCTTCACATTTAGAAGCCAATAAAAACATCTTAAAATAACGCCCCCTCCTCCCTTCTTTTCTATAATGAGAAATGGAGGATTTAGCAAGAGGTAGGGGGGCTGTGGGCAGGACTATTGCAATCACCAGTGATTGAGCTTCAAGGTCCAAGGACTTTGTTGTGGGCACTGGAGCCCTAATGATTTATAATTAACTCCAACAAGAAAAACCAAATGCCATGCACTTTCCTAACAGAGCTACAAAAATAACCACATTCATAGTGTTTGCAAAATTGGAAACAAATGTCCCAAGGAACATAAGAGCTCCATGCTGTCCTACCCGAGCTTTGGGGGAAGAAAAATACTGGCACTCAGTCACGACCACAAATGATGAGCCAATATCGTTTGTCATGGGAAATTCATCTGGGCAAAATCGGATTGCACCATTAGCCCTCAATGACTCTGAGAAATAACCATACTGAAATGCCTCAAATTAAATTCAGCCAAGGGCTGGGTCTAACATCCTCTTTTCTAGGAGTTGCTGAGTTTTGTTTCTTTATCCCCTCTTTTTAACATGGAAGAACTGAAAGGGGGAAAACAATCAATGCCTAATTGTACCCTTGTTCCTGAAATGGTTCAGACATGGCTGTTTTTAAAAAGTGGATACAAACAAGGGTAATGACCATGAAAAGCATTAGGGGTCTTTGAAGTGGTACACAAGGGCAAGGTGACCTTAGTTCACTGTTAAAGAATTATGAGGGGTGGAGCTGGTTATGTGGCAACTGGATTAATGACCTATAATCTTAGTTTACTAAAAAAAATTTTTTTTAGGATATATGAATCCTATTCCATGAATAATCTTAGTTCTTGTGCTAATGTAGAATATAAAAGGTTTAGTTACAGAAGTTTACTCAAGAGAAATTCTCTATCTGTAGGGACCTTTTGATGCTTTTAAACATCAAAGTTATGCAACAAAGGACAGAGTTAATGGTTCTAAAGACAATAATGAACTAAGTCTAGGCATTATGGCAAATACTTTACAGGCATCTTTGTAAATTTGCAAAACTCTATGAAACAGTCTAATTCCCATTTTATAGATGAGAAAATAAAGCCTCTGAAAGGTTTAATAACTTGCCAAATCGCAGTTAGTGAAAAGTAGAGCTGGGACAAAGACCCACTATTATTTGACTCCAAAGGCCATATTACGTGCTCACTCTTAGGTGGATTTCTGTGTTTTCCCCCTTTTGCTCAATGCTTTCCAAACTGTTTCATCAAATTTTCCAGAAGTTCAACTTTGAAGGCCACAGGAAAATTTCAGATGACCTTACCTTATTTCCCTAATTCTGTATGTCAGAGAGGTGGGGAACAAAACCCTTTCAATGCTCAAATCTCATAATCCTACCTCCAATTTTATGAAATAAGTAATGTACCTCCCCTCATGAGACCCAAGACAGTAATATTAGCTGAGTGAGAAGGAATACAGATGAGTGAACTTTCCAACTGACTTAGACATAGCAGCAATAAAATGTGAACTTGAAAAGTGCCTGAGAATATATTGTTTGAACTTTTGTCAGTTCATGTAAACTTTGTGCAATGAATATGCAAATCTCCTCCATATTTTCATGCTTATATACTTCTAACAGACCTGGATATAGCCTCTTGGGAAAATGCTGGTTTAAGCCTTTCTGCAAAAGTCACCTATGAGACTGATAATTTCCACTGGCTCTGTCTAAAACATGACATTAATTGAAAAAATTCCCATTCCTTGTGTTTTGCTTGAGAGAAATTAATTCTTCCTATGAGAAGTTATTTTTTTTAATGTCCTAAAACTATCTGAACTTTAGGAATTTGAACCTTACCTTGTAGCTACCTTCTTTCCTAAGAAACATAATCTATCCAAGCTGTTAAAGTGTTGTGAATGCCAATAATAGGACAATTTTATAGTGTTCAGGACATGAAGCTAAAGCATATTAGACTGCTGGGTGTATGTGTATTTGTTCACATTTAAAAACTAGTTAAACATTTCAGACCTCTTTAGAATTATACAGGGTTATTTTATTACAGGGCTCTCGAACTTTCTAGAGGCAGCAATCTTCCGGTGATCTTTATCAAGCTGTTCTCTTCTAGCCTCCTACATGGCTGCTTGTTTGGTTCTTTCTTTTTCTTTTCTTCCTCCTCCCTTTATCGCCCCTTGAATTTAGCCTTAACAGGGAAATAAAATGTCAAATATATGTGAAAAAAATCCAATGGTAATTTGCAAATGGGAATATAATTTGAAGCCCATGCCAAAGTTAAGCAGCTAGGTTTTAAACTTTTTTTCTTTCTCTGCTAATTAGGCTGCACATTTTAAATCTTAAACATGTGCAGAGTTGTGAGGGATCTTGTGTGTAGAGAGAAGCTTAATTCCAGCACCTCTTAAGAGTCAAGTGTTCAGTTTTACAGTACTCACAACAGACACCATCAGTAACGCACATCTGTTTGAATGCCTTTTGCACAAATGGCAGTGTGGAAAGAAGGATCAGAGAAAGTTAGAGCTGGCGTGCACTCTGATGTCATCTATTCCAGTGGTTTCTAATTATTTTTAGGCCAGAAACAAATAAGATATTACCCAGAAGCCTGATATGTAAAGCAGATAGCCTTGAGCCACTATGTATGGAGGGTGTGTACATGTGGGTATGGGTATGAAAGACTGTGTGTGAATGTGGGTGCATTTTGCCTCACCTTCCTCTGTTAGGACAGAGTACCTATCAGTCTGGGAATGGGTACACAAAACTCTTAGATTTATAGTTTGAAAATTCTAGATTTTGGACCACCCTTTCATTTTATTGAGGAAGAACCCAAGTTCCAGAAAGCTGCAGTGAGCTGTTCAAGGTCATACTGCTAGAAAGAGGTTGAGTAGACTCTTGAACTAGGTCTTCTGTTTCTGGGCATTCTGCTCTTTTGTTTTGTTCTACCTGCTAAATTTATTATATTTTCTTTTACTTCACGCTGTCATGTCTATTTTAACACATAAGTGTATACATGTTTCCTGTTAGTTTCTTTGGAAACCACATGTATCAGTTTAATTATATTTCCTTCCTATTATAAGGAAGGACTACAAAGTACTGTTGGTATGCTTGCCTGCCTGTCTGTTTGTCTTTTCCATTTTTATTGAGATATAGTTGACACATAAGTGCCCTTTCTTTTCCTACTATAATGCACTGTTTCCTGGAATGCAGACAAATTATCCATGTGTACTAGTGAGAAATCCAATAAGATATGTGCATAAAAATAAAGTTAGTGTACATGTAAGGGTAAGGTTGAATACTTAAAGGCTTATTAATTTGGTCATTAAAAATATGTATATAACTGTGGAATTAGGAGTGTGAAAAATAATTGCAAAAGATTGGTATAACAATGTTGTAAAAACCATGGATGATTCTGTATCCATTTGATTTCTTAAAAAAAATTTTTTTTAATGTTTCTTTATTTTTGAGAGAGAAAGAGAGAGAGAGAGAGAGAGAGAGCGCGCATGAGTGAGGGAGGGGCAGAGAGAGAAGTAGACACAGAATCCGAAGCAGGCTCCAGGCTCTGAGCTGTCATCACAGCCCGACATGGGGCTTGAACTCACAAACTGCGAGATAATGATCTGAGCTTAACTGGCTGAGCCACCCAGGTGCCCCCATTTGATTTCTTCATAAGTGTCTTTAAGATTTCATCACTCTTTAAGGAAACCTAAGCTGGAAATGGTAGACATTGCATTATGAGTTTAGTGTATGCAAAAAATAAAATGACCAATTTCAATCACCATACCTATTCTCAATGAGCAAGAATGTGTGAATCAGGGAACAATGCACATTTATATATCCAAAGTTAAAACAAAATCAGGGTGTCTGGGTGATTCAGTCGGTTGAGTGTCTGACTTCAGCTCAGGTCATGATCTTGCTAGTGGGTTGCCGCCCCACATCAGGCTCTGTGCTGATGCTTAGAGCCTAGAGCCTGCTTTAGATTCTGTGTCTCCCTCTCTCTCTGCCCCTCCCCTGCTCGTGCTCTGTCTCTCTCTCTCTCAAAATAGATAGACATTAAAAAAAAAGTTTTTTAAAGCTATAAAACAAACTATAAAAACTTTAAAAAACAAATAGTAAGTGCTATTATATGTAATTATTTATTACCAATTGACCTAAAAAAATTGTTTGGCCAACTACCAGTCTTAATCATATGAATATGAGAACTTCTTTACCATAGCCCTGCTGTGTGCCTATATTTACTGATACCAATTTTCTAGCCATTTGAATTATGATTTTCTCAAAGCAAATAGCATATTACTGGAAATCCAGAATATATAACTTCCTACTGAGTTCCAGTATATAATATGCTGTATTTATAAACAAAATAATTTTATCTTTTGCAACTACAATTTAGAGTTACTTTTAATTCATATGTAATAATGTGATTAATTTTTTTTCCCTTAGAAAATCTCTATGCAAAGTATATATGCAACCACTATTCCATCAGGTCTGGTAATTTCTGCCGTTATGGAACTCACTATTGAAAATCTTGCCTTATATTATCACTAGGTAGATGGAATTTTGCATTGCCTTTGAAGTCATGAAGAAACTTCATCATATGGATATATGGATGGTTTGGGAGTTTTCCTGGGTTTCCCACCAAGCAAATACCTGAGGTTTTAGCAGGCTCAAATTCAGTAGGGGATGGAATAGGCAGGGAGTATAGGTAGTCCAGAATTCAAGAAATCCAAGTTGTTGGCAAGAGCAGCACAACAGAGATTTATACTCTGCCCTGCCTAATCCCTTTCACTAAGGTGGTAGGGGAGGTCCCAAGTCTTATTTCTTCAGGCAGAAAGGAATCAAGGGGTGCTAGGCTGGGAAAATCTTTCCCATGATTAAGCCAGTGGCAGAGATCCAACTCAAGTCGTCCTTGCAAGGGGCTGACCAATACTACAGAGCCAAAGCATTCATTTATGGGCAGGATTTGGTTCCTTCTTCTCTCTCTTAAGTAGTCTTTTTTAATTTTGAAAAATTTTAATATGTTAAATTTTTATTTATTTATTTTTGTGGACAATGAGAAACCAGGCCCTACAGTTCTTCAGAGCTTGGGTGGTCCAATTACTAATTCTTTGTTGAAAGTTCTGCAGTGCACTGGCACTGGCCACGAAATCGCAGCAAGTATGCATACCTCTCCAGGCCTCTGAGAACATGTAGATTTCAGTGTGTATGCCCAAAGCCACACCCCTTTCCACTTCCTCTATTACCCTTGCAAAATGAGGATGAAGGCTGATCCCAGACAAAATGAATGAGTAGGGCATGGCCTTTGAGCATTTGATAGGTTCTGGAAAGCTGTCCATTCAATCCAGCAATAAATAAATACCACTGTTTTTTCTGTAGTCTCAGTTCTATATTTCTTTTCTTTTCTTTTTCGCTTTTATGTATATAAAGAGAGAGCGCGAGCAGGGAAGTGGGGCAGAGGGAGAGAGAGAGAATCTTAACTAGGTTCCATGCTCAGTGCAGAGCCCAACTTGGTGCTCAATTCCATGTCCCTGGGATCGTGACCTGAGCTGAAATCAAGAGTTGGATGTTCAACGAACTAAACCACCCAGGTTCCCCCTCAGGTTTATATTCCCATCATTAAAAATGCATCACCACTTTGATTCTAAAAAAGCATCTTGTTTTTCTTCAGATATTGAGAAATCATACCTTAACTAGATTACCACTTTTGTGGGAATTACTTCATTTCTTTGATTCTAAGGTGCGTTTTCTCCCACATTTGAACACTTCTGTAATGCTCAGTTAGTGTACGGTGTATGTACTTCATGTGATATTCCATTTTTATTTCTTGGAAAGTTTTTACTAACTTGATGATTCATCTTAAAAGGATAAAATCTTAGAATCAGGAGAATACCATCGCTTCTTTAGTTAATTTCTAATTTTGACCCTGAATGAAACTATGTAACCACAAGATTATGATGGTGATGATGGAAGAGGAGGAAATGTGAGGAAAGTAGGGACAGATTGTTGAAATGGGAGAGGGACTATGCTAGAGAAAATTTTACTGTCTTATTTCTACTTGGGATTATGGTTTTGACCTCCATTCAGCTGCATTTAACTGGGCATTTCCCCCACCAATTGGAGTGGAGAAGTTCAGATCTGTTTTATCATCTCTATCAAGAACCACTGATTTATTGCCTGCCATATAAATTTATGAAGAGATATAAAGCACAGCCTTTGAACCTCAGGATATATTGATTATTAAAAATTTGTGACTTCATTGGTAAAGCAGGGAAAGGCTTCCATTAAATATTATTTTTTGTTAACAACTTTATCTTTATATAATTCACATACACTACAACTTACCTATTTAAAGTGTATATTTCAATGGATTTAAGTATATTCACAGAGTTGGGCAAATATTACCACACTAATTTTAGAACATTTTCATCACTCCCAAAAGAAGTTTAACATTCCTTGCAGTCACCACTTATTCCTCCCATCTCCCTTAACTCTAGATATCACTATTTCATTTAAATTTGAAGACCAAAAATACAGGGTGGTGGAGGGGCTAGACTAGGGCAATGAACTAGGAATTAGAAGTTTTCAGAACATTCCAAAATTTGGCATTGCTTCTTAGAAATTATGTAATTTCTTTGAGCCACATATTCTTAATCTGTATAATTGGTATAATGAAAGCCATATCACAAGTAGTTATTATTATTGTTATTATTATTTTTTAATTTTGCAAGCCCATATTCTTTAGGCCTCATTTATTCATATTTTGTTTTTTATTTTTTTAACTTTATTTTTTATTTTTTAAAATCTACATCCAAATTAGTTAGTATATAGTGAAGCAATGATTTCAGTAGATTCCTTAATTCCCCTTACCCATTTAGCCCATCCCCCCTCCCACAACCCTTCCAGCAACCCTCAGTTTGTTCTCCATATTTATGAGTCTCTTTTGTTTTGTCCCCCTCCCTGTTTTTATATTATTTTTGCTTCCCTTCCCTTATGTTCATCTGTTTTGTATCTTAAAGTCCTCATATGAGTGAAGTCATATGATTTTTGTCTTTCTCTGACTAATTTCACTTAGCATAATACCTCCAGTTCCATCTACGTAGTTGCAAATGACAAGATTTCATTCTTTTTGATTGCTGAGTAATACTCCATTGTGTATATATATATACCACATTTTCTCTATCCATTCATCCATCAATGGACATTTGGGCTCTTTCCATACTTTAGCTATTGTTGATAGTGCTGCTATAAACATAGGGGTGCATGTGTCCCTTCGAAACAGCACACCTGTATCCCTTGGATAAATGCCTAGTAGTGCAATTGCTGGGTCGTAGGGTAGTTCTCTTTTTAGTTTTTTGAGAAACCTCCATACTGTTTTCCAGAGTGGCTGACCAGCTTGCATTCCCACCAGCAATGCAAAAGAGATCCTCTTTCTCCTCATCCTCGCCAACATCTGTTGTTGCCTGAGTTGTTAATGTTAGCCATTCTGACAGGTGTAAGGTGGTATCTCATTGTGGTTTTGATTTGTATTTCCCTGATGATGAATGATGTTGAGCATTTTTTCATGTGTCGTTTGGCCATCTGGATGTCTTCTTTGGAGAAGTGTCTCGTCATGTCTGTTGCCCATTTCTTCACTGGATTGTTTGTTTTGGGTGTTGAGTTTGATAAATTCTTTGTAGATTTTGGATACTAACCCTTTATCTGATATGTAATTTGCAAATATCTTCTCCCATTCTGTCAGTTGCCTTTTAGTTTTGCTGATTGTTTCCTTCACTGTGCAGAAGCTTTTTATTTTGATGAGGTCCCAGTAGTTCATTTTTGCTTTTGTTTCCCTTGCCTCTGGAGATGTGTTGAGTAAGAAATTGCTGCGGGCAAGATCAAAGAGGTTTTTGCCTGCTTTCTCCTCAAGGATTTTGATGGCTTCCTGTCTTACGTTGCGGTCTTTCATCCATTTTGAGTTTATTTTTGTGTATGGTGTAAGAAAGTGGTCCAGGTTCATTCTTCTGCATGTCGCTGTCCAGTTTTCCCAGCACCACTTGCTGAAAAGACTGTTTTTATTCCATTGGATATTCTTTTCTGCTTTGTCAAAGATTAGTTGACCATACGTTTGTGGGTCCATTTCTGGGTTCTCTGTTCTATTCCATTGATCTGAGTGTCTGTTCTTGTGCCAGTACCATACTGTCTTGATGATGACAGCTTTGTAGTATAGCTTGAAGTCTGGGATTGTGATGCCTCTGGCTTTGGTTTTCTTTTTCAAGATTGCTCTGGCTATTCGGGGTCTTTTCTGGTTCCATACAAATTTTAGGATTGTTTGTTCTAGCTCTGTGAAGAATGCTGCTGTTACTTTGATAGGGATCACGTTGAATACATAGATTGCTTTGGGTAGTATCGATATTTTAACAATATTTGTTCTTCCTATCCAGGAGCATGGAATCTTTTTCCATTTCTTTGTGTCTTCTTCAATTTCTTTCATAAGCTTTCTATAGTTTTCAGTGTATAGATTTTTCACCTCTTTGGTTAGATTTATTCCTTGGTATTTTATGGTTTTTGGTGCAACTGTAAATGGGATCGATTCCTTGATTTCTCTTTTTGTCACTTCATTGCTGGTGTATAGGAATGCAATTGTTTTCTGTGCATTGATTTTATATCCTGCAACTTTGCTGAATTCATGAATCAGTTCTAGCAGTTTTTTGGTGGAATCTTTTGGGTTTTCCATATAGAGTATCATGTTATCTGCAAAGAGTGAAAGTTTGACCTCCTCCTGGCCGATTTGGATGCCTTTTATTTCTTTGTGTTGTCTGATTACAGAGGCTAAGACTTCCAATTCTATGTTGAATAATAGAGGCAAGAGTGGACATCCCTGTCTTGTTCCTGACCTTAGGGGGAAAACTCTGTTTTTCCCCATTGAGGATGATATTAGCGTTGGGTCACTCGTGTATGGCTTTTATGATCTTGAGGTATGCTCCTTCTGTCCCTACTTTCTTGAGGGTTTTTATCAAGAAAGGATGCTGTATTTTGTCAAGTGCTTTCTCTGCATCTGTTGAGAGGATCATATGGTTCTTGTCCTTTCTTTTATTGATGTGATGAATCATGTTAAGTGTTCTGTGGATATTGAACCAGCCCTGCATCCCACTTGGTCATGGTGAATAATTTTTTCTAATGTATTTTTGGATCTGGTTGGCTAATATCTTGCTGAGGATTTTTGCATCCATGTTCATCAGGGAAACTGGTCTATAGTTCTCCTTTTTATTGGGGTCTCTGGTTTTGGAATCAGGGTAATGCTGGCTTCATAGAAAGAGTTTGGAAGTTTTCTTTCCATTTCTACTTTTTGGAACAGTTTCAAGAGAACAGGTGTTAACTCTTCCTTAAATGTTTGGTAGAATTCCCCTGGAAAGCCATCTGGTCCTGGACTCTTGTTTTTTGGCAGATTTTTGATTACTCATTCAATTGCCTTACTGGTTATGGGTCTGTTCAAATTTTCTATTTCTTCCTGTTTCAGTTTTGGTAGTGTATATGTTTCTAGAAATTTGTCCATTTCTTCCAGATTGCCCATTTTATTGGCATATAATTGCTCATAATATTCTCTTATTATTATTTTTATTCCTGTTGTGTTGGCTGTGATTTGTCCTCTTTCATTCTTGATTTTACTTATTTGGGTCCTTTCCTTTTTCTTCTTGATCAAACTGGCTAGTGGTTTATCAATTTTGTTAATTCTTTCAAAGAACCAGCTTCTGGTTTCATTGATGTGTTCTACTGTTTTTTTTGGTTTCGATAGCATTAATTTCTACTCTAATCTTTATTATTTCCTGTCTTCTGCTGGTTTGGGGTTTTATTTGCTGTTCTTTTTCCAGCTCCTTAAGGCATAAGGTTAGGTTGTGTATCTGAGATCTTTCTTCCTTCTTTTGGAAGGCCTGGATTGCTATATACTGTCCTCTTATGACCGCCTTTCCTGCATCCCAGAGGTTTGGGGTTGTGGTGCTATCATTTTCATTGACTTCCATATACTTTTTAATTTCCTCTTTAACTGCTTGGTTAGCCCATTCATTCTTCAGTAGGATGTTCTTCAGTCTCCAAGTATTTGTTACCTTTCCGAATTTTTTCTTGTGATTGATTTCAAGTTTCATAGCATTGTGGTCTGAGAATATGCACGGTATGATCCCGATCTTTTTGTACTTACTTAAGGCTGATTTGTGTCCCAGTATACGGTCTATTCTGGAGAACATTCCATGTGCACTGGAGAAGAATGTATATTCTGCTGCTTTAGGATGAAAAGTTCTGAATATATCTGTTAAGTCCATCTGGTCCAGGGTGTCAGTCTAAGCCATTGTTTCCTTGTTGATTTTTTGATTAGATGATCTTTCCATTGCTGTAAGTGGGGTGTTGAAGTCTCCTACTATTATGGTATTACTATCGATGAGTTTCTTTATGTTTGTGATTAATTGATTTATATATTTGGGTGCTTGCACATTTGGCACATAAATGTTTACAATTGTTAGGTGTTCTTGGTCTATGGACCCCTTGATTATGATATAATTCCCTTCTGCATCTCTTGATACAGTCTTCATTTTAAAGTCTATATTGTCTGATATAAGTATGGCTACTCTGGCTTTCTTTTGTTGACCATTAGCAAGATAGATGGTTCTCCATCCCCTTATTTTCAATCTGTAGGTGTCTTTAGGTCTAAAGTGGGTCTCTTGTAAACAGCATATAGATGGGTCTTGTTTTCTTATCCATTCTGTTACCCTATGTCTTTTGATTGGAACATTGAGTCCATTGACATTTAGAGTAAGAACTGAAAGATATGATTTTATTCCCATTATGATGATTGTAGAGTTGGAGTTTCTGGTGGTGTTCTCTGGGCCTTTCTAATCTTATGTTGCTTTTGGTATGTATGTATGTATGTATTTATTTATATGTATATATTTTCATCTTTTCTCCCCTAGAGTGTCCCCCTTAAAATTTCTTGCAGGGCTGGTTTGGTGGTCACAAACTCCTTTAATTTTTGTTTGTCTGGGAAACTTTTTATTTCTCCTTCTATTTTGAATGACAGCCTTGCTGGATAAAGAATTCTTGGCTGCATATTTTTCTGATTCAGCACACTGAATATATACCGCCACTCCTTTCTGGCCTGCCAAATTTCTGTGGATAGTTTTGCTGCAAACCTGATCTGTCTTCCCTTGTAGGTTAGGGACTTTTTTTTCCCTTACTGCTTTCATGATTCTCTCCTTGCCTGAGTATTTTGTGAATTTGACTGTGCTATGCCTTGTTGATGGTCGGTTTTTGTTGAATCTAATGGGAGTCCTCAGTGCTTCCTGGATTTTGATGTCTGTGTCTTTCCCCAGGTTAGGAAAGTTTTCTGCTATGATTTGCTCACATAACCCTTCTACCCCTATTTCTCTCTCTTCCTCCTCTGGGACCCCTATGATTCTGATGTTGTTCCTTTTTAATGGGTCATTGATTTCTCTAATTCTTAAATTGTGCTCTTTTGCCTTAATCTCCCTTTTTTTCCTCTGCTTCGTTATTCTCTATAAGTTTGTCCTCTATATCACTGATTCTCTGTTCTGCCTTGTCCATCCTTGCTGCCGCTGCATCCATCCGTGATTGCAGCTCAGTTATAGCATTTTCAATTTCATTCTGGCTATTTTTTACTTCCTTTATCTCTGCAGAAAGGGATTCTAATCTATTTTCGACTGCAGCTAGTGTTCTTATTATTGTGATTCTAAATTCTGGTTCAGACATCTTGCTTGTGTCTGTGTTGGTTAAATCCCTGGCTGTTGTTTTTTCGTGCTCTTTCTTTTGGGGTGAATTCCTTCGTTTTGTCATTTTGAAGGGAGAAAAGGAATTAATGAGGTAGAAAATTTGAAATTAAAAAAATATTAAAATTAAAAATTAAACACACACACACACACACACACACACACACAGAAATCAAATAAATGATGCTAGATCCTAGGTGTGTTTTGGTCCGGGTGTAGAAAGTGGTTTGACAGATTAGAGAAACAAACAAAAAAAAAGGGGGGGGTAAGACAAAAAAAAAGGAAATTGTTTGAGAATTTGAAAAAATGAATACACTAAAGTAGACTAAAATACACAAAAGTAGGGAATATAGTAGAAACAATTATAGAAAAATATTTTTAATAAAAATTAAAAAGAAATATGAATTTTTTCATTTTCTGTATTTAAGAAAAAGAAAAGAAACAAAAAAGAGAAAAAAGATAAAAAGAGAAAAAAGAAAAGATAAAAAAAGAAATCGCTTGAAAATTTGAAAAAGTGAATACACTGTAGTAGACTGAAATAAAATGATGGGAGTAAGATAGAATTTGAAAAAATTTACATAAAAGCAAAATAATAATAATTCAATAAAGATATTTTAAAAAGAAATTGAAAGTAAAAATGAAGATTTTCTCTTTCTGCATTCAAGAAAAAGAAATGAAAAAGAGAAAAAAGAGAAAGAAAGAAAAAAAGGATATTTGTTTGAAAATTTGAAAAGTTGAGTACACTGAAGTAGACTAAAATAAAATGATGGAAGTAAAGTAGAATTTGAAAAAATTTACACAGAAGTAAAAAATATAGTAATAAAAATTAAAGACATATTTTTATTTATTTATTTATTTATTTATTTATTTTAATTTTTTTTTTAAACGTTTATTTATTTTTGAGACAGAGAGAGACAGAGCATGAATGGGGGAGGGTCAGAGAGAGGGAGACACAGAATCTGAAACAGGCTCCAGGCTCCAAGCTGTCAGCACAGAGCCCAACGCGGGGCTTGAACTCACGGACCGCGAGATCATGACCTGAGCCGAAGTTGGCCGCCCAACCGACTGAGCCACCCTGGCGCCCCAAACACATATTTTTAATAAAAATTGAAAATAAAAATGAGTTTTCTCTCTTTCTGTATTCAAGAAAAAGAATTGTAAAAGAGAAAAAGGAAAAAGAAAAAAAAATTGAATAGATTAACCTAACAGAAGAAGTAGGACTGAAATTGCTTTGTTTTCCCCTAGAAGTCAGTCCATGTAGCTCTTTATAGTCCATAAATTAAACTGGTGGTGAGGTTTGTGTTCTTGAAGAGCGAAGTTGGCCCAGTTGGGCAGGGCTTGGTGTAACAGCTCCGCTCTCCCCTAGATGGCGCTGCTAGCCTACTGGGGTGGGTTGTTGCGGTGCTCATCGGTGCGCATGCGCAGGAGCGGTGAAAAATGGTGCGACCCAGCCACCCAGTCTGTTCTCCTCGCTCAGCAATCGCACACCGGTCCTCCGTCTTCAGCTCTCGTCCACTCCCCGCTTTTCCACTCTCTGTGACCAGGCCCCAGGCAGTACCTCTCTCCCAAGTTTTGTCTCAGATGCGGCTGTTTTCTCCGGCCCCTTACTTCTGAAGGACTGCGGCTTTGACCTGCTCCGCCCCTCTGTGGGAGGGTCTCACTGAGCAATGGCGGAGTGAGCAATGGCCAAATGTCAGCTGCACCCAGGAACGCTTGCTGGACCCTGCTGTTGCCGGTGCCCTGAGACCGCGGCCAGGTGCCAGCCCGCTCCCCCCAAAAATCGCGACACAGTATAGCCTCAGCATTTCAGGGACCATGGAAAATTGCAACACACATCTGGCACCAGGCTTCACCCTCAACAACCTTGTCCCAGCACCAGCGAATGTGGCTGCCTTCCGGGGTCTGCTGGGACCAGGTGGCTTCAACAGTCTCTACCAAATGTCCTTCCAGCAGTGGAACCGCTTTTCCCTGTGTGGCCCGAGAACCTCCTGGACCCCATTCTGTTCCTGGGGACTCACCTTTCCCACCAGAACACCGCCAGGTATCGAGCTGCGGAGTTTCAGCCTTTGTGCTCCCCTTGTTTACAGTCTTAATGGAATTTAAACCCTCTCCTTTCTCCTTTCTCCCGTTTTAGTTTAGTCCCTACGGCTGTTTCCAATTTTCCACTTTCTCTCCTGCTGATTTTGGGGAAGGGTGTTTTCCCGTATGTTCTCCCCCTCCCCAGTCTCCACCTGCAAAAGGGGTTCCCTAACTTTCAGGGCTTCTTGCTCCCCACGTTCAGCTCTTTGTGTTGTGTACCTGCTGAATTCTGTGGTTCAGGTTGTGCAGATTGTTGTATTAATCTTCCAATCGGTTTTCTAGATGTGTAGGATGGTTTAGTGTTGGTCTGGCTAGATTTCCTGGATGCGAGACACACGAAAAGCTTCCATGCTGTTCCGCCATCTTGGCTCCTCCCCCCGCAAGTAGTTATTATTAATGTGATGGTTTTGAGGATTAACTAAGATAGCATATGTGAAAGCACCAGCACAGGGCATGTCACATAGTAGGTTCAGAATATTATTTTCTTCATCTTTTCATTTCTCTTCAAGATGGGCCCTGAATTGAGCTGCTGAAGGATGACTGGTCTCTCTCCTCCCTTTACATGAAGACTGAGTCCTTTGTAGATGCCAACCCAGTGTTCCCTCTCAGCAGTCCCCTTTTATATGTGGTTAAAGCCCAGTACTGCTGCTGGTGACATCTCGATTCAGCAGCTGAGCTGATAATACAAAACAGAGGGTCTGATTCCCATTTTCTCAGAAAAGAAAAAAAACAAAAAAGTCATGTCATCCACTTTATTCAATCGGAAGTCAGCCTAAGCTCTCAAAATTTCCATTAACCGGATGGTTTTCAAAGGGATTCGTAGCAGTTAGGAACCAAGGTGGTCAGCAAGGATGATGGATGTGGAGCAAATACAATGATCCTCTCAGTGCCCCCGTAAGAATCTCCATGCGGTAAAAAAAGAATGAGGGTCACTGGACTCCAGAAACCAATCCCATTGGCTTTTGGCTCTGGAAAAGTCCACGGAGCTGTGCCAAGACTTTTCTTTGAAATTTCAGAGATGTCTGGCTTATCTTTATTTGTCCATCCTTGAGGAGTGGTGGAGAGATGAAGGGCATTTCTGTGTTGATGTGATAGATGGTGAAATTGAAGTGTAGGGTAATTTCCATGGTCTGAGGCCCTGAGGTCTTTCAAAGAAAACATTAATGATGATCTTCTCATGATTCTAGGCCCTCTGATCCCACTTCTGGCAGAATCGGGATGCCACTGAGAACTTTTGGCTCTCTTTATGTCTCTGTCGACTTTTGCCAACACCAGCTCCAGGTTATTCTACTGAAAACAATTTAGTCAAAAATAAGCTGATCAATGTAACTATTTGGCAAAGAAAAATATAAGATAAGTGTTCTACAGACACTATTCCTTGATAATTTTGGTCCATGATTGTGACTGCTTTGCATCCTTTATTTATCTTTAAAGATTTCTGTCCATTCTAAAATTTAACTTTCAGTATTTCCCTATATGTTTATTATTATGTTTCAAATTCATTTCCAGCCCATTATTCCTATTCTTTGGTATTTGTTGAAGTGGAAATTTGGGATAATAGGATTTAGTTGAAACATCCAAAATATCCAATAATTCTTAGTCTGATAAAATAAACATACAGGTTCAACATTATATGTGATATAATCTTATATTCATAAGATAACAATAATGTATAGATAAGTATTTGAACAACTATACATCAAAGTCTGAGTAATGTTTGCCTGGGTGGAATTATTCTGCTTATTTGTATTGTGTTAATCCATTCAATAAAATTTTTATTAAACTCTTCTAAATGTCTTCTAAACTCTCTATGTTGGGGCTAAAGTGATAAAGAAGAAAAACAAGAAAGTTTTGCTTTCAAGAAGGTACAGAAGAGTAAGAGAGAAAGAGTAGACAGAAGAATCAAGTCAAATATATCATAGGGTTGATAGTGAAAAGTACTATGGAAAAAGAATGAAGCCAGGAAGGGGGATGGAGTGTTGGGGAGGTTTCCAATTGTAAATAAGGTCATCAAGGGAAGTTTCACTTGTCAAAGTAGCTTTTGAATAACGATCTCAAGGAGATGAGGGTGTGAACCAGATATCTATCTGGGGCAAACACATGATAGTAGAAGGAACAGTAAACTCGAATAAAAGATAAAGAGAATAGTCATGAATGAATCCAATTTTTTGGCCTGGGCAACTAGAATATAACTGCATTAATGAGATGGGGAGGTCTGCAGGAAGATGAAATTTGGGAGGCAAGACCTGGAGCTCAGTTTTGGACATTTTAAGTTTGATATCCTTGTTAGTTTAATGAGAATGCATTGTTTTTGAAATTTTGAAAACCAATAAACGATATTTTAAAAGACATTCTATTGTGGGACTAGGTAGTTCCAATGAATCTTCTATTGTTGGCCTAAATTTCTCAGTTGACTAAATTTCTGTGGCCAAATTGTTTTCAGTCAACCACATGGCACCCTTGCTCTTAAGACCACCCTCCTTAAAAGAAATTTGAAAGCAGACTCAATGGTGCTTTGCTGTCTTGACTGTCAGTGCCATTGACTCAACTGACTTCCTAGATGCTTTTTTAAAACACCCTAATCCCTCAAACTCTGCCTGACTTCTTGGACCTTTGACTCTTCTGTCAGTTTCTCTGTTTTCAGATATTTACCTTAAGTCTTAAGGCTCCGGAGCACCCAGACCCTTAGTTCTTCCTTTCCCCTGATGGTCCTTGCCTGATCACATCCATCTTGTAATTGCAGTGCTCTTATAAATCAGTATACACTACATTTCTTGAGCACCTATCTTGTGCATTTTTGGGCAGGTGAAGAAGTTGAGATGTGGCACTGACAGTCTAGGAATTTCCAATGTTGTGGAGTATATAAGTATATATAATGAGGTGGTAATGACAAGCATTTAATAGAGGGGAATCTAGGGTGCTGACTTTTGTAATAATGATCCCACCACCTCTACTCCAACATTTTATAGATTTTTCTCAGAGGCTTTTATGTACTTTTCACTATTTATCCTTTATCCCCCCTGCCCCACCCCCTGCCCCACGATTAAAAAGTAACAGATATTCATTGTAGAAAAAATGAGAAAAACAAAAATATTAAGGAAAAAAACTACTAATAATCTTATCTAGAGACAGAATGTTATTGATTAATGTTTGAGTGTATTTCTTCTCATTCTTTAGAAAAAGTTTTATTGTTGGCATTTTCCCACATCATTAATATCCTTTGGAAGAATGTTTTTTTTTTAATAGCTGAATGAAATTGATGCTTCACTATTCATTTCCTGGCTTCCTAATGTTGAGTCTTTTCATGTTTTCATAGCTAAGTTCCCTCTTGCTTGGGTTACATAGGCCTAGTGTTGAGGATGTCCAGGGATACCTGGGGGAGAGTAGTCTCATGAAATGGGAGTGTGCCCATATGAGTGCACTTGGTGAGAGGGGCGTAGCCACTTGGGGCATGAATAGCAGCACTGAATTAATCCATGCCTGTCTCCAAGCTCGTGCGTGCATGAGTATAGTAGATACCACAGACGAAATGTCAGAGAGGGACTGTTCTATATTTGAAAATCTGCTTATCATTGGTAGACCAAGGAACTTTGGAATCATATGATTTTAATGTAGTGCATTTTTTTATGATAAACATCAGTAGTTATATTTGTGAAGGAAGCTTCATAAAATAGGAATGACACAGGACTCTTCTTTTAAAAAGTGGAGAATGAGGGGCGCCTGGGTGGCGCAGTCGGTTAAGCGTCCGACTTCAGCCAGGTCGCGATCTCGCGGGCCGTGAGTTCGAGCCCCGCGTCAGGCTCTGGGCTGATGGCTCAGAGCCTGGAGCCTGTTTCTGTTTCTGTGTCTCCCTCTCTCTCGGCCCCTCCCCCGTTCATGCTCTGTCTCTCTCTGTCCCAAAAATAAATAAACGTTGAAAAAAAAATTTAAAAAAAAAAAGTGGAGAATGATCAAAACGAGATCAAAGAAAGCAGCATGATGGCTCTTCTTAAAATGTAGATGAGTCTCCCCATTTCAGTGAGATTCCTCCAGGGGAGTGAGTTTAGGGGCAGAGACAAGAAATAGGAAAAAAATTGGAAAGACAATATTATATTCTTTTAGAATTTGAAAACCAATAATGCTTTTCAAGGCTGGTATGTGAAACTTGCCCTTCTCTTTTGGCTATTCCAGCCACAGATGAGTGTTTCCTTGCCAATTAGAACATTCTTGAGGTGTTTTCTTTTTCTTCACGTGATGTTGTTTGAGATCCCATGCTTGCCATTATTTATAAATTAATTTCTGGCATTGTAGTAAATTCTAGGAAAACCAGTATAACCACAAGTGTGCAGTTAAATACTTCTGTGTTTCTTTTTTTTCTACTTGTTTTTTGTTTTGGGGTTTGAATCTTTTTTCCTATGGGAAAGACAAGAAAGGAAAAAAAAAAACTCCACTAGTGGATAGGTGATTTATAGAGTACATTTCTAACCTCCATTATTCATTTATTAGTCTTTTCATTGCTGTGAGTGTGTTCTCCCATTTGCTTAAGGCTATTTGGCCACCTTTTTTTGATAGGAGTGGTAAAGAAATTTATCATAAGGCTCTAGATTGATGGAAAGGAAATGAATTTCTTTTGACAAGAAATGCCAAAGATGATTATCAATAAATACTTCTTTAAATGTATCCAAGCCATAAAGCCAAGTAGAAAACTGGTAACACCAGTAAAGTGGTCATGTATAAATGGTCACATAAAAATGGTGTATTGGGCTGACATGAAATTGTCAGAGAGACTCAACTCTTTTTAAAGTGTGTTTTCAGCTGTTTCTGAGAAAGACTTTCTGAGGAATTTTGGAGAAGTAGTTCTGAGTGCTATAGAACAGCATCTCCCAAAGTGAGTTCTGTAGAGTGTTAAAGAGTGGAGTGGTTATCTGTTCACATTTCTTTCTGCTGGTAGTAATACCCTGATTTGCCTTTGAGGAACTACTTCTCCCTGCTGTTGGTACAAGTGGTTTGGGTGTGGCTGAGTCCAGAGGTGGATTGATGGCCCAGGACTGTTCAGTCAGCATAGTCTATCACAGCTGTCTTGGGAATTGGTGCAGGTATGACCATGTGACTAAAGACAATCTAGTGAGATTCATCCTGGGCCCTTTTTAGGACTACTGGGAAGGAGAAGCCCCTTTTTCATTGAGGTTGCTGAAAAGAGAGAATGTAAGCTCAGTGCTAATGGTCACCTTTCCACCTTGTGGAGAGAGCGTGTTGGAATGAAGCCAACACAAAGGACTGTAGAGCCCAGAAATGGAGACAGAGCAAGTCAACATGACATTGTCCAAGAGCCTGAGTCCTCTAGGCCTAAAGCCAGCCTATTCTTGGATTTAAATAAATTTTTCTGTTTTAGCCAGTTTGTACTGGGCTTCTCTCACTTGCCACCAAGAGGTTTGTCTAATTGAAAAAGTGTTCTGTGAAGATTGATCTGTCATCAAACATGTGTGGGAAACCATGGGAATATTAGCTTGAGTTATCTCAGAAGTAGACCCTACAGTTAAATTTGTGTGCAAGTAGTTTATTTGGGAAGTGGGAAGTGGGGAAGTAAGATAGTGAAGAAGAGAAGGCAACTAATAACTGGCACCTCATCAAGCCAGCAACCACTGTGGGCAACAAGAAGTTAATCCTATGGGGGAAGCTAAGGGAGGTAGTATAAAGCACATACTTCAGAGTTATCCCAACCAAACAGCAGAGGGCTGTGATAATTATAGGCAGTTATTGGTTGAGGGGCTGCTCTTGGGGTATGAGTTCCTGGTACTTCAGGCCAGCTCTGCAAGCAGGCAGAACAGTCTTTTGAGGCTTGGGGTGGGAATTGGGAGTGGAGAGAGAGAGAGAGGAGGGGAGGGAGAGAGAGACCTTAGACAAAGAGGTGCAAATAGGGACGGTGGAAGGCAGTAGGAATCAAGGGATATGAGCTAAACAAAACAAAAGTTCCTTTAAGACTTCTAAGTGCCACAAAAAAAAAAAAAAAGACTTCTAAGTGCCTTTAACATACTAATATAGATACTGAATATCCCTGGGGTTATGGTATTCTGTGTTTTCCAAATTTATTTTATCATAGAATTTTTTCTTTATGGATTGTTTTTGGAACTTGCAGTCTATAGCACATGCTTTGGGAAATGCTGTCTCAGAACACCTAGATTAAAGGCTTAATGTAGCTATAGAAACTTGCAGGACTCAATAGCATCCACCTCAAAAATTTGAAGGAATCTATGGGTAAAATTGTGAAACCTTTGGTTATGTGATGGACTGAATGTTTATATTACCTCAAAATTTATATGTTGAAATCCTAACCCTCAATGTCATTGCCTTAGAAGGTGGGGCCTTTGGAAGGTGACCAGGTCATGAAAGTGGAATCTTCATGAATGTAATTGGTGCCCCTATAAGAAGAGGCATGAAAGAGCTTGCTTCTTCCTTTCTTAGCTCTCTACATTGAGAAGACATAATGAAAAGATAGCCATTGAGCTGAGAAGCAGCCTCTCACATATTCCGGATCTGCTGGCGCTTTGATCTTAGACTTCTCAGCCTCCAGAACTATGAGAAATAAATCTCTGCTGTTTATAGGACACCCAATCTATGGTATTTTTGCTATAGCAGCCCAAACCAAGATAGCCGATAAGTGTAATTGTTCAATTTTTTTAAATTTAGTAAATTACTGCTGTAGATGATTCTATAGTCTCATCACCATTTGAATGGTGAGACAACACATGTCCAGAAAGTTTCAGTCATCTTATTTAACGCTGCTAACTGTCTGTGCAGTTAGAACGAGAGTCTATACTCGGGGATTTTTTTTTTCTTCCTTCTTTCCATGGATCAAGCATTTCAAGGCTATGTTGGAAATGCATTTTGTCCTATAATTGTCCAAACATGCTGCCAATCTTCTCCAACACTTATCTTTGTCTAAGTATTTGCTTTAGCAGGTAGCAGATTTCGGAGTTGTTTTTCAGGTCAATTTTGCAAATACAGGTCTTGGATACTGTGTACTATTCCCTAGGGCTGACTGGCAGGCAGCCTTCATTGTCTTTAGACTTAGGATTTGTTCTGGCTTTGTGAAGAAGTCTATGTTTCCACCCACTTGCTTTTCTAGATCATAGTCATAAATGCACCCAAGCTCATGGATACCAATGAATCAGAGAGACTAGTTAGGTCAAGAACTGCACTCATGGACCAGCTTATGGATAATTCTTCGTGCTACTGAGCATAATTGGAAACAGTAGTTTTAATGTGTGGCCACATCTATTAGGTGGTTATAGGCATTCTTATGGTCTTGGCAAATATGCATGTAGCAGGCATATATCTACACAAAAGCTTAGCAGGCTGACTTCTTATTGCCCAGGATGTTTTGCCTAAGTAAGTGGGGTTTTGTGTCCAGGAACATAGCCTTGGTTCTCAGACTGAGGGAGATAATGTGGAAGTGTTTCTGTAGAGATAAAAAACAGTGAGTTATTATTTATTCTTATCCCCCATTCCTAGCATGATAAATGACAATGAACAAGGTTTTCTGCTGGCTGTTCCTGACCATCAACCTTTTTATGCTGTCAACTACTTTATACGTTCCTATATATTGATGCTCACAAATTTGGTGTGTAAATCACTGGAGGTCTGTATAGTAAAGGCAGTAGTAAAAGATCTTCCAATAATCAGTAATATCATTGCCAAGCATAGCCTCTCTTACCCATTTCTGCTCATCCTTTAAGACAAAGGAAAAGATACGTACAGTTCATTAGGTATCTGAGTTGTGAAAATACTTCAATTTTTCTCTAAACAGTAATAGAGATTTAAAGGCTTGTTTTCATTAAAATTGCTCAGTGGGAATGCTACAATGTATCTTTACAATGATTGGTTTACATACACTGTATATAAATACCAAATATTTAACCAGCCATCTCTATCTGTGCAACTGTGGGGAAACTGTCTTAAATATGCCTCTTACTGTGTAGCTCTCGATACATAATATTTGACATGGTTCAAATGATGTACACTGAAATATAGCATCACAGAATGAAATCTCAATACAATGTGATATACTCATGAATAGTTTTATCAAACAATATTAGTGTTTTAGTGGAAAGGCTATTATCATTAAAAATATTTTGCAAGTTTTAGTTATCATTCATCTGGACCCAGAATGGTGCTAATCTTTTGGTGGATGCAAAATTCAAAGGGAGATGTGGTGTCTACTTTCTAGAAGTCAAATGGCTAGACATGTATTTGTAATACATAGAAGATAGTAAATCCCAGATATCATCAGGCACTACATTGTGATATAGACTGTGAGGGAAAGACACATTTACAAGAAGGAAGAATCATTGTGAGTTGAGGAGGTTGGGAGGGACTTCCCAGAGGAGGGGGACTTTGTTCAGTATTTCATACCTCTGGGCCTTGAAATGTATTCCTGCGTTTACTCTTGACTCAATGCTTATGGATCTTCAGTCCAGTTGATATGTCCTCATAGGTGGACATGATGGAGCTGATTCTCCTACAAACATTGTCTTCTCTCTACTAAAGGAAAGGTGTTTCAACACCACTGTTCAGGCAGTATTTTGCATCTATGTTTTCTTTTCATATTACTTTTGGGTTGTCTCTACTAAAGAGTATGAAGATATACTCCAAAGTTAATTTTTTGGTTCTCTTAACATGAAATGGCAGTCTGTGGGTGCTTTTACAATTGAGTTTTGTGATGTAGAGCAATGAGATTGGGAGTCAGATTATCCAGATTTGCATCCTGGCCCCAACATTTCCTGAGAGATGTTACTCAAGTAAACTAACTTCTCTTAGCATCAATTTTCTTGTCTCTAAAGGGGAAATATATGACATACTCTGTCCACCTCCTGTGTTGTTATAAGCATCACATGAGATAAGTCAAGTAAGAGTATTTTTATAACCTGCAGTATCTGATACAAGTATGAGGTATTAATGTGATGTTAGATAAATGCATCATTTTCCTCACCTGTTAAATAAAGACAGGGATTGTATGCACCTCATCAGATTATTCTGAGGAGTAAATGGAATAAAACATGCAAAGCCTTCTAGAACAGTTTGTGGCAAATAGTAAGTACTCAATAAATCTAGAGATTACAAGGGTAAAGAATTTATGGGATAAAAAGACTCCTGTTAAAGCACACACACACACACACACACACACACACACATATAAGTTTTTGCCTGTAACATTTTCACTAGTCAACATTTGCTTTTACCTTCAATGTTAAAAATGTCAGCTTCAAGTGAGGTTGATCATTCACCAAATAAAAGTTTCCCTTTTCAATCAGCGTTGCTCAGATTGAGAGAGCAAACTGGTCATGCGGTTCTGCCCAGATGGGATCAGTTTGGAATGGCAATCAATTATATTAGAGATTCTCAAAGTGTGGTCCAAGGGCTGTTCTCCTCTATTATTCATGCTGTAATGTGACAGCATCCATTCTTTAGTTTCTGGCATAAATTAATAATTTGATACTGAATTAATAATTATCCTATTGAATACAAACCAGACATCACCTCATTGGTGTCTAATTGAAAGCAGTGAATCTCCTGCCAGGTACTTTGGGAAGGTTTTCTGAGGATGACATGGATGAACTTGGACTATGAATGGGTGAATGCCTTGATGAAGTGATCCCTAGATCAAAGAGTCTTTACGATCCTTGGATTAGGACTTCTCTGACTGTAGTTTTCTGTGGAGTGGACAACCAGAAGGAAATGCTGTGGGTCCACATTAAAGAAAGCTATTTTAACTCAGTATGGAGTTTATCCCTTATATATTCATGGGTGTATTTTTTGGAAAATGGAACAGAAAATTCCTAAAAGGGAAAAATCGCTTTTTCTGGAAAGGTGAAAGATCCTGGAAGATGTATAATTTTTCTTAAACTGAAGATAATTTTCCAGAAGAATCCATCATGTTTGAGAGTATCCAACTCTCCAGTCTTTATCTCCCCAAGGGTCATGCTTTTAGTCTGTTAAAGAAAAATATTCAGGCAGACTTTATTCAGGACCACTGCAATAGGTATAGGAATGACTGCAATGGGATTTTACAGTGGAGGAGAGAGACTGGGTTCAGCCCTGAATATAGCATGGACCAGTGGGAATTTAATGCCAAGGAGCAGGGTGGAGATCAGTGAATGGAAAATTACTAGAGAAAACATCAGGTGTAATGAGGGGTCCTGGCTAACCCAACCTAACAGGATTGTTGCTGAAGATAGGCCAAGGTGATCAGACATCACCTGGGTGATGGTGAAGGCTGAGGAACCTGATCAGATATCCAGGGTGGAGAATTCTGGTTAAACTGATTTGGCAGGGTTTCTGCTAAAACTAGATTTTACCAGAAAGTGCACAGCTGGGCCTAGGAGAATGTTCAGGAGACTGACTAAAGTTTTGTCAAGCAAAGGATCTTTGTCAAGTGTGACAGACTGAAACCCACCAAGGAAGCTCTTAGAAAAGTCTTGAGTCTGGTCAGATATAGTCTGCGGTAGCCAGCGGTCAGTCATGGGCCTATATGAGTGAGTGTACAGCATTCAGCCTTCTGGGTTTCGGATGTGGAAGATACTGCTCACTATATTCTTTTACTTTGTCACCATGCACGTAGCTAAATTACATTTCCTAGCCTCCTCTGCAGTTAGGTGGGCATACGACACTTCTGGCCACCAGCAGGTGGGTTGGAGTGTTGTATGCCACTTCTAGGCCTGACTCCAGGACCTGGCTTAACACCATGTTCCTTCTTCCCAGTACCCCTGGCTTAGAGGTAAAGCCCTCTAACTTTGTTAGCTGTGGATGGATTTTCACTGGTATGCCAATTGATTTCCAGCAGCTGCACTCTGATTTTTTTTTTTTTTTTGAGAGCTTTGGTGCAGATAACTGTTATTTTTTCTAGCTCATGTACATATTCATTTTGTGTTTGTCATGGAAAAGACCGGTGCAGATAACTGTTATTTTTTCTAGCTCATGTACATATTCATTTTGTGTTTGTCACAGAAAAGACCCCACCTAATTTTTAGGATGCAAGGAGTCATTCAGTTGTATGGAACTCTCCTAAAAAGTTCTCTGGATTTCTAAACCCTGCATCCTCAGCATGTGTCATCATGCTGACTTCACTTTCTTCTCTGTGGGTCTTATATTTCTTGGGGGCAGGCTACAGGAATGTATCAGATTGTGTGTTGTCATCTGTAAATAGAAAGAACCCAATGAAAAATGGTGTAAATAATCTGGACATTTTTATCATGTCAAATAATAAGTTTGAAGATAGGGCAGTTGCATGGTTGGTTCATTTGGAGGATCAACCAAGTGAAATTCCTAGGTTATTTCCATCTTTCTCGCTCGGCCATCCTTACCCTATTTAGTTTAGTCCTTGAACTAACATATTTTCTTGATGGCAATAAAGCTGCAGCAGCTCCAGGCATCACCTCCTCACCCCCTAAACTGAGAGTGGAAAAATGGGTTTCTGTCTTTTTGCACATTTGATTTTAGGCACAAGAAAACCTTTCTCAGAAATCCCTCTCCCAATCTCTCCTTAATCTTACTGGTTTGAACTGGATCACAGGCCCACTCTTAAACCAATCACTGGGAGAGAATGGGAATTACTGTGGTTAGTTTAGATAAATTAAGATTTACTCTTGGGAATTGGGAGGGGTCCTGCCTTCTTTGAAGCATACAATTGTGCCCCCCAAGGAAGAAGGGGAAAAAGGATTTTCATAATAAGTAAAAGAGACAAGATTCCAGGCTCCTTATGAAAGCTTTGACTTCAAGATTTTTTTTGAGCTAACTTTATTAAACATTCAAAAAGGAAACAAATTCTAAAATAAAAAATTAATGAGTCTTGCTCTTTTCCCATGCCAATCCCACTCGTCAGATGAGCCAGTCATAAAATCTTACTCTTTTTCCTTCTAGACTCTATGGTGGCAGGTTTAATGAAAATACACGATCAGGACAAATTTAGGGGAAGAAGTGGCATTTTTGTAATTAAAGCTATAGTCTGGGCCCTTCTGAGTGATGTTGCTCTAGATTCCCTAATCCCACATTGTGCAAAACACCCAGGGTGAGCCTAGACCTTGATGATGCCCAGAACTGGACCAGAGGGTGTCTCTCTTGGACATGGCGTGGTGGCTATTCAGAGTACCAGACAATGATGAATTTTTCCAGGACATTGCACCCACTTTTTATAAAACATATTAGTGTTGTTATAAATCAATGAACATGGTTCATAATAGCAATAATGCCCTTGAAATCTGTTAATCCTGTCATCAAAGAATGGTATGCCAGAGCATTTGCTGCCCTTGGCTTCACCTTGGGCTATTAACTAACAAATCAGTTATTAGCTGGTGGTAATGACCAATTTTCAAGAGATGATTGCTTAAATATTGCCCACCTTGAAAAGAGAATTATTACTCAACCAAGAACTGAACCCTTATTTTCGACTCAGTAGAGCTAATGATCTTATCTTACTCCACAGTGCTTCCCTCCCCTGATGCACCCCCACTCGACCCCCTTGCTTCATCTGCTCTCCTTCTATCTATGAGGTGTGCAGAGATCACATGGTTACATAACTGCTTTCCTCTCGGCCTCAGTGACTTGAGTCCAGGAAAAGTTCCATATTTAATATTTATTCACTAAGCAGTGGTGGATGAAGACAGATGGTAATGAAATCAGTCTTGCTGAAAGTGACCACAATGATAATAGATTCTTTATGATGTCCAGGAATTCTGGACTCTTAGTCTCTGCTTAAATGCATGTTGGCGCCAACTCTGTCGTCTTAAGCTTTAGTATTCTTGTCATCCTCCTGACCTCTCCTTAGACCAGAGAGGGCAGACTGTGCTAAAGGCATCAATCTGTCTTTCTCCTCGTATAAATGCTTTAAACACCTATGGCCACAAATGACTCACCAGCAAAGATTTTTTTTTCTGAACAGGAAAAGTGAGAAGATAAAATAAAAGAGCCCCTTCAGAGCTGGCAGAACAGCTGGTACCTGTGTCCAGGCTGGCTTTGCTTTTGCTGCCCATTGCCTGCAACTGGTTC